>NC_142053.1:58874555-59181951 GCF_982192425.1 Myodes glareolus
GAGTGTCAAAGATGAAGTGCACACAGTTTTTCTGAAAGTAAAATAACGGGATAGTAACTGTCAGCCACATGTCTTAGAGAGGGCTGCATTCTTTTAAGTACCATTCCATGCTTCCAACGGGGAAGGACGGCTCTGTGACTGGCAGCCTCATTTGGTGTCCAGTGACTCAGATAAGCATTGTTCCCATAGCAGAACCAGGTGTGATATTTCAAGGAGCTAAGGTACAAATAGCATAAAGGCAGATGGGAATGGACAGGGGTCCAGGAGCAAGAATAATTAGTCTACATCACCACAAATATATTTTTTCTACTCTAGAGACATTCTGGTGAAACATGGAGGCATGACCCCAAGAAATCTGCATGTTTGCGTGTATATGTTCCTGTGCACAAGCAAGTGTGGAGGTCAGAGTTCAACTTCTGTCACTTGTCTGGTACTGTCTGCCTTTGTTTTTTGAGACAATGTTTCTTGGTCTGGGTTTTGCTACTTAGGTTAGGATGGCTGTCCGACAAGCCTAGGGGATCTGTCTGTCTCCGCCTCCCCAGCACTGGGATTAGAACTTTCTGTGTTCCACCATTGCTAGCTTGGTACTGGGACACTTGCAGTTCTAATGCTTGTACAAGAAAACACTTTACCAGCTGATGTATTTCCCCACCTCCCAAAGTAGAGGCATCTTTGGAAATGGTAGCCAGAAGGATTATCTAGAACCAGTAGTGGTTGATTCTTAAATCACAACTACCCTTCAGTCCTGTCCTGCCCTGATGCTGGGTGCCTTCTCCAATTAGAAACTGGTCTGGACAATTTATTAGAGACAAGGAATTAATAGGTGCTAATGGCTCTGCTTGTAAAATGGGCTTTCTATCTTAAAGCGGTGGCAATTAGATACTGAAGGTGGAGCTACCTTCCGGATCTCTCCTCATCTGTCATACGGATAGGAGGGTGACAGGCTAGTACTAGAAGACAGAATTTCACTGCGATTCAAAGCTGTGATATATACAACACAGAGATTTTTATTCTTACCTCAGACTGGGAAAATACAGAGAGTTAGATGCTACAATTCAATATACCAGGATTAAAACAATTATTGTGAATTAACTTGATCGTTCCTTTATATGCCTACAGAGACAGGTATTTTTTATTCTATTGTCACCAACAAATAAATGAAGGTTTGTAAATACAGATAAACTTAATTTTTAGAGGATTATCTATTCTCAAAGGTTCCAAATCTTTAAATTAAAAGTGTCCCCACTACATAAAATGAAAGACGTGTGTGTCACTAGTGTGAGACTCAAGGAGAGCAGGCCTGAAATACAGGAATTTTAACGTGTTGCTATTTTTGTTTTGCCTGTGTGTTTCAGATTCCAAAGACAGCAAGATTCCTCAGTGTGGCCTCACTGACTGGAGTTACCTGAGGCTAGAAAACAGGGAACAACTTCGAAAGTATTTTATTTTATTCAAGTCATGGATTTTGGACCAAGGAATCAGTGAGAGGACAAGGTGTAAGATGCAAGGCAATCTTCAGTGTGTGCTCGGATCATGTGAGCATTTTTTTTTAGAATAGATTTTGGAATATTTAATTTACTTATGATTTTTATGGGTGTTTTGCCTGTGTGTACACAGTGCCCACAAAAGCCAAGAGCTGCTAGTGTCTTTAACCCCTCAGCCATTCCTCTAGCCTTGTAGAATCATCTTGCCATCTCTCTAGCCTGGGGGAATAATCTCCTCCTCTTATTATTATCTGATTTCAGGTTTCTATTATTGAAACTAGTTAGAATTCCTCCTCCTCCTCCCCCCCCCCTCCTCCTCCTCCTCCTTCTTTTTCTTCCAGAATTCTTTACACAAGTATTGCATTTCCAGCACTTTTCACCTGCCCACCCCCTTTCCAGCTCCCAGGTGTCTTTAACTACCTTAAATACCTGACACCTTTTAAAATGCAGATTCTGCTGCATTCCTCTGGGACGAGGCCGGAAAGATTTCATTTCAAAGGAATTCCTCCATGTTGCTGCACGTAGCAAGGACTGTTCTAGACCTGGAGTCTATTTTAATTTCATAAGCTTAGGTGTGTTTAATGTATTTTGTGTGCATGAGTGTTTGCCTTCATGCCTGTGGACTACTTACACGCATGTTGCCATGGTGGCCAAAAGAGAATATCTAATCCCTTGGAACCAGAGTTCCAGAGAATTGTGAGCTACTATGTGGATGCTGCAAATTGAATGGAGGTCCTCTGAAAGAAGAGCAGGTGGAGTGCTCTTAACAGCTGAATCATATCTCAGCCCATTGATACTGAGTTCAGAAAGAGAGATGGTGTTGACTAGGAACAAAAATAAAGAGGCTCAGTAGGAAAGCAGCACAGTATTTCCCAGGCCAAGTTCAGAACAAAAGAAGCAAAAAGGAGGCAAAGATAAGGTTATTGGTGCTCATGATCCAGGAGTTCAAATATGGTGTTCTTTCTGGTGTATGTCATCTTTTGCAAGCTTGGGCAGAAAATAATGCCTTCTGGTTAGGATATTCATTCTAGAAGCCATGCTGCCCGAGTTCAAATTTCACCTCCACCCCTTCCTAATAAAACCTTGATCTTGCCTTATCCCCCTGAGCCTCGGCTGACTCATCTGTAAAAATATGCATAACCGAGTCTAGCCGAGGCTGGCTGTGTGAATGAAATGAAGTGAGGAGTGGAAAGCCTTTGGACAGCACCTGCCACACAGAGCTCACTAAGTGGCAGCTATTGTAATACTCCCCATCTGTGAGCTGATACCGCTTAAGTACTCCTGTGCTCTATTGAAGTGTTAGCTAGCTATGGTAGTGCCACACTGGCGTTTGATCTGAATCTCAAAGCAGCCTCCATTGTTTGAGACACGTGGGAAGTCAGTGTTTGGGGATTTAAATACAGGGAATTCTGGGCAAATGTGTTAAAGGGGGAAGAAAAGCTTGCTCCCAGGAACTATACTTGTTCTGTGCTTTCACCCCATCACTGCCTCTGCCTATAGCTCCTCTGACTTGAATGAGGAACAAATGATTAAAAAATAAAACTGGATTAGAGAAACCAACTGCCTTCTATCTCTGCCAAAAGGAAATGTCGAATCTGGGCAATTATCATTCAGCCCCAGGCATGTCAGGCTCAGGGGAAGGAGGTGGGGGGTGGGGGTTGGGGGGCTTGGAGAAAGATATTTACAAGTCCATGAAGAATGTAGTGAGCATTAATGAGTTGTAGGCATTGTCCTAAAGTAAATAAAAGTATTCACTATCACCTCAGTCGAGGGATTTAAAGTCTAGAAGAGAAGACATTACAGTAAAACAGACAGGCGGGCAGGCAGGCAGGCAGACAGACAGACAGACAGACAGACACACACACACAGAGACACATGCAATCATACACAGTAGCCTATAATAAATCTCCAGCAAGCACAGGGCTGAGCTCCCAAAGTCCAGTTGAAGAGTGGGAGGAATGAGAATATGAGCAAAGAGATCAAGACCATGATGGGGATGAAGGACCCCAACTTCATTGGGGTCACAGTTAAAACTGGTTTTTAACCTTAACCACAGTTATAACGCTCTGCAAAGGTTTTCAGATAGCAAGCTCCATTAAGGCCTCCGGAGTCAGGACCTCCAGAGCGCTGAACAAATAACAGGCCTAATTCAGGACCTCCACAATGCTGAGCAAAGACACCTGAGCAAAGATAGCCTCATCTGGCTGCGAAACATAAGATTTATGGATAGGTCATAGGAACAAAGAAAGAGAAGATTGCGAGGCCTGAGTCACGTAGAAAGCGGGGCTCATCACGGATCAGGGGCTATGCTATCAGACATCTAGTCGCCAGCCAGAAAAGGGGAAGGCAGGATGAGAGGAACAATAAACCGCCAAGCAGTCCCCTCAATGTTATCTAGGTTAACAATTTACCACCCTGCATCTCGCTTCTGTAAACCTTGCTTTTTGCTCCCCTATAAAAACCCCTCACCCCCAACCTGCGGGGCGCAAAGTCCCCGAGAGGCTTTGTCGCCCGCAGGTACCTGTGTACCCCAAATAAACCTCTTGCTGCTTGCATCCGGCTGCGTGCTTTGACTGGTCTTTGGGCTTGGGGTCTCTCCCGAGGGAAGACGCCCAGCGGGGAGTCTTTCATTTGGTGCGTTGGCCGGGAATTTGGAGGCCCCTATCCCGGAGACCGCCGAATCACTGTCGGGAGGTGAGGCAAGCTGGCCAGCACTTCTATGTTCTATGTTGTCCTATGTTCTACTATGTTCTATGTCCTATGTCTTTGGCGTCTGATTGTTGCGCTGCGAATTTGAATTTGTGCGATTCAGCTGGGTCGGTTTGTATTTGGGCGGGCCTTGGAGAGGAGCTGACGGGCTCGAACTTTCCCCCCCGCACCCGGGGAGACGTCCCGCGGGAGTTTGGAAGCTCGATTTTCTTTTTTTTCGGGCTCATTTGTCTGAACCCACGACCAATCGTCTGAAGGTACGGGGTTCGTTTGGGAGGTGGGGGTGTCCGGAGCCCCTATGGTAACCTCCGTTTGAGTGGCGTGTCTGATTGTCGGTCTGTTTGTCCTACCGTGCATCTTTGAAGTTTGCCTGTTTGTTGTTGGAACACCAGCATGGGGCAGTCTCTAACCACCCCTTTAAGTCTGACTCTAGATCACTGGTCAGATGTCTCTAAACGAGCGAGCAATCAAATGCTAGAAGTCAAGAAGAAAAAATGGCAGAGTCTCTGTTCCTCGGAATGGCCCACATTCAATGTGGGCTGGCCGCGGGACGGCACTTTCAGCAAGAATGTTATTTTGCAGGTCAAGGAACGAGTCCTCGATAAAGGGCCCCATGGGCGCCCTGACCAAGTCGCTTACATCGTTACTTGGGAGAGTTTGACTAACGACCCACCCCCCTGGGTGGCTCCCTTTGTTTTTCCAGGGAAATCCCAACCCTCCCTAGGTCTCACTCCTTCGGCCCCTTCTCCGCCTCCGTCTCCGCCTTCTCCGCCTCCTCCGCCTTCTCTGCCGCCGCCTTCCCCTCCTCCGCCTTCCCTATCAAAGACCCCCGTCCCTACAGTCTCCTCCCTTTATCCGGCACTGACGAAGGAGGAGACCCCCAAACTACATGGGGGACCGAAGGAGACCCATAAGCAGCCATCTGTCCTCCCCCCTGACCCAGATTCCCCTCTTGTCGACCTCCTATCCGAAGATCCTCCCCCCTACAACCCCCAGCAGGAACCCGGAAGTAATGAAGCGGATCCTGCGACCCCCTCACCCTCGTCACGGAGCTCCCCACCTATTGCCTCCCCTGTCGCTAGCAGGCTCCGGGGAAAGCGTGAACCGTCTCCCCCGGACTCCACCTCTCAAGCATTTCCCCTGCGACAGGGAAATAACGGCCAGTTTCAATACTGGCCCTTTTCCGCCTCTGATCTATATAACTGGAAACAACACAATCCTCCCTTCTCCAAGGATCCTGTGGCATTAACCAGCTTAATAGAGTCTATTTTACTCACACACCAACCAACATGGGACGATTGCCAACAATTATTACAGACCCTCCTCACTTCTGAGGAAAAACAAAGGGTCTTCGTAGAAGCACGAAAGCAGGTTCCCGGAGAAGATGGGAGGCCAACCCAATTGCCCAACGAGATTGATGCTGCCTTCCCCCTCACTAGACCTGACTGGGATTTTACCACGATCGCAGGTAGGGCACACCTACGCCTTTATCGCCAGTTGCTTATTGCGGGTCTCCGAGGGGCTGGTCGTCGCCCCACAAATTTGGCACAGGTAAAGCAAACGATTCAAGGGGCAGATGAGTCTCCAGCAGCCTTTTTAGAAAGGCTTAAGGAAGCATATCGTATGTATACGCCTTATGATCCCGAGGACCCAGGACAGGCTAACGGCTTGTCGATGTCCTTTATCTGTCAGTCAGCACCTGACATCAGGAACAAGTTACAGAGGCTGGAGAACTTGCAGGGGTATACGTTACAGGATCTACTTAAGGAGGCAGAGAAGATCTTCAACAAAAGGGAGACTCAAGAAGAGAGAGAGGACCGTATCCGTAGAGAGAAAGAAGAAAGGGAAGATAGATTGAGAAGGGAAGCAGAGGAGAAGGAGGAGGCTAGAGATAGAAAAAGGAACAGGGAATTGAGCCGCCTCTTGGCCGCCGCAGTTCAGAGCCAGGAAAGTCGACAGGGAGATAGGGTGGGAGAGCGAAGAGGCCCTCGCGTGGAACGCGACCAATGCGCCTACTGCAAGGAAAGAGGACACTGGGCGAAGGACTGCCCTAAAAATACTCGTAAATCTAGAGGCCCCAAACCACGAGCCTCACTCCTGGCCCTAGATGAGGACTAGGGAGGTCAGGGCCAGGAGCCCCCCCCTGAGCCCAGGTTAACACTTGATGTTGGGGGGCAGCCGGTCACTTTCCTAGTGGATACTGGAGCTCAGCATTCGGTTCTTACCCGGTCACCTGGACCGCTCAGTGGACGGACCGCTTGGGTACAAGGAGCCACTGGCGGAAGACAATATCGCTGGACCACCGAACGGAAGGTGCAATTAGCAACTGGTAAAGTAACTCATTCTTTCCTACACGTTCCAGACTGCCCCTATCCATTACTAGGGCGAGACTTACTCACCAAACTGAAAGCCCAAATTCATTTTGAGGGGGCAGGAGTTCGAGTGTCGGGCCCAAACGGGGACCCCCTCCAGGTCTTGACTTTACAATTGGAGGACGAATACCGGCTATATGAACAGGACCCCAAGGTACAAGGGGCCAGGGACTTGGACATATGGCTTACAGAGTACCCACAGGCATGGGCTGAGACGGGAGGCATGGGGCTAGCGCTACAGCAGCCCCCATTGATTGTAGCCCTAAAGGCCTCAGCCACTCCGATCTCAGTCAAGCAATACCCCATGTCAAATGAGGCCTACCAGGGGATAAGGCCACATATCAAGAGGCTATTAGAAGAAGGCATCCTGACCCCCTGCCGGTCACCTTGGAATACCCCCCTCCTCCCAGTAAAGAAACCAGGGACGAAGGATTACAGGCCGGTGCAGGACCTCAGGGAGGTAAATAAGAGAGTTGAAGACATACATCCGACCGTCCCCAATCCGTATAATTTACTAAGTACCCTGCCACCTTCTCACACCTGGTACACGGTGCTAGACTTGAAGGACGCCTTCTTCTGTCTCAGATTAAGCCCCAAAAGTCAACCCCTTTTCGCCTTCGAATGGAGGGACCCCGAATTGGGGATTTCAGGCCAACTGACGTGGACCCGGCTCCCACAGGGCTATAAGAATAGCCCCACCCTATTTGATGAGGCTTTGCACCGGGACCTTGCAGACTTCAGAGTTCAACACCCGTCATTGATCCTGCTCCAGTATGTGGATGATCTTTTGCTGGCAGCCCCCACAGAACATGACTGCCGACAAGGTACGGGGGCCCTGTTGCAGACCCTGGGACGGCTGGGCTATCGGGCATCCGCCAAAAAGGCCCAGATATGCCAGACTGAGGTGATTTATCTGGGATATAAGTTAGAAAAGGGACAGCGTTGGCTCACAGCCGCACGCAAAGCGACTGTATCCCGCATACCTGTACCCCGAAACCCCCGCCAGTTGAGGGAATTCCTGGGGACAGCTGGGTTCTGCCGCTTATGGATACCAGGCTTCGCTGAAATGGCAGCTCCCCTCTATCCCCTTACCAAGCAGGGGGTCCCATTTGAATGGACAGATAAACAACAAAGGGCTTTCGAGAACATCAAACGGGCCCTCCTCTCCTCCCCGGCGCTGAGTCTGCCGGACGTTACTAAGCCATTCGAACTGTTTGTTGATGAAAAACAAGGATATGCCAAGGGGGTTTTGACCCAAAGACTTGGACCATGGAAGCGCCCTGTCGCATACTTATCAAAGAAATTAGACCCAGTGGCCTCAGGCTGGCCCCCTTGCCTACGGATGGTAGCAGCCATTGCCGTCCTTATTAAGGATGCTGGCAAACTGACTTTGGGACAGCCCTTGACCATTCTGGCACCCCATGCCGTCGAGGCCTTGATTAAGCAGCCCCCTGACCGAT
Source organism: Myodes glareolus (assembly GCF_982192425.1). NCBI lineage: Eukaryota > Metazoa > Chordata > Mammalia > Rodentia > Cricetidae > Myodes > Myodes glareolus. The sequence continues at coordinate 58,882,581 of NC_142053.1, forward strand.
GGCTCTCCAACGCCCGCATGACCCACTACCAATCCTTGCTGTTGGATACGGACCGAATCCAGTTCGGACCTGTAGTCGCCCTTAATCCGGCGACCTTGCTACCCGCACCGGAAGGACCAGACCAGCATGACTGCCTTCAGATCCTCGCAGAAATGCACGGAACCCGGACGGACTTGACTGATCAGCCCCTCCCAGATGCGGACCACACCTGGTACACTGATGGGAGCAGCTACCTGCTGAATGGAGAACGTAGGGCGGGAGCCGCAGTTACCACGGAGACCCAGGTAATCTGGGCCAGTGCCTTACCCAGCGGCACCTCGGCCCAACGAGCTGAACTCATCGCTTTAACTCAAGCTCTTAGATTGGCAGAAGGTAAGAAGCTGAATGTTTATACTGATAGTCGATATGCCTTCGCCACTGCACACATACATGGAGAAATATACCGGAGACGAGGGCTCCTGACCTCAGAAGGCAAGGAAATTAAAAATAAAGCAGAGATCCTTGCTCTATTAGAGGCCTTATTCCTCCCCAAAAGACTGAGCATTATGCATTGTCCCGGGCACCAAAAAGGAGATCACGCCGAGGCCAGGGGAAATCGGCGGGCGGATGAAGCAGCCCGAGAGGCTGCATTGGGACCACAAATTCTTCCCCTAATATCCGAGGCCGTCCAATCCACAATAGACTGGGCCTATGATAAAGAGGACATACACATGCTCCAAAAATTGGGGGCAGAATACAACTCAGCTAATAGACGGTGGATTTATCGGGGAAAAATAGCAGTGCCCATAAAAATAACCCATGAACTTATAAACTACTTACATAAATTGACCCATTTGGGTACAAAGAAAATGAAAATCCTCCTAGACAGAATGGAGACTGGACAGTTCCTCCTGAACAGGGATAGGGTACTCCAACAGACAATAGACAATTGCAGGGCCTGTGCCCAAATTAATACAGGCCACTCGAAAACCCTCCAAGGGGTGCGTCTCCGAGGACACCGGCCTGGCATCCACTGGGAAATAGACTTCACCGAAATTAAACCTGGTTTGTATGGATACAGATACTTGCTGGTTTTTATAGACACCTTCTCAGGATGGGTAGAGGCCTATCCCACCAAACATGAAACAGCCAGGATGGTTGCCAAGAAGTTATTGGAAGAAATTTTTCCCCGATACGGGATGCCAAAGGTATTGGGATCTGATAACGGGCCAGCCTTCGTCTCCCAGGTAAGTCAGTTGGTGGCCAAGTTACTGGGGATTGATTGGAAATTACATTGTGCTTATAGACCCCAGAGTTCAGGACAGGTAGAACGTATGAACAGAACTATTAAGGAGACTTTGTCTAAATTAGCACTCGCAACTGGTACAAAGGATTGGGTGTTGCTCCTACCCCTGGCTCTATATCGAGCCAGGAATACTCCTGGGCCACATGGCCTTACCCCATTTGAAATATTGTATGGGGCACCACCTCCAGCCGTACATTTCTTCGATACGGACATTGCAGACTATGCTAACTCCCCTTCTCTACAAGCCCATTTACAGGCCCTGCAGCTGGTACAACAAGAGGTCTGGAAACCCCTGGCAGCAGCCTACCAAGACAGCCTCAACCAGCCGGTGGTGCCCCATCAGTACCAGATTGGAGACACCGTTTGGGTCCGCAGACATCAGACCAAGAACCTGGAACCGCGCTGGAGAGGACCGTTCACTGTTCTCCTGACCACCCCAACGGCGCTTAAGGTGGACGGAATTGCTGCTTGGATCCACGCCTCACACGTGAAAGCCGCCAGCCCAGGAGAACAGACGACTAGCCAGAAGAAAGGATGGAAGGCCCAACGTTCCCAGAACCCCCTAAAGATAAGACTGGTGCGGGAATAATGTTATGGGTATTACTCTTTCCAATGTTGATCTCGGGATCCATGGGGGCTCGTAATGGAAGCCCCCACATAATTTACTCCTTAACTTGGCAGATTATTTCCCAGACCGGGGAAATAGTCTGGAAAAAAACTGGCCAGCATGCCCTCAACACCTGGTGGCCGCCCCTGACCCCAGACTTTTGCCAATTAGCAGCTGGTTTAGACACCTGGGATGTTCCCATCGAGGATCCTACCAACCCTGAGGACAACCTGCCACGCGCCAGGCGTGCGACTATGGAGGTTAGCTCATCCGGACACATACAAACTTCCCCCGGATGCAGGGACAATTGGGCTAAAGATAGGCTGGCTTCATTAGATTTCTATGTATGCCCTAGGGATGATAGAAGCAGAGACAAAGCATATGCTTGTGGCGGATATGAACAATACTTCTGTGCTCAATGGACATGTGAAACCACTGGGGATGCCTACTGGAATCCCTCCTCCTCCTGGGACAAAATTATTGTCAAGAAAGGCTGGGTTAAAAATGGGGCAGGAACCACTTCGCTGCCCCTTAACATTACATTCACTGACAAGGGTAGACAAGCCCGGGAATGGCAGAAAGGTTATACCTGGGGACTACGCTGGCATATGTCAGGGACAGATAAAGGGGTGATATTCAAAATACAACTTGAGGTAAAGACAGCGGCCATACCAGTCGGCCCTAATCAAGTTTTGGCAGACCAGCGGCTTCCATCCGTACAGGAATATAAGGGACCATCAATTAAGCACAATGTACTACCTGTTATGCCCAGTCCACCTAGGACCCATGGCCCAACTCCCACCCCTAACCCCCCAGCAGCCACAATTGAGCCGGAAAGAGGAACGGGAGATCGTCTTTTAGGTCTCATTAGGGGGGCTTACCAGGCCTTAAATCATTCAGATCCAGATCGGGCCAACAACTGCTGGCTCTGCCTTAACCCAAGTCCCCCATACTATGAAGGGATAGCCCTCTGGGGTAACCATAGTAATGTCACTTCGCCACCCCCCACCTGCCAGGGCATGGATCACCATCTAACCCTTACCCAGGTGACAGGCACCGGATCTTGCATAGGAGCTGCGTTTGGCCGGCCCTTTTGCACTTCCACCACGACCGTCATCAAGGGGGACTATTATTTAATTCCACCGGAGGGGACCATTTGGGCGTGTAACACTGGCCTGACTCCCTGTGTATCGGCAGCAGTATTCAACCAAACTCATGAGTATTGTGTTCTGGTACAAATTTGGCCACGCATCACATACCACTCGGATGAGACCGTCCTCCAATATTACGGATACTTACCCCAAAAGGAAAAGCGGGAGGCTGTTACCTTGACCCTGGCCGTGCTCCTAGGGGTGGGGGGGGTGGCGGCAGGAATAGGCACTGGGGCCGCCGCCCTGGTGCGCACGGACCAATATATGCTTTTACATCAAGCTATGAATGAGGACCTGAGGGCCCTTGAAAAGTCGGTTAGAGCCCTGACGGAGTCATTAGCTTCCTTATCCGAAGTGGTGCTGCAAAACCGGAGAGGATTAGATTTGCTCTTTCTAAAGGAAGGAGGGCTTTGCGCAGCCTTAAGAGAGGAATGTTGTTTTTATACTGATAACACCGGAGTGGTAACTGAAACCTTAGATAAGTTAAAAGAAAGGCTAGAAAAACGTAAGAAAGAATTTGAGGCCCAGCAGACATGGTACGAAGGGCTTTGGAACCGATCCCCCTGGTTCACTACCTTAATCTCTTCCCTAATGGGACCCATAATCCTGTTGATGTTAATTCTTACAGTTGGCCCTTGCATTGTAAATCGGTTGATTCAATTTACTAAGGACAAACTTTCAGTCATTCAAACCCTGGTCTTAACCAGCCAGTACCAAAAATTGAGCCAAAGCGAGAAAGAGATCCTGTAAATACTGGAGTAAAAGGTTTTACTCCATGATAAAAACATAAAATGAGGGAATGAAGGACCCCAACTTCATTGGGGTCACAGTTAAAACTGGTTTTTAACCTTAACCACAGTTATAACGCTCTGCAAAGGTTTTCAGATAGCAAGCTCCATTAAGGCCTCCGGAGTCAGGACCTCCAGAGCGCTGAACAAATAACAGGCCTAATTCAGGACCTCCACAATGCTGAGCAAAGACACCTGAGCAAAGATAGCCTCATCTGGCTGCGAAACATAAGATTTATGGATAGGTCATAGGAACAAAGAAAGAGAAGATTGCGAGGCCTGAGTCACGTAGAAAGCGGGGCTCATCACGGATCAGGGGCTATGCTATCAGACATCTAGTCGCCAGCCAGAAAAGGGGAAGGCAGGATGAGAGGAACAATAAACCGCCAAGCAGTCCCCTCAATGTTATCTAGGTTAACAATTTACCACCCTGCATCTCGCTTCTGTAAACCTTGCTTTTTGCTCCCCTATAAAAACCCCTCACCCCCAACCTGCGGGGCGCAAAGTCCCCGAGAGGCTTTGTCGCCCGCAGGTACCTGTGTACCCCAAATAAACCTCTTGCTGCTTGCATCCGGCTGCGTGCTTTGACTGGTCTTTGGGCTTGGGGTCTCTCCCGAGGGAAGACGCCCAGCGGGGAGTCTTTCAGGGACACTCACTGAAACAGTCTACCTGAGCTAATGGGAATTCGCCAGCTCTAGTCGGACTGGAAAGGAACCAGCATAGGACCAAAGGAGACCCTCTGAGTGTGGGTAACAGCTGTATGGCTGAGGCAGACTGCGGGAACACTGGCAGTGGCACCAGGATTTATCCTTACTGCTTTTACTGGCTTTTTGGGAACCTATTCTCTTTGGATGAATACCTTGCTCAGCCTAGATATAGTAGGGAGGGCCTTGGACCTTCCCCAAAGCAATGTGCCTTACCCTCTCTGAGGAGTGAATCTGGGGTGGAGTAGAGGGGAAGTAGAGGGGATGGGAGGAGGGGAGAGAGTGGGAACTCTCTGGGATTGACATTTAAAATGAAAAAAGATAGTTTGTTTTCTTTTTTAAAAAAATAAAATAACAAATAAATAAATAAAGCCAAATCTCCAGCAAGACCTGTTGGTTAAAACAATGGATGTATTTCTCGGGAACAGCAATTACTCTAGAAAGAAAAGTTGGGCTTGACTCTAAAGGTGAATGTGAAATGTGTGCTGTGGGCAATTAGAAGTTAATGATGTTTGTATGTGAGTGGGGGTACCATATGCAGAAGAGAATTTCAGGGAGATTAATCCGGCAACAGTTTGAGCAATTTAATTTAACAACCGTTTACTGAGTATTATGTATAGCACCAGAGTCCAAGGTGCAGAGTTCTGCAAGGATACAGAAAAACAGAGAGTACGCATCTATAACCTCTCTGAATTGAAATCCTTGGCAGAGAGATAGACACAAATACAATGAACTGAGGTGTGTAAGAGAAAGAGAAAATTCTGTGTGTTCCACATGAAGTACTCTCTAAGGTAGACCATAAGGCATATTTGTTGAATAAGAATGTGGGGAAACATGTGTACTTGCACATTTATGTAACATTTATCTGCAAAGCTGCACAAAAATCCTCATAACATAAATAGCCTCTAAGGAGAGGTCTTGGGATGGCTGTGGTGGAGGGGAGGTATGGTAGTGTTGTATGAATTGCCGTTGGTACCCTCTTTGAGTTTGAATCTAAACAAAATATTATTTGTGCCAAACATTGGCAAATACTAAGGGCTGAGGGTATAGCTTAGTTGGTACTTGGTTCACAAGCATAGACCCTGGCTTCACTCCCTAGCACCTATGTGCAATGGACGTTGGAGCCATGAAGAGAGAATGATGAATTGTCATTGAACAAATATGGAAAAGCTCTTTAGAGCATGTGCCTATGAAGCTAAGTCTTTAAGTGGCAATATTTCCATGAACGATGAGCTGAGTGGGAATCATATCAAGCGGTAGACAGAGCTTACCTGAAGCCCTAGGGGAGGAGCTAGACATCTGCCATCCATCACTGCCTGTCAGCTGCACGCAGTTATTGAGCAAGAGAAATGTGGGCAGTGTGTGTGGATTGAAATTTGCATAATTCATTTCTGTGCATTATATTTAACTCTGTAGCATGTAATAGCAAAACTACTGGTGGCCAATTTTGCATTCTCTTTTTCATTCGATGTCTCTAAAAATATCTATTTTATACTTGAAACAAAGGCTGATCAAAGCACCACTTCATTACATGGGCTTTGTCTCCTTGATAACTCTCTACAATTACTCACTTTTCACCTCGTTGGTTCCTACTCATCTATTCTATTAAACATCACTTCTTCAGACGGGTCTTTCACTGCTGCAGATGTAACGTGGTGGTACAGAACTTGCCTAATACACCTAAGCCCAGTGTCTTGATTCCTTAGTGCCACAGAAACAGAAGCAGAGAAGTCTCTCAAGAGCACACAGTCTAGCTACTACCCCTTCTCACCACACTTACACACATACTTATTATTTTCTCTCCCAGTGTCTGCATCCTCTCCCTAGGCACCTAACATGATTATAATAACACATTAATTTGTTTAATATTGGCATGTTGTGTTTGACTATAAGCTTGTGAAGACCTAGAACACATCTCCATTTGCTCAGTATTGTGTTGTTTCTAGCATGAAATCTGACATAGAGTAGACATATAGTGAATACCTGTGAAATTAAAGCTGGGGAGTTTCATAGTCTATTGTTAATATGTTATGGCATGAGTCTGAAAAGTCCCCAACATGCTTGTGTTCTGAGAGCCTTTTTCCCCAGATAGTTTGCTGGTTTAGTGGCTATGAGGCCTCGCTGGTTGAATTAGGTCACTAGAGGCAAGCTCTTGAAAGTGGTTGCCCCATCTTTGGTTCTGGCCTCACTGTTTGTTATCTGGTCTGCCACGTGGAAAAGCCTCTATCACACACACTTCCGCTGCCATGAACTTCTCCACCACGGATTGCAATATCTGAAGTTGTGAGCCCAAACGAACCCTTCCTATTATAGGTTGTTTCTGTATGGTATGCTATCACAGAGACATGAAAAGTAACTAGTATAACAAAGTTTGTGAGTCATACACTGAAAACAAAGGAAATTACTGCAATTATGGGCAAGAAGCACCCTAAAGTACTTTCTGGGTACAAGAATGACCTATGGTTTCTTTTCAGACATTCTCCTTCAAGGAATTTTTGAAAGCAATAGCAGTTCTCAAAACACTTAAGAAAAGGTCAACTTGCTGAAGTACTTTTGTGGCCTGTCTGATTCTATGGAAGCCTGCAAGTTGAGTTACTATGGCTCCTCTGAAACAGAAGCTGTTGCCATGGGATGCTTAGTGACACAGTCATGTGCTCTTCTGTTTCTGAGTTACTTGGGCCTGAGAAGGATAAAGGATGTTCTGGTGGTACAGCACAGTCCAAACCTGGAAAATCAGGTCAACTTTACACCATTTTTATGTGCAAGTTACCTCATTTAAGATGTCTCTGGACTGTACTACACCAAGATATAAATAAAGAATTCCAAGACTTTATGAAAAATGTCCAGCTTCTCCAGAACAGGACCACACACACATACGTCCATATGTTCAGGTGAAGAGAGGGAGGTAGCAAGATAAGAATTCTATTTCAAATAATGAAATCTCTTGTATGGAGAAGTTCACAAGATGTCACAACTTAAATTGACATATACAGTGAGTCCTAACGGAAAGTGGCAGCGAATGGTGTCAATGACCAGTGAGGTCATTTCCTTACCGGAAGTGCTCAATAATACTGTGACCCTAATGTTTCTGCCTTTTGTGACTCTGGAAGTCATAACCAGGCTAGGTTTCACAGGCAGCACAGAATAGAGAATCTTATGGGGATATAGTACACTTTTAAGAAGTAAAATAAATGTAATAAAAAGCAAGCAACATAATTGTCATGACTTATATCCCATGACATTTGATAATAACAAGGTTGGTACATTGCAAATAAGTTCCACATTTACAACTCTGCCTTGGTATTTACACTTATTAAATTGTTTAGGGAGGTGGTTCCTGGATACTGGAGGCCCATATATAAGACATATTAGCATAATTGGAGTACAGCCAAATCCCTCAGTGTACATTGCAGATACTTGTTAAAAGCTTGACCTTGGAGGAAACAACTTCCTCCTTGTCTTCAATCAGTTAACAGCTGCTGAAGTTCTCTAAAGTCAACTTACAGACTTCCAGTTTGGGGAGGTTGTCCTCAACACTGACCTTACACAGGTCCTCAGTTCCCAAGACAGTGATGAAGGTTATATTCTCACCTGACTGAGGAAATTAGCTGCAATTTTCCATTACCTGGGCCAAACATTGCTTTTCATTTGTTTAATTCCCTGAGAGTTGACACTACACATTCATTCATTGAGCAATTGCTTTGTGTAAAGGCCCAGAGATGAATGAGACAGTCATTGCCATCAAGGAACTTACACTTCAGTCAAGGACACAGAAAGCCAAGTATAGTAGGAGGCAGAATTTAAAAAGGCCATAATAGAGGTATGAGCAAATTGCTGTGGGAGCATTAGATAATACCATTTATTTTAATGGTGAAAGGAAAATTAAGAAAGGCAGCATTGGCCCTTGAAGGATTAATAGGAGCAAAGGGGTGAGTGTAGGCAGTGAGGCAATACTAGGCTGAGTAAGCTGCAGGTATGCGTCCCGGCATGAGGGTACATACATGGCTAAGTATGGTAACATATTGCTGGCATCCTCTCACAGTAAGTCTGATGCAGCATTGTTGCAGGGATGGAGCAGAAGAGGCTTGGAGTTTACCTCTGAGTATGCACTTGGGACTTTTAAAGGTCACACTACTTTTGCTAATAGAAACAAACAAAGGCCTTCAAAAATGGTCCAGACTAGGCAACTGAGGGTGCTATCTCTGACAGTGTGTAGGAGAATGAAACGTGGAGACCAAGCTCCATGCCTGGGAGATACCAGGGTGGAAGTGGGGGATAACACAGGATACAGTAGGAGTTTCTCATCCTAGGATTAGTAAAGGATCATGCCAATGATGTCTGGCTGGGAAAGTGCTTTCCTGGGGAAAAACATATTTGGTGATATGCAGAATTTAGTGTGTGGTCTCTACTTTTCAGTTAGGAGGTGGTGTTGGGGTACTGGGAGGAGTTCAGAAAATCAGCTGTTTGAAAGTCATGGACAGGACTAAGATGACCTTGGGAGTAAAGAGAACATAAATGAAGAAAATTGGGGCTAATGCCTATATTCATGGGCCATGTGACAGTAACCCCCAATAAAGGTGACGGAAGACTTTCAGGAGTAGTAAGGGGAGCCTGGGCCAGGTGTGTTTGCTGGGAGACTGGAGACAATAAGCAGAATGAACTTTCAGAGGAATTCATAAGTTTTAGCAGGGAGGCTCATGGTGTCCTCGAGGAGCCTTGAAGGAGATTCACAAGAAGGTTGCTCTTTAATAGGATATGGGAGCTTGAAGGCGTTTGAAGACTGAGAAGAAATGAGATGATGGAATAATGGATGTGAAAAGTGAAAGTCCTTTCAAAAGCACAAAGTGCCGCACACTATAAGGTCACAGAAAGTCAGCTTTTTATCACAGATGCTGCGGAGTCAAAAAGTCGCTGACATCTGTAAGACACTTTCATTTTCATCACTATACTGAATTCTACCAGGGGCACTTAGTACATGACCCCTTTCATTTCCCCTGTCTTCAGTCCCTAAGGACCACCAGTTGTTCAGCCAGGTAAAACACTTCATTACTTGATTTTTGTCAAAAACTTCAGGCTAGTGTGCTAGTCTAGGCCACAGATTCCCAAAGACGATTGAATGAGAATTTATCATATTTAAGTATTTTCCATATAAGTTTCATTGTGATATTTGTGATTTAGTAAGAAAATGAAGGGAAGAAATAAGAAATGCTGGAGGGAAAAAAATAGAGACCACTGAAAAACTAGTTCCCATTACCAAATAAAATAGTTTTAGCTTAAATAAAGTTATTCAGTGTCATGTGACTTGAGAGATAAGCCACATAGTTCTTGAGAGAAAGGGCATTTAGCATAAAAATGCATTGGAAGTCTGAGATTCCAAGGAAAATACCGAAATAGGAAACTTTTCTGTCTTTTTGTTATTACTTCATTTTTCATTTTTTCAGACAGGGCCTTATTTTGTAGCTCAGACTGATCTTGAACTTGGGGTGATCTCCCTGTCTTACTACCCAAAGTGCTGAGATTACAGGCATGAACCATGCAGGCTGCCTGCATCTCCTGGAGAGAGTAGTAATTGCTGAAGAAGCTCTTAAATGTACAGTTTGAAATATTAAGCAGACACTTAAGAAGCTCTAACTCTGAACTAATTAAAGTCTTTTCCATAAATTATACTTCATCTAAATGCTTTTCTTTCCTGTTGGTGTGAGACCAAAAGTGAAGCAGAACATCTTAATGTCATCTCAGTCTTTGTTGGTTTCTTACTTCTTTAAAGAGCTGTTCTGTGGTTTGGTTTTCAGTATTAGTAAAAAGTAGGAAAAGAAAGATGGGCAGGAAAAGAAAGGAAAGCAACCAAAAGAAGGTAGCTTTCTTTATTACTGTAAACACCAGACTATTGTATAAGCTGTATAGAAATCCTGTTCTTTTGTCTGCTTTCTCTGTCCATGAACTCATGATACACATTAATCAGGTTTGCACGAGAACTGAACACTATAGATAAGACATATGCTGCTTAGTTATTTTTATTTTGTTGTCAACTTGACATAAGCTAGAGTCACCCAGGAAGAGGGTAACTCAATCGAGAAAATACCTTCATCAGGCTGGCATGTAGGTAAGTCTGTTGAAGTGTTTACTTGATTAATGATTGTTGTGGGAGAGACAGGTGGCTCTGTGTGCTATAAGAAAGTACGTTGAGGGAGCCATGAAGAACAAGCTAATAAGCAGCACCCTTCCATGGTCTCTGTTTCTGCTCTTGCCTCCACGTTCCTGCCCTGTTTGAGTTTCTGTTTTGGTTCTCTCAGTAAAAGGCTTACATGAACTTGCAAGCAAAATCTAAACTATTTCTTCACAAAGTTGCTTTAAGTCATTGTCTTAGTTACTGCTCTGTTGCTGTGAAAAATCAACATAACCAGGAAACATTTTATTTGGGGCTTGCTTATAGTTTCATAGGGTTAGTCCATGACCATCATGGTGGGAAGCTTGGTGGCAGGCCTGGGATGCATGCATGCATGGTGCTGCAGCATTAGCTGAGGGCTTACATCCTGATCCATAGGCGGCAGACAAAGAGAGTGAAACTAGGTTTGGTGTGGGCTTTTGAAACTTCAAAGCCCACAATCTCTAGTGGCACTCCTCCTCCAACAAGGCCACACTTCCGAATTCTTCCCAGTTTCACTAACTAGGGACCAAACATTCAGACATATGAGCCTGTGCAACCCACTCTCATTAAAACCACCAAAGTCCATGGTGTTTATCATGGAAATACAAAGCAAACTAGAACAATAGGATTGTGCCGTGTCTCCGAACTGCATCTGTGCACATTCAAAATACCACTGAAAAGATGATTCCTTTAGTGTCCACTTTGATTGTTGAATGTGGCACATCAGTCGCCACTCAGTCCTGAAACCTGTGGCTGCTCGCCTTCATCATGATCTCAATGACCAACTGATAGCCAAATTGTTTGCTGCCACTCAAATCAACAACATGTGTCTTCACTTCTCAATAGCATCACTGCAATATCTTCCAACAAGGTTTGCTTTCTGTGCTTCCTTTGCTTTTCTCTCATTCTACTTTTAGCAACACTAAGGATGGATTAAGAACTTGAACTTCCCACAGGGCAAGAAACCCTGACTGCTCTTAGGGATGGAGAGGGAGGAGGAGAGGGAGTGGGGGGAGTGGGAGGGTGTTGGGAGGAGGGACGGAAATGGAAAATTTTATAAATTAATAAACTTTTATAAATTAAAAAAAAAGATTTCATGCAGACTAAACAAGCACTCTATCACTGAGCTGTGACTCCAGTCCTGCCTCATTCTCTCCCACACAGGATTTCTAGAATCAGCTTCCTTTATATTTCATACTTATCTTTCAAAATTTTAAAAAATTATTTAATTATGTATATATGTGTGGTGGTTTGAATAGGAATGACCCCCATATATGTGTTTGAATGCTTGGCCCATAGGGAGTGGCACTATTAAGAGGTGTGGCCTTGTTGGAGGAAGTGTGTAATGGTGGGGTAGGCTTTGAGGTCTCATATATGTTCATGCCAGTGTGACAGTTCACTTTCTATTGTCTGTGGATCAAGATAATAGAACACTCAGCTCGATCTCCAGCATCATGTCTGCTTGTCTTGCTTCTTGACATGACAATAATGGATTAACCTCTGAAACTGTAAGCCTGCTCCAATTAAATGTTTTCTTTATAAAATTTGTTATGGTCATGGTGTTTCTTCACAGCAATAGAAACTCTAAGACATATGTGTATAGTCATCTTTTGAGACTAGAAGATGTCAGATACGTAGGAGGTGGAGTTACAGGCAGTTGTGAACCGCCCAATGAATGAGTTGGGAAATGAATTAGGGTTTTCTGTAAGAGCAGTATGCAATCATAACTGCTGAGCCATCTCTCTAGCCCACTTTATATAACTTCTTTGTATATAACTTTTCAGCATTTTCTTATAACTTATAGAATTAAACCATGTAGCCACTCTTGGTTTTCATGGTTATCTTAGATACTCTCCTACATGACCAAGGAAGCTTATAGAAGAGGTTATTTTGGGCTTATGGTTGCAGATTGTTAGAGTATATGATGGCAGAGTAGAGGCAGAATATGAAAGCAGCAGGAGCGGGAACTGGGAGCTCATATCTTAAGCCATAGACAGGAAGCAGAGCCTGCATTAGGGATTGTAGGAGGCTTTTGAAAACTCAAGCACATCTTCAGTGACAAACATTTTGCAACAAGGCCACACTTCCTTATCCTTCCCAAAAGTTCCACCAACTGGGGACCAAGTATTTAGATGCCAAGACAACTGGAGGGCATCTCATTTAAACCATCACAATGGGTCCTAAATTCCAGTTATATTGAATGAATATTATCTGCATATGTAAAAAAGGTTCAGATTTGTACCTTCAGTCATGCCCTTCCTCCCTCCCTTCTCAAAAAGAATTAAGTTCCATGAAAATAGAGGCCATGTTGATCTGATTTTATTGTTTGTTACAGTCTTAGAGCTTAGCCTTGTACATGGCATGCAGTAGGCATTTAATATATATTAGCTAAATGTTTAAAATCATCATATGTTTATCTAATTACTTTTTAAATTTTAGTTTAAAACACTATTCCTTTAAAATGTTTACACTGGTGCTTGTTTTCAACTTTACTCTTCTAACACTTAAAAAGTGATTTGATTTTTTAAAATATTTCCACAGGTATTGTCTATGCCGTGGTTAGGACACTGATCAGTATCTTTCTACTTTGAATTACAATTCTTTTTCTTTTCTTTTCTCTTTTTTGAGCCTTATTTATTTTATGTGTGTTCCCTCAGAGGCCAGAATGGTGTGTCATATTCCATAAAACTTGAGTTTAATACAGTTGTGAGCAACCATGTAGGTGCTGAGAACCTTCCTTTGCAAAAGCAGTAAGTGCTCTAAACTGCTGAGCTATTGCTTCTGTTGTTCCAGTTATCTTTATGTGTCTCTCCCCCAGACCGAGATCTCAAAGGCATTAGGTGTATTCAATTCATAACTCTGTCCTCAAAAGGTGGCTTTATTGAGTTGGTACACACTGACTAGAACAGCCACACCAGGGTTAGGGGCCGAGGAAGCATAAGCAAAATGCAAACTTTGATGGGTTAAGTAACTTATTTAAGTACTATTATATCTAATAAGTTAATAGCTTGTATGCTGTGGACATAAACATTAAAAAGTGAAATTATTGGCTGGATCTGAATTTACCAAGGAATAGGTGAAAATATTCTCTGTACCTCTATTAGCCAAAATATAAGGTCATCATGACTAAAAACTAAACTCTGGCTAATCTTCAAGAAGTCAGCACAAAGTCATGGTTTGTATAATTCATGTATTTGCAAGTATTTTTTTCTGCACAGGATACTAACTATAATTATATTTTACTTGTGGCTATTGGGATTCTAAACATCTAAATCAATTCTCTGTGTAAATGGGATCTTTGGCTATAGTATTCTTTTGCTATAAATCAAAAGTGTATAGCACATTATATGTATGGTATATTCATCAACTTCCAGCTTTCCATTTGTTTTTCAACTCTTGGCCTTAAGCTCAAATTCCCCTGTTGTGGATATTCTGTTTGTTTGGACTCCTTATTTGGGTCTTGGGGAGAAAGATAATATATTTGATTGCTGGAGCAAACTATGCCAAAGGAAACAATGGGGAGGCTGGGGCTGGGCTCCTATCATTTAATTTCTAGATCTGCTTATTGCCTTGTCCAGTACTTTATCTTGAAGACAGACCACTCACAATGAGGAATTCTTTTTTAAGTTCTCCTGAGAATAAAAACCTTTCATTCTTCATTACTTGTGCTGGACATTTACCACTCTGAGCATCTGAAGCCCTTTTGCTTCAGTACTATACAGAACACACAAATATCTCTGCAAAAAACAGTTTGTGTGGAGCATGTGAATTGCCGTTCTGACTTTTGAGTTGTATCAACATTTCTCTACTATTCTGATGAGCAGAGTGCATGAATGCAAAGAAGAATCTTAAGTATGTGAGTCTTTGAAGACAGTTCATGATGTCTACTTGGCCTGGCCCTTCCAAAAACACGCTTGAAAGCTCTGTTTAGTGAAAGCTTTCCCTAGAATGTCCTCACATCCCCTTGACACTTCCCCATCTATACCTTTTCATTCATATTTAGTCCAAATCATAGACAGTACAACATTTAATGCAAATCTAAGCTTTATTGGATTAGTAGGCATTATATAGAGATTGCAAGTCGTTATTGGTCCAGCACAGATACAGATGTTCTGAGGCTAAATGAGAGCACAAATGGACAGTTTTACTGCTGCTTGAACTATTTCGTTAAGGTGGCTTGCTACGGACACAATTTCCCTCAATACCCATTCAACACAGTCTTTGCTTTCACCTCTCCCTTCAGCAGAGGGATTCACAATATCTAAAGGAAGCTTTTAAAGAACCCTTCTGTATCAGAGGTAGTTTTGTGCCTGCATTATGCATCAGAGAAGACATCTGAACAAAGACTCCATAAAAAGGGCAAAAAAGATACACTAGAGCAGAGTTGAGATCCATGAATTTTTTTCAACTAATTGACTACAGTGGCAAAAGTATCAACCAAAATTTAGAATAGCCTTTTGTCTATTTAATAACAAAGCATGCAGTAGCCTGTGCAGACAGTAGCTTTTTAATAACAACCTTAAATCTGGCTTGAGCACCAAGGATGCATTTTCAAAAGTATAAAGTACATTTATATGCAGTGACTACTGTAGTGGTTGAATTATGCTCCCTCCCCTCCACAAAAAGACATGTTTATTCATGTGCTAATCACCAGAATTTGAGATATTACCATATTTGGTTAAGCCGGTATTGGGAGGTGTAACTAAATTTAGGCTATGAAAATGAGGATGTGATCATAGATAATCTGGACGGGACAACAAAACTATCCTTACAAGAGAGAGGGAGAGGTAGATTATATATACAGAGGGAATGGTGTTGAAAGGCAGATGAAGCCACAATCCACGGACTAATGAAACTCATACAAAAAGAGGCAAAGAATGGGTTTTCTACCCGAGCCCGCAGAGGAGTGCTGTCCTGCCAATATCTTGGCTTTGGATTTGTGACCTTAAAAACACTACAGAACCAGAAATCTACTCTTTTTTCCCCACTGTGTTGAGGGAATCTGTTACAGTAACCATAGGACCCTTATAGAAATTTTAGTATGAAGTGGTGTATTGCTATAACAAATATCTACAACTGAGAAAGGGGCTTTGGAATGGGCTGCTGGGTGGAAGGTGGAACGATTTTAGATGACGAACTTAATAGAGAAACTACAGATTGCCTGAGCCAAACCAATGTTGGGAATGTAGATGTTAAAGGCATTTCTGGTGATGTCACAAAGGGAAATGAATATTGTATTGGGACCTGGAAGAAAGGCAATTGTTGTTATATAGCAGCAAAAAAAGAAAACAAACTAAACAACAACTTATCCGAATTGTCTCCTGTAGTTTTGTGGAAAGCCAGTCTTGATCCTGTAAGTGATAAAGTCGGGTATTTAACAGAGGAGCTTGGCAAGCCAAGTGTTGGAGGCATGAGCTAATTCATTCTTGCTGGGAGTGGGCCAGCAGACTTAAGGGAGTGGGGAGGAGAAAGGAGGATAATATATGAGACATGAAGGTAAAATGGGAATTACTGATGGGATGGTAACAGGGGTAGTGGTGGAAGTGAGAGCAGGGGGATGAAGGTGGGGAGAATAGCCAAAAGCAAAACAAAATATGAATGAAAATGTCACGGTGAAACTCATTACTTTTTTACTAATTTAAAAAAGAGTTAAATAGGAGGAAATGAAAATGTTAAGGAAAGAAAAAGAGGAGGTAAACTGAAGAAAGAACCATTATGTCAATACAGAAACAGCATTTAATTTGGTAAATTTTGTTAATCTTAAAGATGGTAAAATGAGGAAATTCTGCGTGAAGATGTGCTTTGGAGTTAAGGTGAAGGATGTGGCCTACCAGTTTTTAAAGAATAGCAAGCACTGAATAGACCAGGCACACATTCCTGGATTCATTCAACTATTTCAAAGAAAACCACACGTAGAGCTTAAACTATCTATGGAAAAACTGTGAGGATGCCAGGCGGTGGTGGTATACACCTTTATTCCCAGGACCTGGGAGGCAGAGGCAGGTGGATCTCTGTGAGTTCAAGGACAACGTGGTCAACAAGAGCTAGTTCCAGGACAGTCTCCAGAGCTACAGAGAAACCCTGTCTTGAAAAACAAAACAAATAAACAAACAAAAAACTGTGAGGTTGGATTGACATGACATACTTGGAACTCACATGTGATTTTTGAGAATGCAATAATTATCAGAATACTTTTGGCTTGGCTTGAAAGGGACAGATAGGAGGAAATGAGAGAAGGTTGCCAGATAGATCACTATGGTCAGAAAATGAGCTAATAAAATTATTCATCTGCAAAATGTGATAACTTTCAGATTAGAAAAAGAAGCACCCCAAAGGCAAAAACAACTGTAGGTAAAAAGGCAGAGACCTGAGGCCTGGATCAGAGGTCTAGCCCTATATCCAAGAGGAAAGAGCTGCAGTTCCAAAGGGTGATGTCTGAGACAGAAAGTGATTGCCATGCCTTGAAACCTATGGGCAACTTGTTTGGCTAGTTGTTTGGAAGACTGTTGGGGCAGATGATTCCTTTCTACTTTCTGTTTTTTTCCCTTTTGTAGTAGGAGTTCCTTTGTTATTAGTCTATGCCTTCCCTACTGCTATTTTAGAAGAGAATAATTCATTTTTATTTGTTCTCTCACTGAGTACCTGGGGTTATGGGTTATTATACTGATTTGAGCCAACATTGAGATGAGGTGAATGCATTTTACATATGGGGCAAACATACATTCTGGGGGTCAGTTGGCAGACAGATGGGAAGAAGAGTCATGGAGATATCAGAAAGTTCAGGATTAGTGGTGAGATCATCCTGTTTTAACATGGTGGTCTCTAAATGCCACCATCAGCATCCTTACAAGAGAGGCAGAGAGAGACCAGGTACACAGAGAGGAAGATAATGTGAAGTGGAACAGAAAGACGTGGTCATAAGCTACACAGTGCCTTTGGCCATCCAAAGATGAACAAGGCAAAGAAGGGGCCTCTGCTGTAGACTCTGGAGGTAGGATGAATGGTCTGATGCCCAGATGTCAAGCCTCTAGCCTCCAGGACCATGGGAGAATACATTGCTATGGTCTTAAACCATCAGATTTACTGTCAAGCATTACAGTAGCCAAAGGAAAATATACTAATCGGCTAACTTGTTAGGTAACATTCCAGAGAAAAAGTAGAAATGGTATTTCTCATCTGTGGCAGAAATAAACAAAAATAAAAATAAAAAATTTCAGCCTAATTTGGTTTTATTTTAAAAATTGCACTACGTATTTCTTTTTGGATGATACCCTTCAACGTAAACTAAAAAGTGCAAGTGGCTGGAACAAGATTACTGTAAGTCTCATAAGTTAATTATGTGTCTCCTGAAAGGTTTTCTAATGTTTGTGAAAAGCATGTGGAATGCATTTAAATACAAATATATAATTTATCAATAACAGTACTTCATTCATTCCTGTTTACAAACTAGAAAATAAGGCAAGTTCACATCTGGAAAAGGTGATATGCATCAGTATTTCAACCTTGACCAGTTAGGTAATATGGCAGGGCAAATGCCCCAAATTTCAGTCAACGTTTACATTTCAAGATAAATTTTCTACAGCCTGAACAGTTATAAAAACAAAAATAAAACACAAAACCTCAAATAAGCCATACCACAATATTTCAGAAAATACTTTGTAAAGTCAAAAATGCATACAGTAGTTATTTACATCAATTAGTAGAACTTAAATTTTGTGGTTATTTTTTTAAAGTATTTTTTAAGTGGTATGTTTTTATGTGTGTGTGTGTGTGTGTGTGTGTGTGTGTGTGTGTGTGATTTTCACTTAAGGAAAAAAAAATGAAAAAACCTCAGACATTGTTACCTTCTGATTTCTCTATTATAGCAGCTTCAGAGTATTTTGAATTATAATATCCAAGTAAGAACGCACTAGGATGAAAGGCAACAGTTTAAATTACTGTACATCAGTATAAAGATGCTGTGAGCTACTGGTCACTTGTTTACATTATCTCAGAAGGTGGCTTGCTAAGCCAGTCATTTTTTTCTTTTCTCTGAATGTCTATAATGTGCTTTGGAGAAATAGAATTTTCTACATAAGAAATATACACACAAGCACTCTTTTACAGCAATCACAATCATCTGCATGAATTAATCTTGAAATTACACTCCAGAGAAGTTACACCAATTATTACAAATGCACATTGTAAGCGAATAGACAAGTTAAGTATAACTTCTGCTCTCTCACATATTTAAAACAATGCCGAGCTTCTTTATCTGCTAGTGTTGTTTTGGCAGCGTCACTGAAATGTGTTAATAATATAAGGTAAGTAAGTATGGTGATGACAGAGAGGTTTACCTTGTTATAAGGCTATGGAATTACTGCAGTAAGAGATATAAGCACACACACATGCATGCACACACGTGTGCGCACACACACACACATACCCTCACACATGCACAGACACTTGCTTTTACTTCAACTACCAAAGTAGAGCAGGTAAAGGGGTGGAAAGGGAGATAAAACAATTGACCTTTACAAAGTTTTCTACTGCCTCCTGCATAATGAAATCCTCTTCCTCCCTCTGGACTCTTCTGCAGTTCTATTCCCTAACTCTCAGGGATGAAGGGAGAAAGAAGCACTAGCATGAAGAACCAGGAATCAATATTTTCCTCTCAAATCTAAATAAAGGCAATAGAAATTTCAGGTTCATTCCTAGCATATGCATGAAGCGTAGAGGTTTTCTCAAAAATAGCTTTCCAAAGAATTTCTATAAGGCAAATATCTATGCAGAATTAGAAAACACTTCTTAAATAAAGTTGAAATCTAGCAGATTTTGTTAAACTTTAGTTTATTTTTAGTAATGACAAGTGCCTGCGATATCATGCTGAAACACTAATGGTAAGATTAATTTCTGTCAAATAGACGAACCCATCAGCTTTTGCTTGAAATCAGTTCTAAATACCTTGACTGGGACTTCTCTTTCAGAGTGTGCTATTCACACCCATTCTCTCGGACTTTACACTATATACATACACACGAAGAGCTAGAAGTAGACACTGAAAAATCTTCCTGTCTGTTACCCTTTCCTCCTCTTTTATTTATTGGACAGCGGGGTGGGGTGGGTAGGTGTGACCTAGAAATTTCAGTTTTACATTCTTTGACAGACTGGAATGTTTGTAGGAGCCTTAGGATTCTTCTATTTTCTTTTTATACTTTTGTCTCCACAGTCAGGTAATGTCTCCACAATGTCAAGTAATGTGGGTCTTTACACTACAGAGGAACAACTGGGTTCTAATCAGGACAGCTGGGTTCGGATTAGTGGACATGCAGTACTCCTACAAATACACATTACTTCACCCAGCTCAGCTTGACCTTTGTGGAAATGCATTTATTTCCACTCAAACCCTTGAGTGTATATTTTGTTCTTTTCAAGATGGATTTTTTTTTTCTTAAATGTCTCCATTCTTTCTGGCATCAGGAATCACTTGGATGACATGGCTCCATCGTGGCGAGAGCGTGATCTTTCCAGAGGGGCCCGTCTGTTATCTGTAGGACAAAGAAAAGAAGAAGGGAACACACGGTGAGCTTTAGATTCTGACTATTGCACAGTGTCAGGTTGAGAGAGGTTTTCAAACAGTCTTGAAAAATCACTTCAAATGAATATGGAAATAAGCTGCAAAGAGCCCGGATCTGAGGCATTTGCACTGCAGCTGCCAGGCTGAGTTCAAGAGTTCTGCAATCAGCAAGAAATGATTTTTCTTGGTAAGCAGAGGCAGAGTGATAAAAGCAATGGAAGAATTCTCTCAAGCACAGACCTCTTGGAAATAAGCAGGTGACAACAAAATTCCCTGGTAAAGACGTTAAATTGAAAAGATCTATGTACAGGCCTTTTGTTAAAAACCCCTTCAATTCCCCATGAGTTTTCAATTTGTATTCTGGCTATCTCTAAAGGACATCAGTGTATGCAGAGTGGGGGGAAAGGCGATTTTTTTTAAAACAATGATTGCAATATATGACAATCAAAGTAGCTACTGAGTTTGCCTGATTGTATGATGTAAAGAAATTCAATACATTATATAGTCATTATGGAAATGAATAATGAATGGGACCTATTCTTGGTCCCATTCCCCTACCCATCACAGGAAGAATAATCACCGTAGAGATGACTGTTGGCACAAAACTTGGAAGACAAAGTTTAAAAGCATTGAAAGTTGCTGAAAATAGTTCTAGCTTTAATAGGGAAAAGGCTTACAGCTCTGCAATGTGATGATCACTACTACATTATTATCACCTCTGTTTTATGCTCAGCTTAAATGCAATTGATGTGGGTGAAAATCTCTTCCTGGCAAAAGCATAATATACTTAGATTTTCTATTTAGAATGAGACTCAGTCCCTAGAAATAATGACAACCACCAGCACTTACATAAATGCTAACACTTTACACTAGTTAATTTGCTAATTCACACAACATCCCCGGGAGGTAAGCCCATTTCATTCCATCCTATTATCTCTGCTTTAGTGATGAAGGTTACGCAGCAAATCAATGGTATGATAGGAGATTATAATGCAAAGTTAATGTCTAAATGTCAGGCCTGCTTTGTTCAGAAGTAGACATTGGATCCTCCCAAGCTGCTCTTCATTTCCTCACTAGATGATGATGGCCCACTAGCATATCCTGTCTCTCCACGAAGAGGCTGGCCTGAGAAGGCCTGAGGTTTTGTCATGATGCCTTTCTGGGTTGTAGTATCATCTCTTGACTAATTCCCGGTAGTCTGTGGTCAATATGCAGCAACACTTTCTTGCACCCATGACCTTGGCCTCATTAACACCATCTTGTGAGTGCACTGAGCAAACTAGTCAGAAGCTTAAAGCGTACGCAATGCTTCAGAATACAATCATATTGCAGAAAGGTGAAGAAGCAAAAGGCTTTCTACTTGGAGATACATCTGAGTGATGGATTATTTGGGGAATCCTTTTGAAGATACCATTAAAAAATCCATTATTTAATTTGTGATATGGATCACAATTCAGCTAAAAATGTGAAGATAACACTCCTGGATAAAGGGCTTATTACTTAGATGGCACAGGTTTGCATACAGAATAGTTTGGAACTTCTTAGAAGACATTTAAAACTTAAGCTACAACCAGATGATTCCCATTTCCTTGCAAACATTAAAACTTTAATTTTGTTCTTAGATACAAGAATGATGGCAGGATTCCCACAGGGTTATGCCAGCTCTCTGAAAGAAGTTGGTGCATTGGGGATCCTACAAGCTGAAGTCAACAGGTATCCGTACTTCCCTCCAGGAACACCTCTGACACCCTGTAACATAAACATTACCTAGTGGATCACCGCCAAAACTCCAGCATCACAGTATTAAATGATAGGGTGTGAGGATTCATATCAACTTGCAATTTATTGGTGGCATTTGGTGTGAGAAAATGCTTTTGAGCCAAAGCAAACTGACTAAAGGACATTAAAGCTTTTGGAAAGTGGCATGAGCATTGGTTCAGGATCCAAACTTGGCCTTATAACAGATAGAAAGGAGAACTATTTTAGATTTTCTTTTTCTGTCCTTTTG
This sequence comes from Myodes glareolus, assembly GCF_982192425.1. NCBI lineage: Eukaryota > Metazoa > Chordata > Mammalia > Rodentia > Cricetidae > Myodes > Myodes glareolus. Next base: position 58,904,828 of record NC_142053.1, read on the forward strand.
ATCTCTTCCGTTTAGGAGCCTAAGAGGTTCCCAACATAATAAGATAATTACATGAAGAAGCAATTCTGGAAAGGTCACAACTTATATTTTTGAAATGTCAACCTACAATCTTGTTTATGAAGAAAGAGCTATTAAAAACAATGGCAACATTGCTGTTCTAAATTTTTAAAAATTAATTTCCAGTTCTTTATATTTATGTTAAAACTAATTTTTTATAAAACATATATTTGTACCATAAAGTTCTACAGATCAAGCCATAAATGGAATAAATGGATCTCATAAAGTACACATATGCATGCATACACACACACTTTCTTTCACAGACACACACACTTCTGTATTTCCATATGTATACATAGACTTTCTATCTGTCTTCACATTATAATGGCTAATAATTTAGTGATGACAAATTTTCATGCTCAAGACTGACTTCATTTTGGAATAAGAGATTGAAATACCACTAAGTGGATTATTTGAAACATAACTTCTATATTTATGGTATTCAATACTAACGGACCGTTCAAGTCAGCATCACATTTATAGAAAAAGAACAACTCTTCAGTATAAGCTGCCACCACAGCTTTTTGATCTTGAACTCAAGTTTTTTTAAAAAGACATTATTCTTTAGAGGACAACAGAGGCACATTACATTATGATATAATTGATATCATTGACATTAGATATCATTGTTGTCATAGGGAACAGAGTAATTGGGGTGATTGTGAAACTGATGGCAGTTCTTCTTTGGAAACAGGTGGAGGAAGTAGGCGGTGTGCTATATGATTTGAGAGCTTGGCCTACTCAGAATCAAGTTCATTTCCCAGTCTACCAGAATTTGGTAAGCAAACCCAAGCTTATTCTCCTTATTTGTGAGAGACACATTTTTGAAATAAACTCTTATGTGTAGGTGAGGAGCTTCTGATGCTACTATGGAGGTTGAAATCTTTAAAGAGTAGCATTGAAGAGAAGGGTATACCTTTACAAAGATGCATGCTATGGAGGCAGTGGTCTTCAGGGAATGTTCTAGATCTTTACCAAAGGAGAAGTTAGGCCTATGTCTTGGCTTTAATGTGGTTCTGTGCCTTCTATTAGGTTACCTGTTTTAAACTAATGGCAAATCTGTCCTTATTGTCCTAAGAGCAAGAAGCTCCACGCTTTCTCTAAGCAAAGGTACATGTGGCATTCATCTCTAAACCTTGTTGAGTACTGTAGTAAATGAATTAAACAAACTGTCATATTAACTGTGAAAGAATCCACTCATACAATCATTTATTTAGTGACTATGCAAACAAAACATAATGTAGAAAATATACAAATGTCATTAGGTTTTAGATATCTACCCAAACCTATGTCAATAATTTTGTTGTTTTTGTAAATGCCAAGTAAAATGACCAAAGACTAAAGACAGATCAGACATAGCCCAAAACTAAGAGGACAAAAGTCAGACTAGAAGTCTAAGTTTTGCAGTATGCAACCTGGGTGTGTGCAGTCAAAGCTCTAATAAAGAGTATGACCAGGACTCTATCTTTCATACTACATGAGATGATCAAGTTGAGACTGAAACTATGAGAAAAAGGATCAAGTCCACTACCAATTCCTCTCATAGTGTAATGTGCTTCTGTTGTCCTCTAAAGAAATGACGTCTTTAAAAAAACAAAAAACAAAAACTTGAGTTCAAGATTAAAAACACTATGATGGCAGCTTATACTGAAGAGGATGTGGGGTAATGGGAATGCTCCTTCATTGCTGGTGGGAGTGCAAACTGGTACAGCCAATTTGGAAATCAGTATGGCGATTTCTCAGAAAGTTAGGCAACAATTGAACTCAAGATCCTGCAATATTGCTCTTGGGTATATACCCAAAAGATACTCCATCATACCACAAGGACGTGTGCTCAACTATGTTCATAGCAGCATTACATTATTTGTAATATCCAGAACCTGGAAACAATCTAGATGCCCCTTAACTGAAGAATGGAAAAAGAAAGTGTGGCACATTTACACAATGGAGTACTAATCAGCAGTAAAAAGTAATGACATCTTGAAATTTGCAGGCAAATGGTTGGATCTAGGAAAAAAAAAACATATTGAGTGAGGTAACCCAGACCCCGAAAGACAAATATAATATGTATTCACTCATAAGTGGCTTTTAGACATCAAACAAAGAGAAACCATTCTACAGGCCACAACCCCAGAGAAACTAGACAACAAAGAGGACCCTAAGAGAGACATACATGGATCTACATAAAAAGGTAAAAAGACAAGGTATCCTGAGTAAATTGGGAGCATGGGGGTCATGGGAGGGGGTAGAAGGAGAGAGGGGAGGAGGGAGGAGAGTGGGAAAAATGTATAGATAAATAAAAACAATGAAAAATACCTTGAGCTCAAACTAGACATGCAATGTGTTGTTTTTATCCTTTTCTTGTAAAAATTTTATTAAATGTCTGTTATTAAATATATAAATTTTCTGTTATTAAATATAATACTGAAAACATGATTTTGAATGGCCACATATTCATTTTATATTATGCCAATATATCATAATTTACAAGTAACTGCTCTTATGAAGAATATTTAAGCTGATCCCAATATTTTGCTATTATAACAGTGCAGAAATAGTGAAGGAAATGATCATCCTTATAAATATACCCATATGTATGCACTGTATAGAACAGGCATTACTTTGGTATGCAGAAGTAACCCCAAATGGCATTAGAGAATACTGTACTAATTTAAATCCAATTGGAAGTACATGAATTTGTCTTATCTCTTTGGGTAATAACCTTTTAAAATGTGCTAATATAAAAAGTGAAAAATGACATATGATTCATTTTTTTGCATTTTTCCAAATATTAGTGAGGTGGAACTTTTCATTCATTTATTTTTTCTTTGCATGTTGGCCTTGTCCTTTGACTGCTTATTGTGCTTAAGATAGCAACTGGTTGCAATATATATTAGAAATATTTTCCTTAGTTTGTTGTTTGCCTATTGTATGTTGTGGATTTTTAAGACTGTATGATTTCTTTTTTTATACTAATTTTTGTAGGGAGGTAAGGCCTGCCAGACTGAGAGGAGTCAACCTAGAGTCTGTCTGGCACTATCAGAATTCCTGACTGTAGCTGGCCAATGAGGGATGACCAGATGCTGCCCGAGGACCTAGCAATGGGCATTTGTCAGAGGTTCTGATTGTGCCTAGACAATGAGGGGGGTGATCATGCTATGTCAACGGACTGAAATGGCTGGGTGCTAGGAGGGTATCTAAGTCCACCCCCCACCCCTGGCTATTAAATAAACCAATCTGCTATATGCCTTCATTCGGACTCCTGATGGGAGCCTAAGTTTCCCTTAGTGACAACTCAGTATACAACTGTGAGTGTACTGATGCTCAGGTCCATATGTGTGTCTGTGTATCTGTGTATGGTTTCAGGATGGAACAAAGGGCCTCATACATGCTAGGCAAGTGCTTTACCATTGACACATGATACATCCCCAACCACTTTTAGGAATTTCCAGGCTTCTCATTTCCTTGAAAATTCAACAAGGCCTTCCTTTACCCTGTACTGCCTTCTAATCAGTTTTTCTGATAGCTTGGCAATTTTTCTTTGGGAAACAGAGCAGAGTCTAGAAGTCTCCAAAAGAGCATCATCAATTATAGCTAGACAGAAAGTCTTGTTGTTTTGCCCCTGTCAAAAGTGTGAGTAACTGCAATTAAAGTTGTAGTCTTGTTACCTATTGATAAAGTCTACTGCTTCCAATTTGTGAATCTCATGTTCTCATATTTTATAGAATGTTTCAAATTTTGGACATCTACCAGCTATCAGTTATCACACTATATTGACCTGCTTTATTCCAGTGGAATTGTATATATAAGATGTTACGCAAAAATGCATGTGCAAGAGCCAGTCAATTACCTCTCTGCCCAGCAATTAAAGAGTTCTAGGTTATCTACTCTATTGTCAATGATACTGCAGTGTTTTTGAAGGTAGAAACAGGCCACATTGTGCAATCCATATGCTTTATTACATGAAAATAAATCCATGCAAAGAAAACAGGAACCTAGATGACTGTGGTAGTTCAAGTTGGCAGAAGAGTGGAAAGTTATTTTAATGATGATGGTAATGGAAAGCAATAATGTTAAAACAGTTCAGAGGCTACTGTGACTATAGACACACAACTCCCATTAACTATAATTGGAGTTAAGCACATGTAATGATAACAAAATGGACCCCTAAATGCCTTTCCAATTGGAAAATAAGCAAATGCATTCTGAGAAACAGCATGCTTTTGTGTGGAAACTATAGTATTCTAATTGAGATGCACAAATTATTTTCACATTGATATTGCTGAAGATACGATGTTGGTAGTTTTTCTATGTTTAAGGATATAGATCTGCTAGAAGTAACGTCTGTACAAACAATATCTTTCCTTTTTTAATGCTCAGCATTCGTTATGTTATTAAGGGAAAAGTATCAATAGTTGCAATGGATTTATTAATTCAGGAGCTTGTTATCAGCATGAAACTCTGCTGTGCTAGGGGAAAAACAAATTATATTTTATAAAACTGCAGTACTGAGATTAAATCACCTTTCTATATTTCACTTTCTTCTTATCCTCCCTGCCAGGTAGTAACTCTACTCTCTATCTCTATTATGAACCTCATATTTTGCAAACTACCAAGTCTTGTAGCAATATAAGGGTACATTATCAAACAAACTCAATTATAGTAACTTCAGGAAGATGGAAATACAAGATAAAAGTAAAATCACACAGTATAATAATATTACTTTAAGGCATTAAAAACTTAATCCATATTAAGCTACAAATGTAGAATCTATGTGATTCTTACTTTCATCTTTCACAAACACGGTGCTTTTACAACATGTATACTCAACTTGTTGGTATTTTTAAAGGGCTGACATTTACATAATTGATAACTTGGGTATTTCAAAGGATCTTAGAAAAATGTGGTGCAGATAAAAGAAAATCAGTATACTATTCAGTATTTCAGCTGCCACTGACCTTGCTATTGATTATCTTTGGATTCAATGTCACAGCTAGTGAATAGATTTTTTTTAATGTCGTTGGCTTTGTACATTAGTCAAGCATTATATTCACTTCTTTACTCTAGAATGCAAATAGGACCTAAGTCAAATGTTCTCTCTGTGAGGATGAGAGTCTATGAAAACATCTGCATATCTAGAAAATATGGGAAATACAAACTAACATACTAGGAAAAGTTTTCCAAGAAATTCTATAAGTGAAACTCATGCTGTGCAGGGCGTGCATCATAGTGGCTTATATGGAGCAGTTCCTTCAAAATTGATAATGAAGCCATCATCTAGTCACTAGCCATGAATCAGATACAGATCCTTGAATTCACCTTCAGCTATGCTGCTTACATAGGGGGCATACATCTTTGCCATGAATGCAAGGAAAAACTTTCTGTCCTTCCATCTCGCTACAAATTGTTACTGCATAAACTATCCACCTGGTACATAACAGGCAACCTTATACATTACTACGGTGGGAGGGATAAATGTATCAATAACAGTAACATTAAATTAATTATATGTTTCTTGTTGCATCTACTTAATTTTAAATGCAGTTCCGGCTCCAACTAGAGAAAAATTACATCTCTTGAAAGTAGGAGTTAGAAGTCAAGCAAAACTTTACCCTCATTAGGACTTAAAAGATAGGTGGGATTTAAACAAACAAAAAAGAAATAGAAAGATAGCTGTCAATTTCTGATTAATAAAAAAGTAGATTTTAATTCTTTATGCTGCAGACCATTCAGTTATGCAAATTTTTCTCTTGGGAGGTACAAAAAGGGAATGAATATATAAAAGGAAAATTGGAATAACTGTACTTCTTAACTTGCTTTTCCCTAAGGAAAAGAATAAAATGACACAATGAAAGGAAAGGAACTGCTTGTATTTGTAGCTGTCAGGACTAAGATGTAATGATAGCAATTTCCATAAGGATGTTATTTTAATTCCAATTCTGTTTCTTAAAAACAATTTTCAAGTATTTATACATAAGGTTACAGTTCTATCTGTAAAGGGTGGGAAAGACCAGCAGAAATGGGATTCTCTGAAGTCATCTAGAGAGGTTGTTGAATTCAGCTACATAGCAGTAGCGAGAGTGATAGTAAAAGGGATGATCAAGGTGAAGATTACAATGACCTGGGCCATAGTGTTTGGCAGGGTGAGATACTGAGCAGCCATTTGGTTTGGTGCTGAATAAACTAGCTAGTAAATGGCTCCGCGATCCGGGGTCAACTCATTATTATCAACTGTCATCTGTGTGACTTTCTACTTCATGGGTGACATAGATCCCTGTGACTAAGAATACTTGCCATCAGCCATTTCTCCAACTTTGATCATATGATGGACAATTCTCTGTCATTCTCCATGGCAGTTGTTTGTGATCTGCCTGAGGTTTGTCACTGATATGCTGACCTAGAATACACTCACCTGTCATCTGCTTTTGTTTCAGAATCACTCTAAGGCTTTACAGCTAGTCTTATTGTTTTTAACATGTGCAATCTTGCATTTAGGTTTGGATTCCCTATTTCTAGAAGATGGTGATGGTGGAGGTTTGATAGCACTCAGTCTAACTCTAACTTAAGTGTGGGAAATGTGGAGGGGAGTAAACACCCTGGTTTCAGTATTAAAGCAGAAATGCCAGTCCTTCCTCCTACACAATAAACCCCCAAAGACCATATCACAGTAAGAAAGCCCTGCCGATGATTTTGAGAAGTTTAACCTACAGTATACAATGCAAGAGCCAATAAACAGGTGTTCACATCAGTAATGATTCCCATGCTAGCCTGTGCTTAATTACTTAACCAGTTGTGTAGACAAAGGCAACCTGCGTGGCTAATATTACAGACACTTAAGCAGCTGTCAGCGCCATTGTTTTTAAAATATAAACTGTCCCTTACGGTTGAAGTTGGTCAGCAGTTGTTTTAAATATGAACAATTAAGAGAGTTAACACACAGCTTCTCAATTTCATATTCACAACTGTCAGAAAATCCTTTATAATTTTAATATCTAATGCAGCTCAAATACAACCTGAGCATTAGGCCAGGGCTAAGTGAATAAAATGGCTACTAACAGCTTACTTTTTGCAGAAAAAGTCTCAACAAATCATTTAAGCCTACCGGAACAATGCCAGTCCTCATCAGATCTAGAAAAGGTAAAAACACAAAAGGCTGGTTTTTTATTTTTCAGATGCTCGCTAAGACTCTGTTTATATTCAGTGTAGCTTATAGGTCATTGTGAGATTCAATATAACATACTAGTTACATACTCTGTAGCCAGTCTAAATTATTATATGGATGCAAACATACCAGAGAAAGAAGTCCACATTTTAAAATGAAAAAGGCAAGTTACCAAGAAATGTATCATGTTCCTATTAGTGAAAATACACAATTTATAATTTTAAAAAGTTTTTTTAAAGGACATGCACCAATAAAATCAGCAATAACTTCTAAATAGTGGGATCATGATTTGTCATTTAGGTTTTGGAGGGAGCTATATTACCAGACAATGATTTTTTTTGTATATTATTCCTCTAATACTTGAGATTGCTTTATCAACTCCTCCCCTCAAGGCTCAGGGATCTATGCTGAAGAGGAGTTGAGAAATGTCTAAAAGCCAGTAGTGGTGGATGGCTGCAGGGAAACAGCATTTCCCAGACACAACAATACTGATACACATGCACACAGGAAAGGTGTTAGTATGCATAAAACCGACACAGGTTCAAATCAGATAAAATCCTAGCACTAAGAACAGGAGGTTGGACAAAATCTCACTTCTAACCAAGAAGCTATTTGCAACTGATTCTTGATGGGAAAGGGAAAAATAATTTTTTTTTCAATAGAGTGTCACTGGGTCTATCAACCATACTCCAGGCAAGGCCTCATGCTTGAGAATAGCTGGCTAGTACAAAATGGATGCCATGATTTCTTGTGAATTCTTTGTTTTATTTTGGTACTCTTCTTGCTTGTTTTGATGTTTATTTCTGTTTTTATCTTTTATAGATATCTGTTTTTATCTTTTAGGGAGCAAGTTGGGGAGGATCTGGGAGGATTTGGGGGAAGGAAAAGATATGATCAAAATACGTAGTATGAAAAGGATATTAAATAAAAATTTGAAAAAGATGTTCGAGTCAATTCCTGATTGATTATGTTACTATTTAATATATTATAATGAAGAGGGGATATAAAAAGACAGCAAACAGGTTTCATTACCTGCTTTGCTTATGGACTTCAGAGCTTATAGGCTTTGTGATAGGAAATACAATTTTTAGAGGTTAAACAAATTTGTTTTCACACAATTATCATTTATAAGTATATATATATCTTATCTTAGATTCTAACTTGTAAAATTTTAAGTTATAAAAAGTGATTCTGCTTAAAAGACTGTCTCCACAAAGATTGGTTAGGACTTAAAAGAAAGGGAGGTATGCTTTTATTTGTGGAGAGCTTTATCTTACTGATAAAATCATATGAGATACCAAAAGAAATGACTAATTCAAACAGTCAAGACCTCTTTTCATAGATGGTAAATGACCCTGGCCCACTTTTCAGAAGACATCCTATTGTCATGGCTAGTTTTGTTTATCAACTTGACACATCTGGAAGGAGGCAATCTTAGTTGAGGAACTGCCTTCACCAGACAGGTCTGCTTGCATGTCTGTGAGGCATTTTCTCGGTCTCTAATTGATGGAGGAGGATTGAGCATGCTGTGGGCAGTACCATCCCACAGTACTAGTCCACAGGTAGGCGTGGACTGTATATGGAAAGCAGCTAAGCCTACCAGGGAAGTATTTCAGTATGCAGCATTCCTCCATGGTTTCTGCTTCAAGTTCTTGCCGTGCTAGTTTCTGCATACTTCCCTTTGTGATGGACTATAACTTGTAAAATGAAGTAATGCCGTTCCTCCCCTAAATTGTTTTTGGTCAGTGTTTTATCACAGCAACAGGAGCAAACTAGAATAAAGTGTAGGTGAAGATACAAAGCAGAAACAGCATTATTCTCTTTTAATCCACTTACACAAATATTATAATGGAGTAGGCAAAGCTAAAGGATACATGCAGGAGCCTTTGAAATTATTAGTGCAGACTATAAGACATATTTTCTAATAAGATCCCCTACATGAATTACATGAATGAAGCTTTGTCAATACCAATTTCCTCATCTCCAAATGGAGATAAAAATATTTATAAGATAGGGTATTAAGAGGATGGAATGAGATACATTCATACTTGTTCCGCACTGATATTTAAATAGATATGAAGTATATGTATGTACACATGTAGCTGTGAGTACATACCACATACACACATAGCAATCAACAAGGCTCGAGTGAGAAATTATCTTTATTTATGACAGATATCCACAGCTAAGTGTTGTACATGGGTCAGTTTCTCAGTGCATGGTCATATGGGTTTATACCTTTGTTCTGCCCTTAATAGCTGTTTCTTCATTTGTATTCATCTTTGTCACCATGGAAACAGCAATTAATACTATCTACTTAACAGTATAGTTACAATGACTAAATAATGGAAATGGACCATGATGATACCTAATATAGAATAAAACCTTAGTGTCTTTACTACATGCCTTTGCAAGAGTCAAGTTTCACAGGTTTCAGTGGACAGATTTTACACGTTTTGAAGTCTAGACAGACTAATTACAGCAAAATGACAATTTTTAGCCACTTTTGGGACAATGAGAAAGGTTGCAAACAGATGTTTGTAAAAATCTTTTTCACATTAGCCCATAAAAACAAAGATTTAATAAAGATCGGACAGGAAATCAGAATTTGCCAAAGTTCTCACTTTTTATTTATTTCACAAGTCATCACAGGCTAGGATATTTTTATGCCTTTGGGAAGCAATGAAAATCTTTTATAACTATATATTTATTTTTCTTATTGTCATCCAGTGTGTATAGAAATGTTGCCAGACTGCTTTCTATTACTTCTCTGCTTTAGGATTCCAGTTGTCTGGACAGATTTGTCCCTAAGGGTAGAAAGAGATTATTTCTAGAGATGCCAGCCTGGCTTGAATGATGCATCTAGTAAAAATGGTCACTTATTTCACCCCTGATCCTAGGAAAACAGTTTTACCAGGCAACCTACTGACCTTTCATTTGCTTTTCTGAGTAGTTTATTCACTGGAAAAGGTATGGGGGTTGGGAGTTTGTTTTTGTAAGTAGAGTCTCTGCCATGTTGCACATTACTCTTGCTATACAAAAATAAACATGCAATTTACTTCAATCTTCCTTTCTGAAGAGTGACTATGTGCCTTGCATTGTGCTACAATGATAGAGCAATAAATCTGACAGTGTCTTCTTTGGTAGCTGTGATGTAGTGTCTGCAATCTTTTGGTTTAAAAATTAGTCTGGCATAGATGTGTTAAGGCTTTCTCTCTACCCTGCTACACAGTTCTCAAGGAGTTGGACTGATAACTCAAAGGCTATATTGGATTTGGATATTAAAATGAAAAGTCAGCCTTCTTCCTGAAGATGTTTTCACTCAACTAGGGTAGCATACAAAAATAATAAGAATCCAGTGAGAGAGTGGCCAAGATTAGTGTCTACTCTCTAGGAGCACAGATAAATTCTTGCAGGAGAGAGATATGACTGGAAAGAATTTCGAGAGTAGGTAATATTGTAATTGGCTACAAAAGGTTAAGGTTGAATTAACTGAGAGGCAATGAATAGTCTAAGGGAGAGACATTGTATTGAGCAGACAAATCTGTATGTATCTCAAAGAAAGCCAGTAGTGGCTAAAAACAAGGGATTATGCCCAGATGACTGATGCGTCTTATGCAGCACCTTTAAGGCTCCCAAATTTCAGATATGCAATAGGGAATAAATTGTAATATATATTGTTATTTGATGATCATGGTGTAGGTTAATTTAAGAGAGGACAAATAAGAACTAGGGATATGGGGATATGGATATGGGATAAAGGAATATCTAGTCTTATACATACATATGTGAGAATGGTGGTTCCATCAGCTAAAATAGGACTTGCAGCAGGAGGAAGTACTTTCAAGGAAAAGGTGATGAGTTCAGTTTGATACTTGTCAAGTTGGAGATGCCTTCAAAACATATGGGAGAGATGACCAGCAGGCCATTAAATACAGCGAGACTGAAGTTCAGAGAGAGGCTTGAGCAGAGTTAAGAGCAATTTGGAGCTCACTTGATGCATCGTAAATGAAACCATCACATACGAAAGGACACAGACTGAAATTCATGGTTTGTTGGTCAGTTTCTGGGAATTACTGATGATATTTAACAGATGAGCTCCGGAAGAGGAATCTTTGAAGAATACAGACAGTATATATACTGAGAGGCACAGAAAGAAAGTGAATATTACACAAAACAAGGGGGCAGATTTTGAAAAATGGAATAAGCAATAACATCATATACTGTAGAAAGATGCAGTAAAATAAAGACAGAAAACTATCAGATTTAGAAATATGGAGGTCATTAGAGACCTTTAATGAGAGCAATTTCAGTGAAATAAGGCGAGCAGAAGCCAGACTGCAGAAGGTTGAGGAAAGAGTGGAGGCAATGAATATAACTTACACTTGCATTTTTTATGACCCTGAAAGAGGTGATATTTTCTTAGAGCAAAATCAGTTACTTTAGGTCACTGTGCCTGACAATGTTCAGCATCATCTACAGCTGAAATGGTCATAGAGTGGACCATGGTGGACATTTGGCCCCATTATGGTCTGCTGATTCATAGGTTGCCTAGTAAGTAGAACATGGCATGGTATGTGATAACAAGGTAATGTTTACTTGGGTAGTAAGCCAATTTAATGTGAATAGAAAGAAATGAACAGATATACAGAAAGAAGTGAAGCTCAGTTTGTTTCTTAGATACCCAGAGTGAGTTTCTGCTGCACAGTATGAAAAAAATATTAGATAATTCCACTTTCATAGCTAATGTTATTAAAAATAGTCAGTGAAGTCCCCTATGCCATTTTTTCCAATGGTGAGTATATTTAAAGTTGTATTTTTCATTTATAAGGTATAGTAAAAACTATCAGCATCTTATAGCAGTGAATTGACAATATCAAGGTTTACATACACATATGTTTGCTTTTGCATTGCCTGAGTTATTCCAGGGTCTGATACCATTTTACCTAACAGTGTAGGCAAGTTATACATGAGAACATGTGACATTGTAGTCAACACCATGATCAGGATGAGAGCCAATGTATTATGACACTGCAATAATCATTGTGATAGACTTGCAACTGGTTACTCATTATAAAATGAAATGAAAATACACATTGAATAATTCTAATGTATCTGACTCATTCAAAAGTGGATTAGATAGTCTTGCAGATTTCAGTACTAACCTAGTTTCCATAGGAATAGTACAACTTCACAAAGTTATTGAGTAGATACCCTTATTTAAACCACACTTTGAAAGTTGCTCTCTATCAATTTCCTTTCAATAATAGACTCTAGTAATCTCAAATTCAATCACAATCACAAAGCCTTGAATTTACAAAGTGGGATTCTGTCCAGCCTAGTTATATCACACAGATTTGCTGCACACATCATGAAGTGAAGATACATAGCTAGATAAGAAGCCACATCTTTCTGGTATTAAGCCTAGCATCTATGGACCATAAAAAGAATGTTGGTTTTATTGTTATAAGTTCTGTAGCTGTGTTAACTACAACAGAAGAAATTCACATTCCTTTTTGTACCTGTTGTTATTGAAATGGCCATATATTAGAAATGATTTTACATCACTTATTTGTGGCCACCATAGGTTTCAATTCTCACTACAATGAGTTCACAATCTCTTTCATCACTCCTAAAATATGGAAAATAGTGAACTGACCAAATTAATCACTACGGTGAGGTTTTCCACCCTTCAAGTCATCTTCTATCCTGCCTTTATAGGCTGTGTTCTCAAAGAGACAGTACTCCCCTGCTAAAAAGGCCACCGTGGATTTGAAATAAGACTAACGTGGCTCAACCTTAATTTGAAGTGGTTAAAAAAAAGACAAAACTGTAAAGGAAACTGCTACAAGTTCACTTTCAGAAGGACTTCAGAGAGATCATAGATTAAAATTCACTGAGGGATAAAACATGAGGATAAAAGTGAACAGGTTCACACTAAAAGAAGTTGCTCTGGGAGATTAGAATATATGTGTGATATATTTGGCTCTAAATTCTGTGGCAGTGAAAATGTCAAGGAGAAATTTGTAATGTATACATTTTGTGGATTCTTTTTGTTTGTCCACAAATCCCATTCCACCCCACCCAATCTGATTTCCCCAATTTTTGACTATCCCTATTGAATCTAGTTAGGTTTGCCTTCACTACTGTTCTATGAAAATGCTAGCTATACATAGGTTAGATTTTTTTTAGCAGTATAATATATTTTTTGTTTATTCAAGTATCCGAAAACACTCTTTCCACTTCCTCCCCTCCTCCCAATACCCTCCCGCTCCCCCGACTCCCTCTCTTCCTCCCTCATCATTCCCAAGAGCAGTCAGGGTTTCCTGTCCTGTGGGGAATCCAATTTCCTCCCCCCTCCCTCCGGGTCCAGGAAGGTGAGCATCCAAACAGGCCAGGATCCCAAAAAGCCAGTCCATGCAGACGAAACAAGACCCAGTGCCATTGTCAATGGCTTCTCAGTCTTCATTTGGACCTCGGGGGCTCAGTCAGCCCCCATAGATTTTTATGTACTGCCTCCTCCATTCTATTAAAAACTACCAATCCTTCAAAACACAAATAGAATATCATCTTCCTTAACCTTTAACCTTCACTTATCTTTCTTTCCTCTTGATTCTATGGAACAAATATACCATGGATGCTACAATTCAGCTTTGAATTTAAAGACAGCTTCATACTCCTCAATATCATTTTGGGCCCTACCTTTATGAGAGGACAGAATTGGGATAGGCCAGAATGCATCTCTACTACCTCTTGATGAACTCTCTCAATACAAAGCAGTAATGAATCAAGTGCATACTGAATCTTTTTCTTAGTAAAACTTTTAATAGTATTTATAAATATAAATATGAACCTTGTTCCCATATATACATATTTGTGTGGACAATGAATAGTTTACAAATGCTATGTTTTCAATAGAGACTTTTACCGTGAGTCTAATTGTAAACTGTCCTAGAGATAGCCTTGCATTTTTAGGAGAACAGAGAGAAAAGGGTAATGTGTGTGGTTAAGTTGTGAAGTAGTGCATAAAATGACATTTAGTGATTCGGAGTGTTCCAGTGTTGACTACATAAAAAGAGACAATGAATTGAAGTGAAAGAGACTTCCTTGGAAAGCTCTCTCCTGACCAACCACATTACAGTCTCTTTTTGAGATGCTCCATTTTATCTATTCTGAATATTATTCACAAAGAACTATAGCCATAAATATCAAAATCCCAAGACCAAGGCAAAATTTGTACACACCACTTCTAATGAATTCTGTCAGGATTACTGAACTACTTTTGGAAAGATGCTTTAGGAGCAAGCACTTTCTTATGGATTTGAAAAAAAGGTAAGTGATTTCTAAAAAATTCCACTATTTCCATAAGTGTAAGACGTAAAGTATAACAAAATTTCATAAATAAAGTATAATTCTAGAAAAATGCAGGGCATTTTTTTTACAATGGCTGAATTTACAAATAGGCTTACCTTGAATCCATATCATACGCTTACAGTAAATATTAATAGTTTTCTTTAGTCTTCATTTTCCTTAACCTCGCTGAAGCTTATGACATTGTTAACAATTAATTCAGGCACAAAACTCTCTTCTTCCAGTTTGTATATCATTAGCGCTACTTCATCTTTAAACTACCACTTTGATTGGTCTATGTTTTAAAATTACGGTTCTTCTTCCCTATGTAAACATGATCTTCTGGGTTTTATTCTTTGCCCTTTCATATATTATTTTATTTATTTTTCATGAGCTACTTTTCATGGGTATATCCATCTATGTGGAAAACTTCAATTATTCTTCTTTCTGCAGGGTAATGCACATAAATTCTGCATTTCCTAGGCTCTAAGTTATAGCTTCAATCATCTTTAAATATTTCTCCTGATTGTACTAAAGCTACCATAAGTAAACTAGACAGATTTCTTTTTTTTCATTTGATTTACCCCTTTCCACGTTTTCTTGCTTTGAACATTTGGACCATGTTAATTGCTGAATTGTTTCTCTTTAAAATTCCTATTTTGAGTATTTAACTACTTATATATAAGAATGAAACTACTTTATTTTGAGGTGATAGCATCTTTGTTGAAATATACAAGATAAACAAAAGTATTAGACCAAGTTTGATGTAACCTCAGTATTCATGAGACAAAAGCAGGAGAATTAAGAGATCTAGTCTAGTCTAGGATACAACAGTAAGTTTGAAGCTAGATGTGGCTATATAGAGAGGTGTTAAGGCCAGTAAAGCCTGCATAGCAAGACCTTGTCTCAAAAAATTAAATCACCAGCATGGCACACAATAACTTAAAATTCATATCATTACAACAAGGAAAAAGTTGGAAACATACATTAAAAGATAGTAACATTTGTGGATCAGGAAAGAATCAGTTCAATGTTTCTACTCATAAAATCACCGGATACTAGGAGACGGGCCTAAACCAGGACCTTTCCTAATACCTTCGGAGGGAGCATGGCCAGGTTCATACCTTGATCCCAGGTTTCCAGCATCCAGAACAAAAAAATGGTATATTATGTTTATGACATGAGGAACTTTGTTATAGTAGTTCTAGAAAACTAATAGAGCTATTCTACACCAAGACATAAAATGAATTAATACACAAATAAGTAATCACAGATATCTTTTTCTACTCAGCAAATCAGTTACCTGTAATTACTGAATCATTTTCTTTTTGAGACAAGGGGTTATACAGCCTAGATTGGCCTTGAAGTCATACTTTACCTACCTGAGCCTCATATGTGCTGGAATTACATACCATTCCTGGCCCATTCTTGGATCTGTTTCCTCATTATCATGCTCATTAAGCTACTCCATGACAGGTTTTTAATCTCTTATTATCTACACTTCTCTTTAAAATTAAAATATTTATTGTTATTTGTGTGTGTGTGTGTGTATACAAGCATGTGCCACAGCTCGCAAGTGGAGGTGAGAGGACAACTTTTAGGAGTTCGTTCACTCTTTCTACCACGTGTTCCAGCTATAAGACTTGGAGGAGAAGTCCTTTTTTTCCACTGGGCCAGCTTTCTGGTTGCTATTGCCTACACTCTTAGACAAGACTCTTCCTAAATCTTTCCTGCCTTTGGCCTTACCCTCATTAAATCAACCTTTCACATTGTTAGGAAATGGTCACTGATCACATTCCCAAAAGTTACATCTTGAAATGGTTCCTCACAATATCCACATGATTTCCTAGTTTTTGCATCTATATTCTAGCAATGCTAAGCATTTGACTGTTCCTTGAATATATTATGTTTCCCATTATCCACCCCTTTATTGGATCATGCTCTTTTTTTTTCATTTCTTACCCAAGAAATTCTGACTTATTATTAAGATTCGACTTGAGGTTTATATCATGATTGTCCCTGTCTAATCCCTGCCCCTTTCACTATAAACTGTACAAAGGTAGAAACTTTTATCTTACCTATTTTCTTGGTATCTAGAATATAGTAGGCATAAGAAATTTATGTATAAGTGAGTACACAAGTGGACACACTCTTTTGTTTCTCCCCAGAGAAAGTAAAAATATTATAAAGTGCAACAAACATTTGAATAATTAAGTTTGTGTGTGTGTGTGTACCCATACATGTATGTTTGTGGCATGAAAAGTATTCGTTTATCAGTCAGCATCCACTGCCTTTTCTGGTAAAGATAGGAAATCATACGTGTCTTTCATAGTTGCACATCTTTTAAATTTTTCATTGCACTTTGAAGTCTTCAATATAAAAGGTCTATGGGAGATGAATTATTTCAATGGTCATTACAGGGCAGAAGATTAAATTTACCTTTTCATTCTTTAGATCTTTATTTTTTTAGATCTGTCTACTCGCCTTAGTTATCTTGTGGCAGAATCACAGGCAATTTGCTCTTCCTATCTATGATGATACCTGAGAAACGAAACCTCGCCTTTCTACAGAATGCCTATTGCATCTTTCTTCTTCAGTAACAGAAATCCTACTTGATAGCATTCTATTTTATGGAGAAAAGGGGTTAAGTGATCTTCATCTTATAGTAGGTTTTATAGGATAACAAACTCTTCACTCCCTTGTCTCCCAACCCTTCAGTGACTTCAGTCATCCATGTTTCTTATAGGTAGCATGTGCTTGAGATCATCTTTATTATCTTCAGATGGTAAGAAGACCATGCCTAGGAAATCAAATATCCCTCTTCTTGCTCCCCAGGTAGACCTAGAGCACCAACGATACACACAGAATCTAGTTAACACATCACAAGAAAACATACTGCCAAGAAAAAATCAGTGCTTTCTTGTGAAAACAGTAGCAAGTCCCCTCGGAACACAGCATTGAAACTGTTCCACTAAGCCTTTAATGTGAATTTGCTCAATGGGACTGTGCATACAGGTGTACAACAATTATTAGATTTGATATCTGAATGAGCTCAGGTTCCCATTAGAGCTTGACTGCTTCAATGACCCCATTATTTTGCTTCCACTGCTCCCCGAACTGATCAACTTAATTATTCTGACTAATGAAACATTTAGGACATGAATTTCTGATTTGTTTTAAACCATGTGGGACACCTAAAAGTGCTTCACTTAAAAGAATCACAATATAGAAGAAATGACTATGAGGATATGTTAGAAAGTGCAAGTAGAGCAGAGCCATGGTCCATGATGGGCACACAGATACTTTACTTTCCAGAAATGACTCCACTGCTTAGTAGAAGGTGCCAAGTACCTTGGTACCTGTCATGCCTTGGCGATGACTCTTGCCCCTAGAATATCCAATACTAAAAGCAATGTGGCTGTGGTTAGGAGTGGAGAAGAGGTGGAAATTAAATTAGTATTCTCTGTTATAAAGCATTTCAATTCCTAATGTAACTAATGTTCAAAAGGACAAATAAAATACTTTGCAGAGCCAGCCAATCACAAACATTCTTTTATAAGGACAAAAAAGAGAAGTCAGAAAGTTGGACCAGCTTCAGAGTTGATGTATAAGGAACACAGTCTCTTATTAGTTGAGTGCTAAGGTCAAATTACAGTCTCAGTCTTTAATATAAAGAATTATAGCCTTTAAATATTGGATGTAAGTATTAAGTATAAACAACATGATATATCAGCAATTGTATATCCTCGGAATAAAAAAAAATCATCTTGAAAGAGAAATATGTTATAGTTGATTTATAATTGGTCTCTTTAAAAGCAGCTCCAACAATCCCTATTACTTTAGTTTTCATTGATGACTCTTAAAAAGCTGTGTGTTTACCTAGAGGAAAAGAAGGCATTAAACTGTCACTGGTCCTTCAAGTTTTACAGATGCCAGTTTATCTCTCATCGGTGAAAGCATTCGTCCTTTAAATGAATGGAACTGACATCCAAATGGTTCCCCTTGCCCCCTGCCTCCTTTCACTAATAATATGGTAACGGCAGCTGAGCCTGCAATAAACGTGTTTGTGTCCAGCCATATTCCCATCACTTAACAATCTAATTGGACTCCTTAAAAAATAATAAATAAATAAATAAATAAATAAATAAATAAAGGAGGAAAGGAAGTCACAAGAGAGTAGCACAAGTTCCTGCTTCCAGGCACTCCCGGGTATCAGCCTTCACTTTGCACTTCTGCTCAAAGTACGAGGTTTGACAAAGCACACAAAAAAGTCAGAGATGAATCTCTTTACCCTCTCTCCCAAACTGTATGACAGGAGTCAATAATGATTCCTGCACACAGCTACTATCTAACCCATCAGAGATGAAAGTGTGAGGGGAAACTTTCAAGCTATTCCTTACAATCTTTTATTAAAGAAGAGTGTAAAAATACATTTGCCTTCGTGGGGCAATTTTCCTCCTCCGGTTCAACTTAATCCATTTTAACAGTTGGCAGTTTAAATAACAGAAGTTACAGGCTGCCATGCACAGACGCTTTGCATGCCACATGAAAGCGATGAATTCAGAGGCAAGAGCAAAAGCAGAAAGAACCTGAAAGAAACAAAGCCCTTTTTTTATATAAAAGAATTTCTTTAATAACAGCAGCCAGGAAAATTTCTCTGAGCTTGTGTCCTTCTATTGTTTCACAGAGAGCAACTATTATATTCCCTATCCCAACTCTACATGTACCAATGGACCGTCATAAACCAACAACTTACCCTTGATATTGCAATCATCATCCACTCTATTTTTAATGTACTCAAAACAAGGTTTCTTACTGAATAATAACAGAGACAGTACTCTCTATATTTGCAATGTAAAATGATATATTTTAAATACAAGAATCCTAAAAGCTGCCTAACCATAACTACTATTTTTTTGCTAAATAAAATATTAACATTTTTTATTCATGTTTGAGTTAACATTTGCAATTCAGCTTTTTTTGCAATATTTAAATGGAAATGCATAAGCTATGAGGAAATTTAAAAAAATAAAGCAAACTTTAAGATTGGTTCTTTCTTGAGTGCCTTATCATCCTTAATGTCCATCCTTACCTTATAGAATCCTTAAAAAATCTTTAAAGATCTCAGATTTGATATTAGATGTGATGACACCATTATTACCTGTTTGTACTGGCATTTCACAATGCATTTTAATAAATAAAGCTTGCCTGAAAATCAGAAAGTAGAACAGCCCCACTGCTCAGCCTTACAGACCAGGCAGTGGTAACACACATCATTAATCTCAGTAGTCACACTTGTTTGCCATAGAAACTGGGTTGTGCATGCCTTCAATCCCAGTGGTGTATACCTTTAATCCCAGCCCTAGAGAGAATTATTCTCCTTCTGAAATTCATGGAGGCAGGATTGCCATTTTAGGACTAAGGTCGAGGAAAGAGGCAGTGGCTGGTTGCTTTGCTTTTCAGATCTTCGACAAGCTTTATTTATTAAAATACAAATGAAATGTCACTACACCTGTTTACTAAATATCTGTGCTCAACTACTGTGACTAGATTTTGAACTTGTGAAAAATGGTCATTTAGAATTAACGTAGGTATTTAAAAAAAAGATTTATTTAGGAGCTGAGAGATGGATGGCTCAGGGCTTGTTGCTCTTTCAGAGAACCAGCACAGGGCTCCCAGTACCCATGTAGAGTGGTTTTACAATTGTCTGATAACTGCAGCTTCTGGCCTCCATGACCACTACATACACATATAGGCACACGTGCACACACACACACACACACACACACACACACACACACACACACACGTGCATTATAAGTAAAGCTTTTAAAATAAATAAAAACTATTTGTGTGTAAATGCATATGAGTGTATGTGTGTGTAGCCACTTGTGTGTGGAGGACAGAGAGGGTGTCACATGTCTTCTATCACTCTCTGTATACTCTTTTCAGGCAGCTTATTATTGGGAAACTCCAATCTTCATGATTATACAGCAAGAGCTCCTGGTTATGGGGTCTCTTCTTCAGCACCAACAGAAGTACATTTTTATAAAGTAAGTATTAGTATTCATAACATAATTCACAAGATCCTAGTATATTTGAACTATAAATTATAGCACCAAGAAGGGGAGGCAGTAAGTCTGTAGGTATATGTTGGTACACAAAAACTAACTTCATACACACTTGTTTCATGCACTAATTTTGGTAGAAATGATGATGCCCATGTTTTTAGAAGGTCAATAATAAGTACATCTCTTATAGGCCAAGAGTGAATATTATCTTTGGAAGAAATAGATAAAAAATCAATACTAATCAGCAAGTAGATGTTAGTGCATAAAGCATATTCCCATTGAGTTGTGAGATATTATTTTACTCTATAGTTTTGTATCTCCCTCCATGTTTAGACTACTCAGCTTTAAAGTATATTAAAGAAAAGCATGTGCAGAAATTTTGCATCAAATGATTATCTTCCCTGCAATATTTCTTGATACAGTGCAACATTTCATACTCGAGGATTTGGTAATAATCAGTCCTTTAGCCCTCGATTGATCCTTTACAAATAGAGTGAAAACTATCTACTACTTCATAATCAACTGAACACTGATTGCCCATAACTTTCTTTTCACAGCCTATACATTCTCAAATCCATCAATCCCACAGCAGAGAACAGGTCTGGTAGCACAGCAGTTCTCAATGCAGACATATCAATAAAGTATAATGCATGCGTATTTATAAGAAGTCTTACAGATTTGTATAATAGTTTGTGAATAACAAAAGGAACATAGAATTTTAGAACTAAAAAGGAATTTATGGATTATTTAACTCAAGTCCAACCCTTCATTATATAGACAATAATACTAATTTCCAGAGAAGAGAATTAACCTGTCATAAATATTCTATACAATGAAGAAATGAAACTGAGAGGGAGTGGGATGTAAGGTAATGAACCAGATAACCATAATTGGTCTATCATTCATTTATTGGATAATTATATGATTCAACTTTGATAAAATGTATATTTATGAAGAAAGATAGTGAGAACATGACAGCCAATGATCATCTGATAATTCTAAATAATAATCATTCTGATGAAGTAATTAGGTAGCAACAGTGAATTTGAAACTCCTGTAATTTTATAGTAATGCAATATTCAAAGATTTAGTTTAAAGTCTCTAGGTATACACTGATATAAAGATTTGAGAGGAACTGAATATAATTGTATGGGCTAGCACCTTGGTGAGATACACTTTGGGATGAAGGAATAGCTGTGGACTTAAACATATATAACTACATATCTGATGTTTGATACTGTACTTTCATTAAAAGGCATTAGCCATAATTAAGACTGAAAAGTTAAAAGCCAAGTGCATTGCCTTCTCAGGTAATTTCATCATGGTCTGCACTGCTGGCCAAAAGCTATCAAAGCTATGGCATCACACTGATACTTACTGTCACTGCTTTGGTCAATATTTGTCCTTACCTTAGTGCTCTTTCTCTACCCTATATGCTTTAGTGTTCAGATCACTGTCTACAGCATTTTACTGTGATCTGGGTATTTTTAATTAAATGCTAACTGTCAGGTGAACAAATTAAATGGGAGCTCTGTTTCATAAAGTCTCCATTTCCAATTATTCCCCAGAATTTTTATGAGCTACACATTCTCCATAGAGGTATTAAGAAATTTTCTAAAAAGCAATACCTTTTGAGATGTGTTCTTTATGTCATGTACTATTGGGTATCTATTTAAAAGTGATATATACCACAATACTTTGACTTACTTTAACTCTATAATTTTGTGCACAATTACCTCCTAATTCAGCTTTATTACCAGTAGGACTAGAACAAAAGGAGATGGATATTTATACATATATTTTTATGTAAACGAGTCTCATCACATTTTGGCTCAAATTCCTATTGCTTGAATATATCACTTTCCTTGTCTCAAACAAGACAGTTTTCCAATTAATCTGTGTACAAGACCTATAAATACTAGTAATGCTTCCTGATCCCTCCTTAAAATACTGATTAGTGAGTGCATACCTGTCCAATCTCAATAATATTCCACTAGTCATATGGAAGCTAGTCATACTGCACCTCAGTACAAACTCTTTGTTTCAGTGCTGGGTTTCGAATGCTGTGTCTTATACATGTCAGCCAAACACATTATCAACTGAGTTACATTGCCAGTTTAGTTTCCTTTACTTTTATCAATGAAATCTGTTTTCCTTAATCTTCTTGCATATGATGCTTGTGCATGTGCATTTTTGTATGCATGCCACCGAGAACATGTGAATGTCAGAAGACAATCTCAGGTGTTTGTTGGTCCTTGTCTTCTGCCTTATTTTAGGTAGCATTTCTTGCTTGTGATTGTGTAGGCTATTGGGACTGGAAGATCCTGTGCATTCTACTATATCCATCTCCCATCTTGCTGTGGGAATGGTGAGATAAGGAATGTACATGCCACTGTGCCCAGCTTTATGTAAACTCTAGGAATCTGAGCTCAGGTCTTTCTGCTTGTGCAGCAAATGTTTTATCTACTGAGACATCTCCCTAACTCAGTGAAATCTTAATGATACCATGTGATAAGGCAGAAAACTTCCTCCAGGTTGTAAAGCCTTAGTGTTTCAAGCATCCATTGATACATAGTTACAATATTACATAGCTCAGTAACTCAGTGGTTTTCAACCTGTGGCTCATGACTCCCTTGGGGTATCAGATATCCTGCATATCAAATATTTACATTATGATTAATTACAGTAGCAACATTACATTTATGAAGTAGTAACAAAATAATTTTAAGGTTGGGGTCACCAGCTGAAGAACTGCATTATAAGGGTCATGGCATTAGGAAAGTTGAAAACCAATGGGATAACTTATTGTTACTATTATTATTGGCTTTATGAATTATTACTTATGAGTTTATAATTTTTTTCCTAACTTGTACTATTTTGGAGTTCATGTGATAATAAATTAACTTCCCACTGTTATTGGTCACTATGTCAATATCATGCTCATTTCTAAATAAAACTTCAAAAAAGTTTTATCACCTCTTAACTTTATTTAATTGAAATCATTAAAGCAGAAGAGAGTTTTGCTGCATGTTTGGATTCCATTTAAATTGCTTATATAATTTTAAACTGCTTTGTATCAAAATTTCCAAATGCACTTATAAAGAAATTTTATAGCAACAATATACATTTTTAATGAGAAAAGCGGCTCACTTATTTTTTAAAAGATCTTTCTTTAAAATATGTTGCTTTCTAAAAAATTATGTTATATGTTTTAAAGTAAACTATAACCCAAAGCAGACAGAGCAGCTTCTTTCCAGCAGGAAGCAGCCATTTACAGGGCACAGCAGAGAAAGGAAGCACTTGCTATTCTAGACGCTGAGGACAACCCATTATATGAGACCTCAGATGGTTACTATCAAATGATGTAGGGATGATTCTTGTACATAGTAGTTATTCAACACATTGAATAAATTAGTTGTATATAAATATAAATTTTAGCATCCCAAGGTTCAGTTTCAGCCTCAGGGAGAAAGGGGAAGTTTTCTGTCATGTTTTTCCTACATGAACTGCCTAGCGACACCTGCTTGCAGGTCCCCCAAACAACTTATAAGGTCAGGAAAGAGCAACTGAGTATTAAGAGGAATAAGAGGGGAAAAAGATAATAACAAGTTTATACTGTCTATTTTTTATTGGGAGCAAAGAATTCATACTGTGGAAAGATTTCAAGCATGATAGTCAGGATTTATGAGGGAAACGTTTGTTTTCTCATTACTATAATAAGCAGTGATCAGAAAATACTTCCTCATTCCTCCAGAAGATAAAGAAAGAAGCTACAACTTCAATTAAGTCTTTGATTTATAGATAATGTTGCAACATCACAAACAATAACCATCATATTCCACCAAATTTATTTGCAAAGATGTGTGCATGTGGATGTGTTTTAGGAAAAGGATGGGAAATTATTTTTCATTTCATTCTTTCCAAATTAGTATGCACTTAAATAAATAACTGTTCCAGAAAGAGAATGCAAATGAACATTAAACTCTTACATTCTTTCAAATTCTTTTCCAATAGACATCAACATACATGCATTATCATAGATATAATCGGTGTTTTATATACTCTCTTGTGATTTTATTCTTTCCTTTAACATTGTTTCCTATACACATTTTCATGATTTGTCAAGCAATCTTACCACCATCAAACTGAACCTGTTTCCCTACAGTTATTCTAACACCTCACTACAAAAAATTTTTGTTGCTAGTTTACTGTTACTTTAATTTGCATTCCTTTATTTAGTAGCAAAAAGTGTTTTCCACATTATTTATTACATAAGATGTTTTACACATAAATTTTCTCTATTCACTTTTCCTCTAATGTCAACTGCCTCATGATATATATCTGAAGGTTCCTCAAGCACATTATGTCCAGTGTGAACATAATTAGACTTGTTGACGAATTTGTTGCAGACAGCTGAGCAAAGGGGCTACAACTCATATCTTTCATTCTGTCAATATGTTATACATGGCTCAGATTCAATATAGTTTCTACAACCAAATATTTCCCAAAGTCTAAAAATTGCCACAATGGCACAAACTTTGTTTCATCTGTTCAGACCCGACAAGCTCTTAATCCATGGCTGCAATTAAGAAAAATAAGAAAGAATGTGGAATATTCTTTTACACTGTGTGAATATATGTCGCTGTGGTTGAGGAAGTAAAGAAGCTGGCCAAGAGCTGTACCAGCACAGGTTAGATGGGACTTGCAGCCAAAAGAGAGAGTTCTAAGAAGGGGAGGAGTCTGAGAATCTTGAGATGTGGAGAGAAGTGGATGAACTTGCCATATTGAGAAAAGGTACCAAGTTACGTGGCAAAGTGTACATAAGAAACATAGGTTAATTTAAAATGTAAGAGTTAGCTATTAGAGCCAGAACCTGGAAAAAACCTAGATGTCCCTCATTGGAAGAATGAATAAAGAAAGTGTGGAACATATACACATTAGAGTACTACTCAGTGGTAAAAAACAATGACATCTTAAATTTTGCATACAAATGGATGGAAATAGAAAACACTATCCTGAGTGAGATAACCCAGACCCCAAAAGATGAATATGGTATGTACTCACTCATTAGTGGACTCTAGCCATAAACAAAGGACATTGAGCATATAGTTCGCAATCCTAGAGAAGCTAAATAATAAGGTGAACCCAAAGAAAAACATATATAGAGATTCTCCTGGAAATTGGAAGCAGACAAGATGGCTGGGCAAAAGTTGGGAGCATAGGGGTGAGAGTGGGGATGAGATGGGGGGAGGGAGAGAGAGAAGGGAGAAGGGAAGGATTGGGGAGAGCTTGGGGGAGTGGGATGGTTGAGATGGAGGAAAGGCGGATATGGGAGCAGGGAAGTAGATATCTTAACTAAGGGAGCCATTTTAGGCTTGGCAAAAGACTTGGCTCTAGAGGGGTTCGCAGGTGTTCACGAGGATGTCCCCAGCTAGGTCTTTGGGCAGTAAAGGAGAGGGTGCCTGAACTGGCCTTGTCCCACAGTCACACTGATGAATATCTCGAATATCACCATAAAACCTTCATCCAGCGATTGATGGAGATAGAGACAGAGACCCACATTGGAGCACTGGACTGAGCTCCCAAGGTCCAATTAAAGAGCAGAAGGAGGGAGAGGATGAGCAAGGAAGTCAGGACCCTGAGGATTTGGTCCAACAACTGAGACAGTGTACCTGATCTAATGGGAGCTCACCAAAGCTGGACTGGGACTGAACGAGCATGTGATCAAATCGGACTCTCTGAACGTGACTGACAATGGGGGCTGACTGAGAAGCCAATGATAAAGGCACGGGAATTTGTTTCTATTGCATGTACTAGCTTTTTGGGACCCTAGTCTATTTGGTTGCACACCTTCCTAGGACTGGATGGAGTGGGTAAGTTTTGGACTTCCCACAGGGCAGTGTACCCTGCTCTCTCTTAGGACTGGTGGGGGAGGGAGGAGGGTGAGTGGGGAAACAGGAGGGAAATGGTAGGAGGGGAGAAAGTGGAAATTTTGAATGGTATTATTTATAAAGCAATAAAAATCAAAAAGAGTTAGCTATTAGCTTAACATTTATAATTAATAATAAGTCTCAGCATATTTATTTGGGACTGGCTGGCAGGACAGAAAAGTCCGTACACAAAAGTTGAATGATTGAAAGTCTTCATTGGACAAATATTTCAAGAAATTTTCTATTCTTATATTTCCAAATGAAAAGTATATATTTCCAAATGAAAAGTATACTCTATTTTCACTTTCAATCAGTTGTCACTCAGCCAAAAAAAAAAAAAAAAAAAAAGGAACTTGCCTGTTTTCAAGTCCTTGCAAAGTTTTTAACTATGAAGAACATTTTCTAAATTACTTTAACTTAAAACTACTGCTGGGAAGCCACATATTAGTTCTGGAATAACTTCAGCTGATTAGAGTTTCACATGCTTTCGGAAGTAATTTTACAAAACTGGGGGAAGTGGAGATGCTGTAACTTTACAGAGAACTCCCAACTGTTTACAAGTTAGGATCTTATCTGTCTGAGTGTTGGATATTGTTGGAAACAGGCTAATGTATACATGTTGGACAAATGGAGAAAAACAACTTTTGTGCCATACAGATGGCCATGTATGCTTGGGATAAAAATGACAGTGAGACTATTCTACACTGTGTAAAGTGCTGTACTGTACCGTGTACTTGGACAGGAATGCTCTGGAGAACTATTAGATGGCTCAAAAATCGGTGCTTGTGCTGTTGGAAATACTAATGCCAGAGGTGAGAGTGAATGTTTGAATTACACTAGTTTTACAAAATGGAACAGTGGAGTGGAAAAGCCAAATATGTTCATGAAGATATTTTTCTATATCATACACAATTTGAGTATATCTGTAGAACTAAACTGAGTAGCAAAATTAGGCAACTTATTATTTCAAATATATTCCCCAAATTCCATATATATTTACAATTGCCAGTTGTGAATTTTTAAATTTTTAAATTTTAAAAATCTTTATTAGGAAGATGAAGACTGTGAGAACCATTGTTTTAGTTATGGCCTTTTGAACCCATTAAGTAAGCCACTTACTGTCATCTGCTCAGTGCCTTGCACTATGTGAAATGACTGACACCTCGGTAATTCCCCAAGCAATCCTGTAGGATAGATGTTATGAAGAGGTTTTTCTTTCAAATGAGGGGTGAGCCTCCAAGAAATTAAAAACCTTACTCAAGATCATGCAGTTAATAAGTGCGAACATCAGCGGACTTTGACAGTCCATAACCTGAACCATCATGCCGTATGCCTTCCACAAGTTCAAAATGAGAATCTCCAGGTCTGTGACTCTGAAAGGATGGGATTTGATGTAAAACAGAGATGAAGCCAGAAGTAGGACAAGAACAAGTATCTTTGTAATCCATAAATGCATTACCATCTTCAATTCTCACTCTTTTAATGCATTTTTTATTTTTAATACATTTTTAAACTGAAAACATGAAGAATACCACACTCATGTTCTATTTAGTCTCATGATTCTAGTTCTGATGAGATTCTTGAAGGAATACTTTGGAGAATGAAATGAGTTGCTTCACTTACAGCGACTGTGTGTCTTTAGGGCATGACTTAACCTGAATCACTTTACTTAAAAAGGATGTATTTTATATTTAATTATGTGCATGTATATCTGTGCAGGGATATATGCATATAAGTCCTCAGATCTCCTGGAACTGGAGTTTCAGGCAGTTATGAGCACTCCAGTGTGGGTACTGAGGAGTAAATTTCGGTCCTGTGTAAGCACAGTACAAGCTCTTAATTGCTGAGCCATCTCTCCAACCCTTCACTTTACTTTCTAAAGCATGTTAGTTCTGCACAACTTCCCAGGTGAGTTATTCCCTAATTTATATAGACTTTTCTTTTCCAACCAGTCACATCTGGAATATTATTGGTCTACTGTTTGCTATGGTTTGAATATCTGTGTCCCTCTAGAATTTATGTTGAGACAATTTCCATTGTGACAACTTTAAGAGGGACTTCAGAAAAGCGATTAAAAAAAAGAATCAGTAATTACAATGAGTTACAATATTTTCTATAGGCTATGATCCTAATCTGAACTAATGAATAAAATAACTCCCCTTTGGACTTCAGTGTCTTTGGTGATGCTAATCAACAGAATGATGACCACTGTGGCTACAGCACCTCTCTGTGCGAAGGTTTCAATGGAATAGTTGTCAGTCACTTCTAGTTACTCTCTCAAGATAGAACCTAGGAAGTCAGAGCCTGGCAGCCTGAGAAAGCAGGCTAGTTTATCCTATTTTCATTTTTTTTCTTAAATGCATCCGAAGCTATTCTGCCACTTTACGGCCCACTCAGGAGCCTCACAAGAGCTTCCTGCAGTGGATCCCTGGCAGCTTGGCATTTTACTGTCAGTGAACTCAGAATAGCTGAGTGTCGACTGCAAACTCTTTACTTCACTTTCTATACCATTTTCATGAAATAAATTACCTCCTCAAGTCCATCAACGTGCTAATGTTTAGAGCTGAAGGAGAAATATTCACTTTAAAATTATTCCCCAATTAAAAAAAACCAGCACGTCCTTACAGTGATAGATGGTATTTTTTCTTTTTATAAAACAATCACTCTATCGCACATTGATAATGAAAAGTACGCCACAATATCAGCCAAGAATTAGACATGGTAGTAGCCTTTCCTTGTGAAACTGAAGGATTAATCTACTAAATATCCAATTTCATTGTCATCAGTCCTTAAATCTTGTCCCCCACCAGGTTGCATTCTAAATCCATATGCCTCCTACATATTTCAAAAGTTTAATGTTTATCATTACTACATTTTTAAAGTTTTTATTTCCTACTCCAGGAAGTCTTATTAATTTGTATAATACTGGCTTTTCCGATGTTAAGATTACAGAATTGCATTACTAGCTTTCTTAGCGATGTCTCAGTTGTTTGAGTGATAATTATGAAACTAAAAAATTCGATCAGCAGAATTGCAACTTTCCTGTGGCTGTTTTAACTGAAAATAATGAAGACAAAATTGGTAAAGCCTGTTGTAGTTATTTTACCACACAAAGGAGATATCATACTAAGAGTGTGTTTTGTTTTGTACTGCCAAAACCAAAGATAATTTGCACCATCCAATTATGCTTACTTTGAGTTGTGACTAAATTTGAACCAAGTGTTGGAATATTAATAATTGTTTTGCTCTCCATGTAGACAATTTTAAAGAATAAGCTCAAAGTGAATAAGTAGTAGTAGAAAAATCACAGAATTAAGGCTCAAGAAACTTAGGGTCAAATCAACCTCAGCTTCCTACAACAGGAAAGCATTAATAAGTCATGTGACCTTTCAAATTCTCAGTCTCTGCAGCTGTGAAATGACGAGACTATCTTTGCCTTACTATACTCATTCATTTCTTAAGGGTATTAAACAGGATGTTGTAAAGTTGTTTATGAACAGCTTATGCTAGCTTCCTAGGTAACTCTAACGTTTCATTATACTTCACTCTATTAAAAACAAAGCCCATTTAAAAATAGATCCTCTTTTCAAATGGGTTACTATGCATCTTTTTAAATGTTGGCTCACCATATTTGGATGCTTTGAGATAATTTATGGTTTTCTGCCTATAGTCATAGTAGACAATTGCTATGAAGTCTTAAGAATAAGCACAAAGGAAACAGTTTTGCTTTTATCTTGCTATTTTCTTTTTATTCTTTAGCATGGAACATTCTGATGACTTTAAAAACCGTGATATCAATTGACACTGTCATGATCTGAAAATATCTGCAACGCCCAATGGGAAGTCTTAGCAAATGTCAGAGTACCTCTAAGGCACAGCGGATCCTCAAGATAGATAATGATTTGAAAGTTTAGTACTAAAGATACAGCAGGGTGCTGGGGAATGGTCTGCCTGATGCTCAAAGGTCAGGTAGCAAGCAAGTTTAATGCCTAGGAAAGTTTTAAAAAAGTTACTTATCATTGTGATTAGTGGTGCTGAGTGGGTGCAGGGTAATGTAAGAGATATGATATCAACTAGCATATTAAAACATGTCAAAACATATTTTAAAATACCATGCTTCCCTTCTGACAATTACATAGAAAAATCAGCAATTGCAAACATATCCTTGATAATAGTAATTTGTCCAAAAATAGGTTGACCACTATAGTTAAGCAGTATTTCAAAGGCACCGTAATGGAGGATAATTCAAAGACCTCCAGAGAAGAAAACTTTTGCCTATACATCTATTAAGACATCCTATTGGTCCTCCCTGTCCGTCAATGTCTGAGACGGACAGTTCTCTCTCACCTAGAGAGAGCTGGCCTTCTGGTCATAAGAGTGGGAGAGTCATTACTGACCCTCAACAGTTACAACACTCGGGAGAGCAGGCCTGCACTTAGCAAGGGCAACACAATAGAGCCAACCCTGTTAGTACAGGTGTGGGTGAGCCAGATGTGATGGGCGTGTTTGACCGGCAGTTAGAATTAACCAGAACAGCTCAAAAACAAGTAATATAATTTAATAATTGGAAAACAGAGAAAACTCACACGACTGGGATCCACCGAGCACACAGGCGGGGGTGGGGGATGGGGGCAGGTCGCGGGGGGAGGGGTCGCAAGGGGCGGGCACCTGGATTTTCAGGTCCTTGTTCCTTGGCCCCAGGCGGCCACACCCTAGCCAAATGTGATTGGTTGAGCTTCCCCATCACAGATGCGAAACTGTGATCATAGGAGAGTTGTCCCCATTACCCACCTTGTTTTATGGCAGCATGGTGGGAGAGCCTATGGTTATAAGAGCAGAAGAGCCAACCCTATTAGCGCAGGTGTGGGTGAAGCCAGTCCTGAAGTTGTAAACATGGGAGAGCTGTCCCCATTTCTCACCTGGTTTACTAACCCTAAAGCTGCCAAGGCCCAGACCCAGGATTATGACTTAGCCTGCCCCAACATCCACCCCATCTATGACCTGCAGGAGCACATGAACAAATATGACCCACAATCCTAAAGCTGCAGGATTTTCACAACACAGGTCAAGAACAGGATACTCAGGTAGAGTCCTAGTGAGGATCTGTCACCAATAGTGTAGCAGAAACCGGATGCCTTGAACCAGATCAATGACTCTTTGCGATGAACACTTGCAAGTTAGGATATATGGACAAAGGGGTTTACAGTGTGACTCACTGTGCCACACTGCAGCTTCCATGACAAGATTTTTAATTTTCTCCCTTTTTAAATTTTGCCTGTTTTTCTTTTAAATTTTATTGGGGAAGTACGGGGGAAAGGATGGAAATAAAGGGACGGGGAAATGAATGGAATCAAGATACATGGTATAATAAACACATAAAATAAAATTTTTAAAAAATACATTCTATAGGCATGTCTATCACTGTCAATTCAACACATGCATCAAGACAACACAGGCAGATTTGACAGAGAGACCATGGACTTTAACTTCATTTTTAATCTGGTCAGAATAGTAAACTCTTCACCATCACCGGCGAGTGACTATTTTGTATTTTATGGCAGTAAATGAAGCTTCTAGAGGCTAAACTGCAAACTGCTTGAGGACACATCTATTCTTTTATCTCTTAACACCTATACAGGGCTTGTCACAAAACTTGTGATTAAAAAGAAGTAGGCTTAATTAAACTTGAAGATACTTTTCTGTCAGACTTCACAGCCTCATAAATTGATAGAGAGATGATCAAGTAGCAAAAGAGTAAAAATGAATGCCAGAGATTTAAAATAAGGTAGCAGGAAGTATCTTTTTATTTTTATTTATTTACTTACTTATTTGGTCTTGTGAGACAGGTTTCTCTGTGTAATAGCACTAGCTGTCCTGGAACTCGCTCTGTATACCAGGCTGGCCCTGAACTCACAGAAATTCACTTGCGTCTGCCTCCCCAGTGCTGAGATTAGAGGTGTGCACCACCACAGCCCAGCAGTCTCTTTTAAAAGCATCTCTTGCATTTAGCATTCATACTGGCACATGGGTGGCTCTCATGAAAAGCGGAGATACAACAAAGAGAAGGTAATATTAAATCTAGATCTTGAGAGGTGGGTGAGGATTGAAGACGCTCTTTCCCAATACTCTTGACAGAAGCTTGCAGTGGAACTAAGAAGGGGCATCCTTCATTAACATCATACAGACTTAAGTTTCTTCATTCTTAAAGGATGTTATCTTCTTCCATGCACTAGTATCTACCCTAATTTTCAGGTTGATTGAGATCATATAAGTCAAGGTTAAAAGTGCACTATAGCACAAAAGTCAGAAAGTATCTACCTTTCTCTAGCACTACTTCTGTCTTTACATACTAAGAATTCCATGCCATTGAAGTATGTATTTTGTTGGTTATGTTTTCACTTTTTTCTTGCTCAGTTCAAGTCACCAGTCATTTACTGTGTCTAACATGTACATCGAACCAAAAAGTAAGCACATAAAATAGAAATCTAGAAGTATCTTATGGGTACTTTTAAACCATTTTACTTTATAAAATGTTTGTTATACTTACTTTATGAAAAGAATGTGAGCTGTGACAACTCTTTTTAAAGATTTTTATTTTTTACTGCGTCTGTCTTTATACTTCTATATAAATGCAACTGAAGAGTTCCCTGATGTAAGTAAGTTAAGTATTATTTATAATATCTATCACTGTAAGTAATAATTATTATGGTATGGGGTTGGAGTTATGGCTCAGTGAATAAATGCTTTCCATATAAACATAAGGACCTGAATTTGGATCTTCTGAAGGCCTGAAGTCCCAGTTCTGGGAGGGAGAGACAGGAATATCCTTAGGGTTTGCTTGTCAGGTAGTCTTTCCAATTTGCTGAGCTATAGGTTTTTTTTGAGGTACTCTGTCTCAAGAATTAAAGGGAAGAACAATAGAGAAACATACAAGGTCAATCTCTTGCCTCCATAATCACACCCACATTAACATATACACATCCACACAACACACCCAAACACACCCACCCACCCACCCAGACACACACACACACACACACACACACACACACACACACACACAGAGAGAGAGGGGGGGGGTCCTGGGGAAACAGGGCAATGTTAGAGCACTTACCTAGCATGCCTGGGGCTCTAGGTTAAATTACCAGTATCATAAAACCAAATTTAAAACAAACAAGCAAATAAAAAAGATACATATTTTGAAAGTGAGTCTATTAAAATACAGGGGTTATCTAATCTATAATCCCCAATTTCATACTTTTGAGTTTGATGAAGCCTATTTTCATTGACCTCAAAATAAATAAATGTTATACACTTGAACATACACATTCATCCTAACAAAACTTCTCTTTAATCCGTTTTTTTTAAAAAAAATCAAATCTACATTTGATTTTCATTAAAATAGTTTTTTTAGAGTAAAAAAAAGAGTTTTAGAAAGAATTATTCATTCAAATTGCTCCCCAGATCTCTTTCTAAAACCCAAATTTGATTCAGCTAAAAATTTGTTAGAGACTAAACATCAGCAACAACAGAAAATTTGTCAATAATCTCATTGCGCATAAAATTTCAAAGTCCTAGGCACAAGAACTTTTCATGTCTGTTGCCCAATTTGCCAGTCTCAATTCCTACCTTCTCAACCTAATCATAAGGTACAGACTTTCAATTTCTTGCTTTTCTGGGATACTAGCATAGCTTTCATTCCTATGTTTTGGGGGATGCACATAAAGCTAGAATGCTTGTGACACGGTTCAGCTTTCTTCTGCCCCCTGCAAATTAAATTTTGTTCCTAGCAGTTGAATCTAAATGAAAAGCCTTCCCTGATTTCTATTCTTCCACACTCAAGAACTGGGTGTTACTTCAAGTGTGTTCACTTCAGACCTTCTCCCCATAATGATTATCTTACTCAACAAACGTCAATATTTTTGTTTGCTTGCTTTACCCTTGGTTTTCTTAAGTAGACTCTGGGTTACCTGAGGATGACAATATGTACATCCTTTATATACATCTTTTAATTATTGCTACTTAGGACAGGATCTGGCTCACAGATATTTATGAGTGTATTTTTGATAATTAAATAAAACGTGACCAATTTCTATTTCATCATATTTGCCTAGGGACTAGTATTGATGCTTACCTTGGCTTAGAGAACCTTTTCCCCACAGCTAATGCAAAATTAATATTATAAATAAGATTATACAGAGAATATTTATGACGCTTAAGAGAATGAACTTTTCAAAACCCCTCAAGTACTTTATAAACATCAATTTACATACAAATAATTGATATGCTAATTATAATTTAGCCATATTTGTTCATTAATACTGGGTCCTTAAGGACTCTACTAGGCAATGAATTGAATGACAGAATCATGTTAACTTAGTTTGTGTACTTACACATATTAGAGGTAAATTAAAAATCAACTTTTTAAAGTATGCGGTAATTCAAATAATGTTATCAAAATGAAAATGGTCTTTCCAAGTTTGTAAAATACTTTATTAACTATTGTTTTACTTCACTTTAAAAGTTGGATTAAAGGTGAAAACACCATCACAAACGGTATTAGCAGAGACATTATAGTTTAATTATTTCCTACCCATTCCATCTAAGTGTTGTTTCATGTCTAAGAACTAACTGTAGTGCCTAGTTACATGAATTTGTCTTTCATGAATAATGCAAAGTTCTTCACATTCCCATGTTCTTGTACATGTGACTGCTTTTTTTTTCTGGAAAGGCTTCTACTAATGTTTTACCATGAATTTACCCATTAACTTCAAAATTGTACACCTGAACTCAAAGGGCATCACAATATTTTTTTTTGTAACTACATACCACAATTTTAATTTACATTTTCTCTGATGGCACAACATTTTTCAGGCACATATATAATTGTGACACAGCAATTATATACTATGTCTACCCAAATTTGAAGGAGGCCTTTGAATGAAAAGATTGCATGTCATTTTCCTCTTCCTATTTCTAACATCTAAGGTTGTATCTAGCACAAAGAAGGCACATGTCATTTGGGTCTTGTTCTCCTAAAACATATATTGATGTCCTGACGGCTGGTATATATGAACATAGCCAATCAGATTTTTTTTCTCTGATGTAATCAAACTAAAATAAAACTATACTGGATCCAGATACACTCAAAACCCAATGACTGATTGTTTAGCGAAGGAAAATGATTTGGACAGAGAGAGGAAAAGTGATCATGTGAAATAGAGATTGGAGTGATACAGATGCTAATCAAGAAATGCAAGGGTTGTTGGAAACCATCAGAAACTAGGAGGGAGGCTGATATGGATTGTTGTTTATAGTTCCCAGAAGGACTAAACTGGCTGACATCTTCCTTTCTCTTCTCAAATGTTTCGCGTCACTTAGTTTGTGTGAATATATTAGATTGATTCTAAAAATCTAAAAGAGCATTCATCAGCTTTCCCTGGTAGAAAAAACAAATGGATGACAAATAATAGAGGAGATACCTTTACTTAGTAAAATATCTCGGTGTGTTGAATTTTATAAAGTATCCTTCCATACCCACCAAGTTCCTCGGCCAGCATAATGGAGAGTCCCTTTATAATCATTTTGACATATTTTTGATTATACAATGATTCTGGCTGGAGGGAAGGGGACAGTCTTAAAACACATAGCTGACTGCTCCTTTCTACCATAATTCCCATTGGAAACAGGGCAGAGCTCTGAAAGCTGCAGATGAAAGATTAAGGATCCTACATAACCAGATGAAACAGTGTCTCTGTTATGGGAAATGCTCTTTCAAATCTTGACTAGAGTATTGTCATAGTTTGAATATTAAAGGTCCCATAAAAACTGGCTGTCTGAAAGTTTGCTCCCTAGCCAATAACACTGGTTTAGAAGGTTATGGACCCTCAGGAGGTAGGACCTAGCTACCAAGAAGTGAGTAGCTGGTGATTGGGCCTTGAGGTTTATAGCTTGACCCTAAGATTGTTTTGATTCCTATGTGATGTATAGAATATGATCAGCAGCCTTATGTCTCCATTGTCATGGAATGGAGCTCAGCCACCCTGCCTTCCTCACCATGGTTGACTGTTACATCATTAAACCATGAGCTAAGAAAAAATCTCTCTTCTCTCAGATTACTTCTGCCATGCATTTTATCAGTGATGAAGAAAGTTACTAACTCGAGTAATGCTCTCTACCATGGGCCTTTATGCAAATGTGTAGAATGGCATTGTTGCTGTTACTGTGTAGAATGGGATTGTTCTAAGATTTATCTAAGAGCAACTTTACAACAGAAAGCACAGTGATGGGCGCAGTGGACCCAAATTCAAAGTTACATAAGATGCTGCTTCTCTAGTCATTTCATTAACGTGGCCTTTGCTAAATAAACACTTTCATTCCTTACAACCATATAAAAGGTTGTTTACAAAAGGCTTTGACATACAGTCTTACAGAAAATTGACATAAAACATCTTTTATTCATTCTTTTTCATTAAAAATTCCTTTTCTACCTTACTGTATTTTTTCTATGCTGACACTGATGTTTTAGTTTTTTATTTGATGTTCTTCTTGTCTGTTTCTAATTTCCATATGCCTTTCTCCCACTTGCCCATTTACAACTGTAGTCCATCATATTCATTGTAAAGGTGTCTCTGTAAAAGTAGTTCAGCTATCATCTTTGTAGCTGATCTTTTCTTCTTATCTTCCTCATTTAAAAGTTGTACAGTGAAATTACAGGTAAAGAAATATAGCATTTCTTAAAAGTTGCCAAACAGATTCTTTTCTGAAGAATGCAGGTTTGGTTTGCAGTCAGTGGGCACACAACCTTTCTTTATAGGCACTAAAGTTAGAACCATATGGAAGCAAAAGAATCCAATAAGATCAATAATCTTCCTTCCTTCCAGTGATGGGTTTAACTGAAAACAGCAGCAGTTGAGCAGTGACCTCTTTAAAGCCCCCAACTATATGTATTTATGATGTACACACTAGAAAAAGAGACTAAAAATGCATCAAAGACCCACATAACAATATCTGACTAGTGTGTTTCTTTAAATAGCTCTAGAAAAGGTTTGGCAAAAATCAGTGGGCAGATCCTAAAATTAACTCTGAGAGACCAACAGCAGCATGGTTGAGAGATCTCTATTTGGCTAATAGTAGATCTACACTTGACCTGAGTGAAAAAGTTTGTGGGCCACTGTTGAGGTGCCAGACATCATTTGTTTTTATTATCGTAGTGAGCACTTAGAGTAAATGCAAATACCGAATTTGTGTGATTAGTCTACATATGTGTTTTCTTATTCTTCAGGAACCCAGGAAATACATATTTATCTCCCTTGCATAAATGAAGAAAATAAGGCAGAGAGAAGTTAGATAGCTTATTCAAGACATGCATATAATAATTGCAGAGGAGTCAAATTCCCACAATCACATCTCTATAATCCATAAGCAAACCACTATTCTATACCATCTTTATGCAACCTATTTTTCTTCATTATCCTCTCCCTTCTTTTTTAGTGTGGGAGCTTGTGATTATACTACTTTATGTAGCCTGTTCTGATACTCCTGCCTCATTCTTCTCAGGGCGAGATTATAGGAATGTACTTCCTTCACTCACCTGGTGGCTCTTTTGGTGATTTCTTGTAGAAGAGTATGCAGGTCTGAATTAGGAGACTCTTTTCAGTTTCTTGGTTTAAGGGTTACTTTCAGGATCCTATCAGCCAGTCTTCATGTATAGTCCCCACTATGGTAAGTATGAATATACTAAATACCTCTATATGCTAAAGACTGGTTCCCTAGCCTGTGGTACCACTTGTAGGTGCTAAAAACATTAAGTGGGAACTAGTGGGCTGTCCTCATGTCAGTGTGGAGGTATAATCTCAAAAGAGATGTGGAACATTGGCTCCTCTCTCTCTCTTTCTCCCCCCCCCCGGTTTAATATATGAACCCTTGCTCTGATATATGTTCCTATTCTCTTGCCATCTACTGTTTTATTCAAGGGCCAAATCAACATCCTATCTTTTCTTGGATTTGAACTTCGAAATCATGAATTATATAAACCTGTCTCTTTTCAAGTTAGGTGTCACAAGTATTTTGTAGTAGTGTTATGAAGTTGAATTATAGGGGGCTTAATATTTCTCACACTTGCTTTTAAAATATTTTAAAATATTTACTATATATATGTATATATATATATGTACACACACAAACACACACACACACACACACACACACACACACACACACACACACACACACACACACATATATATATATATATATATATATATATATATATATATATATATGATATGCTTTACCTGTGCACCACATGTGTGCTTGGTGCTTGTGGAATTCAGAAAAAAAATATTGGATCTTCTGCTACTGAAGTTTCAGATGGTTGTGAATAACCATGTGAGTGCTAGAAACAAAACCCAGGTCCTTTGCAGGAGTAACAAGTACTCTTTACTTCTGAGTCATCTCTCTAGCCCTTCTCATACTTTCTTAAAACCCCTTTGCCTTTACCTAATAATTACATAGAACATTTTAAAAGCATGTGCAGAACAGGTTAATAATTTGGAAAAATGTCAAAAGCTTCAATTTTATGCTTTAGTGCAAACTATGCCTTGTTATGTTTGGATATTTCCTCTCTTGTCCTCCCTATTCCTAATTTAAACAGCTGTTGAATACAGAAGCAGAAGATCATGATTTAAAAGTCAATTGTGTTTGTACTTAAAGGAAGCTATAAAATTTGTTATTGTTTATCTATAAAAATCCTTATCAATAGAAAATATAGAGAAATTTTTGGTTTATTGGTTAATTTGTGATATATGAATGGTATCCAATGCTGATGTGTTTAACAAGGAAAAAATCAAATGCTATGAAAATGTTGTGAATATTTAGCTATCTTAATTAGGATGGATCTTAATTAGCATGTATTTTACAGCAATACATTTCACATTTTTGGCACATGGTGATGAGCTGAAGCATGTGTGAGATACATTATATAATCACAGTTAAAAACACACCCAATGCATGAAACAGTGAAATAACACACATCCTCATTTCTTATTATATACATTGTGTTTATGCATAGTAAACTGTAAAACCCTTCAAACGCATATGTTGAAGCCTTGTCCCTAAGTACCTTAGAATGTGACTTTCAAAAAGAAGTCTTTCATTACAAACGTACTTCAGCACTACAGTGAATTGTGCTTTATAGGAGTAGCAGAGAATATATATGACTGTGTATATAGATAGAGATAGTGTGTACCATAGCATAGACTATTAATGTAATATCAAACTTCAATTAATTTCGTTTTTGTGTGTGCATAGGTGTTTTGTCTGCATAAATACCTGTGCTCTGTGTGAGTGCCTGGTGCTCCCAGAGATTAGAAGAGGGAGTCATATCTGGCATGAGTTACAGGCAGTTGTGTTGGGAATTGTGTGTGTTGGGAATTGTGTGTGTTGGAAATTGTGTGTGTTGAAATTGTGTGTGTTGGGAATTGAACTCTGGTTCTCTGGAAGGGCAGCTAGTGCTCTTGACAACTGAGTTGTCTCTCCAGTCCCACTATTAACATTTTTGAAGAGTAAGGGTATTTTATTTGTAGATATTTGTTCAATATTGCATTGCTGTTATATTCAGGGTATGCATATTTTATAGCAGAATCATTTCACATTTAACTAAAAGAAGTTTAAGAGACATAGTAACTGAATATAACATATGATCTCTGGTGTGGGAGGTCCTTCTGTGTGTTGCTTTTATTGGTTAATGAATAAAGGTTTTATAATAGGTTAATAATAGGGTTTGAGCCTATGGCAGGGAAGAACAGAACTAGGTGAGGAAAGCTAGGCTGTATGCTGGGAAAAAGAAGGTGGAGTCAGAGATGCCATGGAGCCTCTGCCAGAGATAGGCGTGCTGAAACTTTGATGGTAGGTCACGACCTTGTGGTGATATACAGATTAATAGAAATGGATTAAATTAATATGTAAGAGTTAGCCAATAAGAAGCTAGAGCTAATGGGCCAAGCAGTGATTTAATTAATACAGTTTCTATGTGATTTCAGGTCTAAGCTAGCCGGGAAGAACAAGCGGCTCCTCCTCCAAAAGATCTCAGATTTTTTTCTTTTGTTGTGAATAATATTAGGATAATTCATGAATTTTAATGAAGTCTACAGATTAGTTTTTATCAATGTTGATAAATTTACATAAAAGAATTCTATTTTGAAGAAATACAGTATCTCTATCCCAAATCTAAGATTTCACTTTCTGTGATTTCCTTTGAGACAGTCCAAATTAGTAAATCCAAAATTCCAGAAACAAACCATTCATCAGTTTTAATTGTATTCTAGTCTAAGGAACACAGTAAAACCTCATGACATCTCTCTCCATGCAAGATATAAATGTTATGCTTTATTATTACTTAGTGTTGTTAATCTCTTACTAGACTAATTTATGAACTTTATTAGAGGTAAACACGCATAGTAAAAAAAGGAATATACACAAGTGTAGTTCTACAACCTCTAGTTTTTGGTCATTACTTGGGTCTTTGAGCACATTTCCTTGTGGGTAAGAGAGGAACTCCACATATGCGTAAGTTTTCAGGGTAAGGCAGGAAATTTACTCATTCAGAATAAGATAATTTCTGTGCAAATGTATATAAACAAAGAAAAGATAGTAAAATGTTGACATTTTTGAAAACGGATGAATGACATCTAAGAATCTGGAGTGTTATTATAATTTTTCTATAAATCTAAATTACTTGAATATAAAATATTCAAAATAGAACATCTTATAGTTGTGTACATTATTACTTAAAATTTTATAACACACTCTCTCACACACACAGTAGCAAGAATATTTAGAAAAGTGAGCTTTATATGAAACTTTAATTTCAAAGATACATTTTAGAGTCAATTAAGCCCAAATAACAAAAGCATTTAAAGAAACCAATGTAGTACAAAGTAGATCATAGTAAGGTGAACAAAAGTAAAGAAACTGAAATAAAGTTCATTAACAATCGCAAAATGGAATGGAATAGAAGTGTTTTAAATTAGTTAATTTTCTTCTAAAATTTAGTGTATTTATTTAGTGAATACTTGGCTTTAAGGTGCAGAGAAGTTAGAAAATTTCTGAAATAATCTTTTTAAAGTAAAAATCACCAGAATTCACTATTTCTGCTACAGAGATTAGTACTTTGTTAAGGAACATCTTCAGTTTTTATTATGGCAAAAACCTTAGTAAAGGCCCATTTAGTTTAGAGTAATATTAGTGTATTAATTAAATAAACCCATATTGGTGTATTCATTTGAAAAGTTATCTTACTTTGACAGGTGATTTTTTTAAGGTATCATCTTGCATAGAGAATGCAAAAAACATTATATATGACAGATACATAGAACCATTCACAAGAAATGAGCCAAATAATGTACTTTGTTCCAAAAGCACTGTGAAATTAGACATACTGTTTTATTTAATTCAAAATGCCCACATCCTTGTACATTCAGCTAAATTAGATGAAAAAACTGGGCCATGTCACTGAGTGCTGGTGCCCTTTCATGATTAAAAAAAGCAACATGGCTTACAGAATGCTCCTGACATGTCATCCATACTAGGCAAAGGCCATCTCTGCTCTATAGAACATATTTAAAGAGTCACAAAATTAGAACTCACAACAAAGGGTCTCCTGAGAATCACTGGGTAAGTTATATAGCATTGGTCAGGCAGCACAATCAACAAAGAAGAGAAGAACAAATGCTCTAGATTAAAAATGTATCACCAATTTAGACAACAAAATTCAATTGAGAGAGTATAGGACAGGAAGTCATTAATTTTAGCGAAAAATCCTACTTAAATCTCATTCAAATCTATTTTTATTATTGTTACAGAACAGAGATTTTTTTACTTCAATTTCTAGACACAACCATTTGGATTGTCGATACATTAGGTATCACTAGAATTTGTGACTTTTCCTGAACTTAATGAAAACAGATTTCCCCCAGTATTGAAAAAGAACTATACTCTTCCATTTTAATCTAGTTAAAAGAGGACGACCAGCTTAAAAAGTAAAGACTGGCTTCTAAAGTCAGTCTATTTTTTTCTTATCCATTAAGACTAAGTTGAAAATTGGATATCCAATTTACCACCAAGAAGGTATTCAAATATTTCTGCTCAATCCCTTATTGCTTCTAAATTCACTCAAAGGCAAGATTATTAATTCTTCCTGACACACAATCAAGATTTAATGAGTAGCTGATAGCCCATAGGAAGTATAATATGATAATTCTGACTAAATAATGTGCTTTTACATATGTGAGAAACGTATTCTGCAAAGTAATGGACATGTTGACTTACCTACTAAATTCTGGTTGTGATTAATTTTATGGGAATATCTATATATTTATAAATATATGCATAATTATATCTATAGAAAGTTATTCTTTTCCAACACTTTAATGTGTTGCATACATTGTGGCAGACAATATTTTCTTGTATTCATCTTCAAATCAATTTAACAGTTATTTTTAGTTTTATACTAAGTGCAAGGTATTATAGGCCATAAAACAAAAGGATACTTTTTTGTTACTTCAAACTGAGTGAACTGCAGAGTAAACACAAAATGATAGTATGATTCAAAGAAGAATTATTGTGGAATTCAAGAGGGACAAGGAGAAATATGAACATGGGGGTGAGTGAGGGGGAATGGTCTGTGTAGTCTGGAGAAACGTGAATATGAAGGCAAGCATGTTTGCAATAAGCCTTGAAAAATGCAGAGTGAAAACGATGAGTGAAGGCA
This sequence comes from Myodes glareolus, assembly GCF_982192425.1. Classification (NCBI taxonomy): domain Eukaryota; kingdom Metazoa; phylum Chordata; class Mammalia; order Rodentia; family Cricetidae; genus Myodes; species Myodes glareolus. The sequence goes on from NC_142053.1 coordinate 58,948,172, forward strand.
TCCAGGTAACCGAAATGAGCATGATGAATTTGAGCAAGACGAATAGTGCTGTGTACATGAAAGGGGTAATGAGAAATTTATATAGGAAAGATATGCCTAAGGTTATGCCACGGAGACACTGTATACATAACTGACTGACTGTTTATAGTCAAATATCTAGTGCTTGTCTCACCAACTACATTTCGACATCCTCAGGTACAGAGGGTGTTTATATGTGTTTGCTATTCCCATGGTAGCAAGCATACTGTTTTACTCAGTGTTCTGTTGCTGTGAATAGACAACATGACTAAGGCAACTCTTATAAAGGAGAATTTAGTTGGGACTTGTTTATAATTTCAGAGGCTTAGTCCATTATCATTAGGGCTGGCAGTGCAGGCAGGCAGGCATGGGACTGGGGAATTAGCTGAGTGCTATATCCTGATCTGGAGAGAGAGAGAGAGAGAGAGAGAGAGAGAGAGAGAGAGAGAGAGAGAGAGAGAGAGAGAGAGAGAGAGAGAGAAGGAGGGAGGGAAGGACAGAAAGAGGTGGAGAGAATATGCCTTGGCCCTGTGTGAACTTTTGAAATCTGAAAACCCACCACGCCCAGTGACACACTTCCTCCAACAAGGCCACACCTTCCCATTTCCTAATCCTTTCAACCAGTTCCACTCCATGGCAACTAAATATTCAAATACATGAGCACATAGTGGCCATTCTTATTTGAACCACCACACATACCATACCTGGATACACAGTAGAAATGAAATAAAATCTCAAGGAAATGAAGAGATGTCAAAATTATTTTTCAATGGATCTTACTTTTTCCCTGTGGTTTTTTTTTTTTTTTGAGCCTTCCTCTTACAGTTTCTTTAAAGTAAATTTTAAATGACCATTGTATGGTAAAGCATGACTGGCATGTTAATCCACTGATTCTCCAGCTGTTAGAATATAATATACAAGAATGACAATGCTAAACTCAGAGAGTATATACAGCCAAAGTTGTTCAACTAATATCGTGAGGTGCATTTTATAGGAAAACTGACTTTTAGTCAGTAAAAGTGACATGACTTAAGTGATTTCTGTATAGGTTTTTTGCTTTTAGGTAGCCTCTAAAGGGAAAAAACATCAAAACTAAAATTGTAGAAAAATGAAATTGTAGCAACACGTATCCTTTGCTTTCTGGCTTCTAGTTATATAGGAACTGGTAATAATCATAAATCTTATATAGTTGATGGTAATGGCAATCGAATCATGTTTTTGGGGATTTAGTCTACATAATGGCTAACATGGCAATAAAATAATATACACTTAACTATATGTTTTATTGATTTCAGCTTCTACTAACTTTGATTTCCTGGGAAGAAGATACATTTTTTTATGTTCAAATGGGATTTAGGCAAGTTTTACCAGGTTCCAATTACCAGTCAAGGCCCAATTCCATGTGATACAATTTGTTTCTTTGAGCATTGGAAGAAGGGGGACATGATAGTTGTAACAAATTGATAGGGCAGGGCACCTCTTGTGGTTTTGATAAGGTAAATACAATGCAAAGTAATTTTTTTGTATCAAGGGTGGGCAATTTACTTACAAAGAATATTCACTAATTATTACAGAAAAGCTGCAACAATTTACATTTATGGCTAGTGATGGATAAATCATATGGCCTCTGACCTCCATAGGCATCAGTTAGTGAATGAACAAAATAACATATTTCTCATTCTGCGTAATTTTAAGAGATTAACATAAGCCAAGACAGCTAAAACATGTTAAATAGAGGCTCTACTGAGAGTACCTTAAAGCACTAGACACATAGCAAAACAGTATTTGCTGAACATGACAGGGTCATTGCACACTTGAACACACACTGACTATGACTGCATATGCATGACCTGTACAAAATTAAGCCAACCAAATCCTAGCCTGAGTGAGGGAGGTACCCATGAAAGCCTACCTCTTACTGAGGAACTTTGGCGAGTGGGGCAGGGATCATCGGTTTTCTTCATGGATGAGGCCCCTGAGGCTACTCATGTTCTAGTATGTGGTCCCACATGGCTGCACAGGCAGCCAGCACTAAAGAGTGCCAGTAATTTAGTTTAGCTTTGTTTTGAACATGAAGTTATGAGGGAAATGTGGTGTTGGGAATAGGTGAGAATTTGGAAAGGGGAGAGAACAAAAGTGAATTTGAGCAAAATCACTGCATATATGTATTAAATTATCATACAATAAAAAGAGATTATAAAATGATGTAGTCTAAGACTATACTAAATTTGATATATTATTTTATAGTATTTAAATTCTGTAACAATAGATATAGACACATGTGAGTTGCTCCTATCTAGAAGCAGAACAAACCTCTATGATAGACTTTGACCAACAGAATGCAGCACAGTGACACTGTGTGATCCAGACCTCCAGAAAGCCTGTTTCTTTCCCTCTGGATTCTTTTGAACACCGTGTTTGCTGTGCAAACTGCTTGAGTGTCTGCCTTCTTAGGCTGTAAGATTTCACAGTGGGGCTGATAGCCTCAACTGACTAACAGACGTGTGACTAAAGCTATGTTAAAACTTTATGTCCATCTACAACCTGAAGACTGTAATTTCATAAGTGGCTTCAGCTGATAGCTACCTTGGGAACTACTTGACCAAGGCAAATGTACAAACTGCAGTCATGAACAGTCCTTTTAATCCATTAAATTTCCAGTGATTTGTTGTACTGTCGTATCTAATGGATCTCCCATCTCCTAGCAGTTCTGTTTCTTGATTCCTCATTCTTCCTGGTCACTCTTGCTACTTCTTTCCATTGTTTTTCTTTGTCTCTGCCTATTTATTTGAGATTCCTTGACTTCTAAAAACATCTCCTCTGCTGTCTTCTTGACCATCCTTTATGCATTTTTTACTGAGTATAATATTTATAATTGAAATCAATACAAGAAGTTTTTTTATTCCTGGATCTAGAAGGACATAATCATCACTACAAACTGTCATGGAGACAGATTATGGCACATGTGGCCATATGTCACAGATATACAGAAGATGTGAAAGTGCAATTGTCTAAAGTACACTAAGAAAGACACACTGAGTTTTGTTTCTTCAGACTATGACTACATGTAGTGAATCCCCTTTTCTGAGATGGTACCCAGGGTGAAGTGTACTTATTTTCAGAGAAACCAGTAAACCATCACAGTTATGTATGTTTATCTACACATGATGTGAAGAAGATCATATGTAATCAAATGTAATACATTTGAGTCCTTCTGTCCTGAAATTCTGGGCATCTAGCATCTATTACTAAGTTCTAATATTAACAAAAACAGCTAGAGGCTTGGCATATCTATATCTACCATTCTATGTTGAGTCCACCAAAATTCCTAAAGCATAAAAAATGTATCATTCAATTGTCCTGTTAACATGTTCTAGAACACCTCACTTCTTTCCTTGCAATGTGTTCTCACAATCCTTAAAGGGTAAAAAGAAGCTGAAGTGCCTACGGTGGTCCTAAATAGTAATTTAAACATTCATATTTTGCTTTCTTTTAAGAAAACATAGAAAGTACAAGTTGAACATCTGAGTTGATCAGAAACCAGAAATATTTTCGAGTGTTAGCACAGGATCCCCATGTGATACATCACAGTCAAAACTTAAGCACACTAAAAATATTATATGAAATTACCTTCATGCTGTGCAAATAACGCAGGAAAAAAACACCAGGAGTTTCGTATTTAGAATTATGTCCTATCCATGAGATATTTTATGGCATGTATGCAAATGTCCCCAAATGTCACCATATCTAAAGCCTAAGATTTGTTGTTCTCAGCAATTTATATAAGGGACATTCCATCTGTAATTCCTCTTTATAATTAGACAAGTACATTTACCTCTATTTTCGTTATTATGGTCCCTAAATATCTTCTTGTATGTAGTGATTATAAAAGAGAACTAACTCTACAAACCAATCAACCTGGATAGTCTTGACATGTGTGCATGCATATGCGAGTGCTTGCAAACACACACAGACACACTAAGGAAAACATACACGCCTGTGTGAGTACACATATGCACAAACCATGAAGAAGAAGAGAAAACCACTGGCTCTCAGAAGATCATCTGTTTCCTATCTCAAGTACATGATGGGATAGACATATAGAACTATTCACATTACTTTGAGATGTGATAAAGACAGATGACTACAACTTTTATCAAGTTGACATAAAACTAACCAACACACACACACACACACACACACACACACACACAAACATTAAGTAGGAGTGAGAAACAGGACAATGATAAATAAAAATAACAGGAAAGTGTGCTCATTCACGCAGACCTTAGATTGTAAAATTTCTCACTCAGATCCCATCCATGACTCACTGGAGCTCATCTATTTCTATTCTGAATCTTGAACTGAGTGATTTTGAGCAAATATTTGCGAATGCCAACAGCATATTGAGTATGACAAGGATAAAAGACAAGCATTGTCTTTAGGGATCTTAGGCTCCTAGAGCAGATGGATAATCATGGACTAGCTGCTTAAATTAATGCTTTCGGAAGACAAAACACTTTTGATCTGGTAGTGGTTACTTCCTCATTTTCTTTGTCTATAACTTGAAGATAATCTTAAATAATTAGTGATGGGGCAAGCATGAAACTTATACCATAATATATGGATGCAATATCCTCCTTTGGTAGAGACGGTATATAAAGTATAAACCTGTATAATATTTCTCTAATTGCCCATTTAGTCTATTCAGTTTCCCCAAACAGGGTTTCAAGTCAAAATTAACTTCAATTAGGGAAAATTACATCTCTGGTGTTGAGCATTTAGACTTAAGATTAATGCCCATTATGCTTGCATGTGTGTTACACAGTCTACATATCCATCTACAACTAGGTAATCTTAACTCAAGTACCATGTTATGCTTCCCCTGTGCTATTGCTTTACATTTCAATTACTCTTCCTTCCCCAAATGACAGAGGCTCATACCCAACTTTAAACTGAATGAAACTCAAGAGAATTACAAGTGAATATGTAAATTTTCTACAATTTGATTTTCAAAACCACCAATACATTTGAAAGTCAGTATCAAAAAAAAAAGCAAACAGGCTCTATTGTTTGAAGTCAAAATTAATCACTCCTGTTGTCCATTGGAGAACCTTGGGCCTTCTGAAGAGGCCTTCATGTAAAGAGATCCTCTTGAATCAGAATTTAAAATATTGTAAGTTCCAGGTGGCTATGTCTCTTACCAACATTATTATAGCTAAGACAGAAGAGAGTGGGGAGGATTGGGATAATTTTGATCACTGACATAATTTTGGCAACCAAGCAATCTTTTGATAAGCTGCATACTAAAGTATATGATATTTAATTTAAAAATATTTATTTTTTAATTCCCAAGTGTGTACCTGAGTGTATGTATGTGCAGCAGCCTGTGGAGGACAAAGGATGTGTCCGATCAACTGAAACTGGAGTTACAGAAGGTTGTAAGCTTCCATGTGGGTACTGGAAATCAAATTGGGGTCCTCTGGAAGAACAGCTAGCTCTCTTAACCACTGGGCCATCTCCCCAGTCACCACACTTAATTTCTAAATTTTAGTTTTGATTGGATTACAATATTGGTTACTAAATACAATGAACAATGTTATTTTTCCTCTCCTTTCTAAGTATATTTATCATTAAAAATTTTAAAGTGTCTACGGACAATAAGTGTAAATAAACAAAAGGCAAAACTAAGCACAGGCTGATTTGTTACAGTCAAAACTAATCTCAGTAGGACCGAAGTGCAGAATGTAGAATCCTCACATGGAGTAAACTTCTTTATTCATTATTTTAGAGATGGATCTTCTTAGATAGAAATCAACTACAAAGGAACAGTCAATTTTGTTTATCTTCGCTTTTGACTTTATTTGAGAGGGGCTTTCTGGCTAGCACAGCATCCTTTTCGATTTGTTTCAGTATAATGTTCAGCAGATACACTTGATTAATGAACTGATTAGCAACTTCGTTAATTAATTTTCCAGTGGTTTTTCATTATCAAAGCTGCTTGCGAATCTTGAAGTTAGTGTTCTTTAGTTGCAGTAGTCCAAAAGTTTAAATGCAACTTGGCTTTTATAAAAAGGTATGGACAAAAAAATAAAAAATATCTCATTTCAAAGCATAGTTTTAAGGATTTCTGTCTTATATATCAATCCTATGTATGCTTCATATTTCTAATAGTCATAAATGGAATTAGAAAGATTTTACAACATTTTTTTACTATTATGGTTATGGAAATAATGTCAGATTTTATTAACAATTCAAAAACTTTAAGTCATGTTATGTACAGAATTCACAGAAATGGAACAGCTTATAGCTTACTATAAAGATAAACCAAAGTGGATCATGAAGTTGTTCTTTGTGTTAATCAGTCATTGGTATCTAACAAGTTACCCTAAAACTCAGTGCCTTAAAGTAATGAATATTTAGTATGTCCATTTCATTTATTTATTTCAAGGCAGGGTTTTTTTCTGTGTAACCATAGCTCACTCTATAGATCAAACTGGCCTCGAACTCACAGAGACCCGCCTGACTCTGCTTCCTGAGTACTGGGATTAAAGGTGTGCTCCACCACTGCCAGGATATGTTTATTTTTTTTAAAATCTGGAAGAATCTGTGTTCAACTGAGGTGCTGTTTTTGCCATAAAGTCTATGACCTTACATTAAAAGTTGTAGCTGGGAAGATGTCTCAGTGGTTAAATTGCTTGCCACACAGGATTGAGGACAAGGAGTTTGCATCTCCAGGACCCATGCAAATGCTGGACTTTTGTATGTGTGTATTTGTGCGTGTGTGTATGTATGTATGTTATTATCGCTAACATATGTTAAAATGTTACTGATATCTATAATGCTAAGAAGTCACAGTTCATGAAAATGCTGAATTTATTTTACATTGACAAGTAAAATTGTTATTTATGGAGGATGCTAAGCAATGATTAAACTTTTAAAAGTCAATTAGTAAAATTAGGGGTCAGTAAGATGCTCAGTGGATAAAGGCATTTGGCATACAAGCCTGAAGGAGAGAACCAACTCCTCAAAACTTTTTCTCTGACCTCCACGTGTACACTGTGGCACTCCTTTTTATCATTCCCATGCAATTAAACAACAACAACAACAACAAAATTAGGACTGTTATCTTGATCAGAAGTTGCTTTTAGTACACTAAATTTTAAAATAGTAATTTGTAATAATTATAAAAATTTTTTGTTAAAATATTTATGTAATTTATTTTGCTTTGTTTTTGATTTTAAGACAGGGTTTCTCTTTGTAACCACTCTGGCCGTCCTGGAATTTGCTCTGTAGACCAGCCTGGCCTTGAAGTCATAGAGATCTGTCAGTCTCTACCTCGTGAGTGCTGGGATTAGAGGCATGCACCACCACCACCAGGCAAAATACTGATACAATTTTGATGTTTCATTATGATGTCAAGAATTTCACTTGTAATTCCAGAACATTTGTTTATTAAGTAATGACAATAAATACAATCACTATAATAAATATTTAATATGATTTATAAAATGATGCACAAGTTTGAAAATTTAAGTCATCCTAGTCATAAAGAAATTGGAGAACATGTAAAAGCAGAAAGCAAAGAATAGTATATAAATTAGATAACTAAAATGAATGAGGTGGCAGTTATAGACATGGGAAAGAAAACAATTGAAAGCTATAAAGTAAATATAATCAGAAGAGGGTAAGGTGATTGGAAACTTTAGAATTTGTCCATTAAAACAGTTCAGTGTATTCTGATGTTTTCCAATAGCAATGAAACTGTGACTATGTGTATATGAAGTACAGTTTTCTGGAGAATGTATACACAGCTTAGAGGAGATGCACTTATACCGCACATTGTAATTGAATTAGAATGACGATGTTGAGAGACGCAGGTCACTAAGATTCGGCAGAGAAAAATCACCTTTGCTACAATGCTGTCAAAGGAGATCAACTGAATTCTTCAAAAAAATTACCAGAATAAATTATTGTTTTGTTCTCTGTTCTAAAAGAAATTAACATAAGATTACTTAAAAACATTGTAAAAATTGGTTCAGAAATGAATCATCAATAGTTGGTGCCAAGTAATATATATACATGGTCTTAAAGTTCCTCCCCATGGACTGTTTATTAGTTGGAGCAGGGAAAACAATCCCTATAAAGTAAAAGTACCTACTGACAGAATGACAAAATGGTCAAACTTAACATCACCAATGAGGGACAGAGAGACACTGTGTGCTTACAGATGTGAAATCCTAAGAAGGCCAGAGTTTGCTTATGTAGTGTTCTTGTTAGGAGTACATGACTTGAATTAACTGTGAGAGAACTGCAAATTGATGTACTGTATATATGATAACCAAGTAGGCTTTCTATATTCAACAATGTGATGGAGCCCCACAATTTCATGGCTTCTTGAGAAAATTTTAAGGTGATTGATGGTAGACTGAAAAGGAGAACATGTAAATACAGTACATAATACTGGCCTGGATGCTGTATTGGAACAATAGCTACAACTGGAGCATAGGTAACTGAGTAGATTAATGTATTGATTACTGACAGATTTCTTGAATTGGCCAACTTACTATTATTACCCTAGAGACTAATCCCATACTTAGGAAATATTCTTTGAAGTATTAAAAGACAAAGGGATATAACAATATAAATATGATCAAACATGTAGGACCAATTTTATCTGTTCATTTTCTGTTGTCAACAACACAATTTCACTGACTAGGTATATTACAAAGAAAGGAATTTTACTTTTGCTCACGTTTTTCAAGGGTCACAGTCTAAGGCTTCGTCAGCTAGTGGATGTCTTATGGGCAGTGCAAGCAAGGGAGAGGGAGCATACATGTTTCTCCACATCATTTCAGTTCTCTTTTAAGGACCTCAGGATTCAGTCCTGGCACTTGATCTTGATGACCTTATCTTATCCTAATCATTTTCTAAAGGCCTCACTTCTAACCACCATACATTAACTTTCCATTCTTGATACATCACAATGGGGATTAACTCTCAATACCTAATACTTTGGAAGGCACTGATACTCTAGCAAAGCACACAAAAACATTCATTATTGTTTTGCTCTTTTTGTAAATTTGAAAAGTTATTTTAAAACAAAGATATTAAGAAATAACAATGAGTTTTGGGAACCCAGTTTAATAGGCTTAGCAACTAACATAAGAGTTGACTATTCATCGAACACAGCAGGCAAAACAAATTTTTTTTAAAGTAGCAACTTAAGGTGTTTGATAAAGCTCACTCTAGTATATGATAACTGCTTGCCCTCTGAACATGTACAACACCTGAGGGGAGGCTCTGCCTCTGGCCAAGGAAGAACTGGTTTCTTAAGATGAGTTTATTTCATGGGAAGCAAGTAGAAGGCACCTTTATGTGCTTAAGATTGTTTCTAAAGTACATTTGTGACTTTTACTTTGGTTATAGTCACTTGATACAATTCTTCAAACAGGATCAGAAGAGAGAAATAGCCCAGAGTTAAAGGTGCCCATACTCTTGGATTTATGTTTTGTTTCGCTAACCTATTTATAACTCTTTCCCATTCTTACTAGCTGCTTGCTGGCAGAGTCACTTGTTTTGTTTCAAATCGGCTTTCTGCCCAGAGTGGGGTAGAAGCCTCTTTTTGAGGATGACAGTGAGCCACAATTCAAGTTGGAATCGGATTTAGTGGCACCACTTTGGCCTAGACTAGAATGCAAAATGAAGTGGAGACGTTTTGCAGCTCACCACAGTGGCCCTGTATTCACTTGGAAAAAAAAAAAGTGTTCCAAAGCATTGAAGCTAGCTTTTCAGAAATATTATAGTTGTAAAAACTGTGACACCAGTAGTAGTTGTGCCAAGCATGGGTTTTATTTTCGTAAGTTGTTTACCTATGCCAATATTTAAGTGTACTTCTGTGCAAAAAGATATGGATAATAGTTCTCTTTATAGAAAAATCAATGTACCCAAATAGTCATAAAATATAACTGTGTACATGTATATGCATTATGCAAGTACAAACAGATCTGCATTGTGCCAGATGTGATCTAATCATACTGGAAGTTCTATTTAGGTATATGATATTAAAAAATGCTGAACAGACCTTTTTCTTTAGAGCAAAGGCATACATTTAACATTACCACTAGCAAATTTTATTTGACATGTAATTTTAAAATGAAGTTACTCTAATCTAAAGTAATAGTGCGACAACATGGATAAGCAATGAAGCCTTTCATAAGACAAAATGGATTTTAAAATTCTAGAGAGTTTTTAGTTACAAGTAATTAGAAATGCAATTTAGAACACTTAAAATGAATTTCTTTCAATGGTTAATTACATTATAACAGCCATTGTTTCAAATGGTGATGGACTAATAAATTGTAATAATCACCTCTGCAAAAATTGAATTGCAATGTTTTAATAAGCAGTTTACACGACTACAGAACCCTATTTTTCCCCAACACTGGAAATTTACTTCAGTATAGCAGTGTGTTGGTACATACACAGATATCTATACATAACAGATTAAATATGTCTTGCTAAACAGAGTGGGTCTCTGAAAAGCATTCGAATTGTGTGTCTGCTGTGTATGCCTTGTCTTTAAAAATTCAGGTGGTAGAATGAGTTTTACCAGAACACATGTTACTTCTAAAAATAATCCCAGCTTTATGATGGCACGGCAGGCTCCGTTCGTCTAATCGATAAATGTGGTCCTTATTTCTTTTATAAATAAAGAGAAGAAGAAATGGAAAGGAGAGGAAAATGGCAGACATAGGGAGAAGACAGACAAGATGGAAATGAGAAACAAAACAAAACAGAAAAGGAAGGAGAGGAAGGGAAGGGATGGGGAATGAGGAATAGGGAATGAAGAACAGAGTAAGAGGGTAGGGTCAAAGGTGAAAGAGGAAAGGGAGGGAATCCCCATATTTTTGAAGGCTGTCAAAAGTCACTTGGGTGATTCCTGGGGTCACTTCCTGGTGGACGGTCCTGAATATTTGTTTCTCCAGTCCCTCGAGACTAGAGAAGACTTGACTTTGCTCTTCAGCTACCTTCTGCTTGACTACTTGAACTTTCTTATGCCATAGCACATTAAGTAAGAATGTGACAAAAACCTAGAGGTGAAAACTACTAAGTGTCCAATTCATTGCTCCACTCCTCCAGTCGTTTAGGAATTGGTATCCTTTAAGCACCTACTGCATGGACCTCATTTATTTTTCTCTCCCACGCCCTGTGGGATGGCTGAAATCTCTGCTGACTTCTCCATACTGTGGACCCCATATCAGTAAATGTAACAAAGGGAAATTTCATGCTTCATTTTCACACAGTTCTCTTTACTTGCACATTACACTTTTTAGACTTTGGCTGGCTTGGCAACTTTCTGATGCCTTGGAACAGAATTTCTCTTTTATGTGGATGTTCTTGGGAGAGCATTCTTCTGCCACGAGTTTCTATATTGTTGTCAAAAGTAGAAATGCACCCTGGCTATGATGTCCACCCCTTACTATTCTCTCTAGACATTTTGCCATATGATTGAATCTTAAATATTATTTTCTCTGATAGGAACATTTGTCTATCATTTCACTTGTCCTGTTTCACTCCTAGATATTGTTCAATATCATTTTCATGTGCTCTCAGAAGCATGCATTTTTCATTTTAAACACGGAGAGATTTGTTGCAATGTTCAAGCTGCTCTCCAACTCTTGGACACGAGGGATTCTAAAGTCTCAGCTTCTAATGAAACTGGAACTACAGCTGTGTATAACCTAAAACAGAGTTAGGAAAATTTCCGGGACATGCTATTATTTGCTAATAATAGTGCCTCTACAATACTGCATCACAGCTCATTACAATTTCTTATTTACCAGTCTGTACCCTTCCCCTACTCTGTCCAGCATTTGAGAACAGAGACAACATCAAGTTTATTACAGTATTCTCAGTACCTGTTCACGGTGTCTTCTAAACACTTAACACAGTGGTTACCAGAGAGCACAGTGACATTTTTACGCCATCGGCTGGTAAACAGTAAATAATACTAAATGGCTAGCCCAGTGTCATGTCTTTTATCTCTTTATATGTTCATAGTAACCACTCTATCACATCTGTATAATTTGAATAAAGTCAAAATAGCCATGGTTTCATAATTTACTCAAGTAAAAAATCAGTATGAAAAAAGCAGGACTGAAAATTAGTGTAAATAATGACAAAATTCTTTCCAAGAATACCAATGGAAAATTCCATTCATAATGTGAAGCAATAAGAGGTTTTCTGTATTTCTCTATGACTCAAATGTTCACATCTGCCTTGTGCCAGCACAACGTTAATATTTTCCTTTCTATTCCATGATCTGTATCAAGCTACCAAGAAAAGAGCAAATACATATTTTGTATATAAGGCAAATTTGATACTTTAGCCTTTCCTCCCTTTGCCATCTCTAGTACGTCAACCAAGCCTATCTAATTTCTGTCAAACTTTGCACACACCTACACACATACATACACACACACACACACACACACACACACACACACACACCTAACCAAGAAAGAAATTACCTACTTCAGATGGGGTATTTTTGGAATGCTAAAATGTATAATCTTTATTGTTTATATTTGTATATAAGTGTTCTCTGCAAAATATTCTTCTGGGACCATGTCAAAGTATCTTTAACTTCGTCTCTTGTTGCATGTTGACCATTATTTGAAAACTGACCTCAATTATAGTATAGTAGTCCTATAGCACAACAATTATAAGCAAAAAGGAAGACTAAAATTCAAAAGTTTTAACATTCACTGAAATGACATAGAATATGTATCACATAAAAGTTTACTAGATATGTGTCACTTAAAGTTTACTGGAGCCGGGTGGTGGTGGCACACACCTTTAATTCCAGCACTCAGGAGGCAGAGGTAGGAGGAAGTCTGTGAGTTCGAGGCCAGCCTGGTCTACAGAGTGAGTTCCAGGACAGGTTCCAAAGCTACAGAGAAACCTTGTCTCGAAAAACAAAAGAAAAAGAAGTTTAGTAGATAAAAAAAAAATGGATCCTTTTTAAAAGAATGTTTTTCTGTACTTAGTATCACTAAACTGAGCATGCTAACTTTTTTATTTTATGCCATCCCTTATTGATTTATTAGCAGAGACTTGGACACATTTGCTCCTGATTCACTGCAGAAATATAGTATGTCTGTGACATCACTGACAATCCTGTGGGATGCTAACCACCATTTATAACATTGCATCAGTGGGAAAATGCATTCTGGATTCCAGACAATTGACATCCAAAAGAAGTTTCCCTGCATGAATAATCAGGATTGAAACATTTATGTGGCCTACATCTACAACAATATGCCTTACAAGTCATTTACAAGATAGGGACTGCCTGTATTTGAAAATCTAATGCTAGTATATTATTCTTCACTAGAAAGAAAATGGTTGGACAATGAAGTTTCATGCCTGAATTTTTTTCCTCATTTTACATTGCACTTCTCCAGTCTATCAAATTACATTCATGTAAATCCTAACAAAAATTCTGTCAGTACAATAGATGTTCTATTTTTAATCATTTAAAAATAATTTTCAACACGTAAGATACCAGTTTAGTATTCAGGTTACAGAAACCTCTCAATAATTACACTAATCACACTCTTAGAATCAAGTAGATATATTGGGGCTGATGTTTTCTTTTCAAAATTCTATTTAATGAATTTTAAATTTTTCTTGTTCTAGCAGTGGACTCAATCAACTACCACTGCTGTGTGTCATTGTCTACCAGCATTAATTAGCCTAGGAGCAGCAGAGAAGAAAACAGACAATGACTATTTCTAGGATTGAGGTTGCAAAGACAGGAACAATAGAAAGATGAGTAGTAAGAAATAAGAGAGATCTTGAGTATAGAGTTGAAATGGTTGATGGCAAAGAATAGTTCTGTGGGAACAAAAGGGCATCAAGAGTCAAAGGTTGAATCTTTACAAGCTTAGAACATATACATGGAAAAGCACAAGGAAGACATGGCTGTGTTCAAATAAGAAGATTTTAGAGTACATAAACAATTTAGAGTACTCTAAATGGGAAAAATAGAGTAGAAAGTGATGATGAATAGTGGGCAAGGTGACATGCATCTGTTACTCCAAAAGTCTGAATGTTGAGGCAAGAGGTCACAAGTTTAAGACCTACCTAGGTGAGTTACTGAGATACTGACGGCTTCCCTAGAGAGAAATCACACATACACATACATACATACACACACACACACACACACACACACACACACACACACACACACACACGAGAGATGGGGGAGGAAGGGAGGGAGAGAGAGAGGTACATTGAGACAGAGACAGAGAGCAATAAAACAGAGACAAAGACAGAGAAATACAGACAGACAGAAAGACAAAGTCACACACACACACACACACACACACACGAGAGAGAGAGAGATAGAGAGAGAGAAATGCACATAGAGACAGAGACAGAGAGCAATAGAACAGAGACAAAGACAGAAATACAGACAGAGAGACAGAAAGACAAAGTCAGTTACACACACACACACACACATACACACACACACGAGAGAGAGAGAGAGGGACACAGAGAGAGAGACAGAGAGAGACACACACACAGAGAGAAGCAGAGACAGAGAGAGACAGACATACACACATGAAGGAGAGAGAAAAAGAGACACACCGAGCCAGAAAGAGACAGAAGGATAGAAACATACCCATATACACAAACAGGGAGGGAGGGAAAGATGGAGAGAGAGAGAGAGAGAGGGAGAATGAGAGATTTGTGGTCTCTGGATCTAGGCAATCAAGGAACAGTCTGACTTAAAGCTCACTCCTGAGGGTTTGAACTGATGAAACAGCTCTTTTGTTCTAGAGGTGGAGAAGGTTGTAGGAACAAAAATCAGATATAAGGGTATTGGGTTTTGTTTAGTATTACTTTCTTTCAAATAACCTGACTGCTGCCTCTATTTCCAATCTCACAGATTCAGCAAGCAGAGATTATAGCCTAAGACCTCCAGAGCCGTGGTATTTTGTTCTTCAGTTGGATGGAGTTATTTAGTATTACCATTCAATTCAGTTCGATGCTCAGAGTCACCATCGTCTGTGTAATATATATGCTCCACAAAACTGTATCAAAGACGTTTGTAGAGGCAATGATCTTCTGAGGGGAAGAAGGGCTTTCTCTGAGAAAACTACACATTCATGCTTGAGGTCATTTTTGTTCGGAAAGGAGGTCTGACAAGGCTCCACTGATACTAACTCAATCTGCCATTCTAGGGTACAGCCATCTATGGATGAACATGAACTTCTCTGCACAGCCCAAAATTTGAAATGACTGCCAGAGGCCTGGTTTCTTGACATTGATCAAGGTCGTACTTATGCACTGGAAGAACTTCATTTCATAAACATCTTTCCTTTATTACAGTCATATGAATAAGGACCATACCAGTAGTTCATGTAATGAACCCAGGTAAAAAGAATTTATTTTAAAAATCTTTAAAATACAGCCCAGAGAACAACTAATTTGTCTATCTCAAGATATCCTCTGTATCAGCAATATCTTAATAGTGACATCATAGCAAATGTACTATAATATATGATTACATGTGAGGTGGTAGATTATAAAACACTCTTGTTTTTCTTTTTCTGAAAATATACATTTGATGTGTAAAACAGGAAATAAATTATATTCTTTCTTATTTTAATATTGCACATCAAATGAACCCTTTCTTTGATGTTTGCTTTTTTGTTTATTCATCTATTCATTTATTCAAACATGTCTGAAATGCCTAAGTTCCAAATGGCATGCCTAATGCTGGATCTACACAGATAAATAAGACATGGTGCTCCCAATGGGCTCCCACTGTAACAGAAGAGATACACAGGGGAAAATAATCCAAACAAACAAAATAGCCCAAACCAACCATTCAAGAAACATACAAACAGACATTGAGTAGTGACTGAGTCAAATAGTTTTAAAATTTAAGCGGGGGGCTCACCGAAGGATAATAAAGGGAGGCAGTCTAGGTAAACAAATGCATGGATTAGAGAAAAAAAAAGGAAACTGGGATGCTGTTCTGAAGACTGATCCAAAAGTCTTGGCAAAAGAAAGTGAGAGATGGAATTAGGAGGACTGTAGATTTTAGCTACTATTGTAAGAAGTGAGCGCCATATCACATAGTGATTCTCATGTGGACAAGGTAGAACACAATGACTAAGGACATTATAAGGTACACAAAGAAAATGAAATAGCAACAATGGGGAGAAATAAGAAGGTATCAGGAAAATTAGGAAAAGTGTGGTATCCTAAAATAACACTGACACAACTTTGTGGAGAAACCTACAAGAGATTCCGGAGATTCATTTATGAGTATTCATCAGTGCGCTAAGAATGGTCCAGCTGTACAGCTCAAGCAGTCTAATAATTAATATGGCAAATGCTCTAAGTGTCTGCCAGACATTGTGATAGGCACTGGGAAGTCTTTGGGTACCTGGAAGAATGAGTATCTTTTTCTCATTAAGCTGCCATTTTAGGGGGAGGCTCTGCTAGTAAATAATCACATGGGAAGTTGAACAGACCCTAAGAATTACACAAAGATAGGGCAATGGCATATGGAGGGGCATTCTTCTATGGTTTTACATTAAGGACTAAATAATTTTAATTAAGTCCAAAAGAAAATTTTTTTTTTGGTTTTTTGAGACAGGATTTCTCTGTGTGATAGTCCTGGCTGTCCTGGAACTCTCTTGTAGACCAGGCTGGTCTGACATCCGCCTGCCTCTGCCTCCCAAGTGATGGGATTAAAGACCTGTGCCACTATTGCCTGGCAAATTTATTTCCTTCCTTTCTTCCTCCTTCTTCCTTTCTTCCTTTTTTTGTGTATGTGTATATATGTGTGCATGTGTTTGTAAGCGTCTGTCTGTATTGATCACAGGTAAACTCCCCACCACACAATTGTACTAACACCTTAGCACTCTAGTAAGGGCCAGAAGTGGGGGTCAGGTGTCCTCTTGCCCTCTTTCATCACTACCCTCTATTCTTTTGAGACAGACTCATTTCCTTAATCTAGTCCCCTTTTTTTTTCAGCTACGCTAGAAGTCAGTGAGCTCCAGAGATCCTGCTGGCTCTGTCTCCCTGACAGCTGAGGAATGCCTGGTTTGTTATGTGAATGCGGCTATCTGAAATCCTGTGCTTAGATTGCTCAGCAAGAACTCTTAACTGCTGAGCAATCTCTCCAGCACAAAAGTCTAATTAATTCTCATTTTTCACAAAACTAAGATTTGAAATTTTATAAAACACAACATGCAAGATAAATGTAGGAGTCAACTAGGGAGAATTGTTATAGTATCAATAGCTTAAAATATTTTTAAAGTAACTTAGAAAATAAAAACTACCCTAACATACAAATTGGAAGTGACAGCTGCTATTATAGGAACTATTTTTAATGAGCAAATTTGGTTTTGAAAGTGTCCTAAATTCATTTGAATGAATTAAATTCCTCACCCCTCCTCAATTTTTGCCTAAAGTTGAGGGTGGGTTTGACAGGAGAAATTATGTTATGACATAGCTTCCGCAAAGTGAATCCTGGTAGCTGTAGAAGCACAGACAGTAATTTCCCTTGGCAGGCAGTATTATTAACAGTGCTCGCATCTTTTGGCTAATTGGAATTCCAAAGGACAAAGATAACTACTTAAATAAAATAGGATTATGAGCTGGAATTGATACGAATTAAATATTCAGTCCAGTTAATCATGGTCGTTATCTCAGACTTGTATCTGAGGTAAGTTAGAATTCTTTCAAATCATTTCTGGGCATATTAGAAAGGGCAAGTATTGTAGCTAGGAGTCAGGGACAAAGGATTCCCCTGTGAACCTATTTACTTCTAGCTGATTTCAATAATCTTGTGTTGGGGTAAGTGTAGAAGTATAAAGAGACACAAGAGAGGAAAGCATTCCAATTTTTCACCCATTTGATTTCAAAGTTCAACAGGCATTTACAACAGAAGTTTTAGAGGAAAAGGCTTCCTCCCTTGTCTCTATGTCAAAATGAGTTACTGTTCTCCACAGAAGCCCTGTGAGACAGAGGGCTCAACTTTCTCTGGTATCTCCACAAGCATGAAAGGGAACAGCAACACTTCAGGTAATAAAGTAGGCAGACCTTGCTGTACTGTGGTTTGAGAAGTGCAGAAGCCTTATGTTCTTTGCTTAAGAACACCAGCTCCATTTCCTTGTGCTCTCAGTTTAGGACTGCTGCTGTTAACAAGAGTCCACTAGGGAGGCTGATAACTTGTGAAGAAAATCTCCATTCCTCTAAATAGGGAAGGATGTGTTCCTGGGCAGTGGGCTTACTGTCTGCTGTTTGTTTACTTACTTGCTTACTGTTCACAACAATGCAGCCATTGCTCCCTTCTCTTAACCAAAGCAAGAGCAAGCAATACTATTAGAGAATGCAAAGGGCAAAAGCAAAAGCATATTTTAATTCAATAATCAATAAATTCTAGTAACTCAATTTTTTTCCTCTGAAATATGGAATTTGGCTAATTAAATTGCTAATGAATTTAATGAATTGAATGAAATTTTTTTAATGAAAAAAGCAGTCTTCTTTTTTTTTTTTTCCTGTAAATTGCTCTATAGAACAGACTGGTCTCAAATTCACAGAAATCTACCTGCCTCTGCCTCCTGAGTACTGGAATTAAAAATGGGTGCCACCACTACCCAGATGCAATCATGATTTTTAACCAAATGCACTTTAGAGTTTAGAAATATTTGTTGACTGAATGCAAAGACACTTTAATCTGCCACATAAAAATGTTATATAGACATTTTAAGAAACAGTCTATATACTATCAAAGATACTCAATTCAAGACCACATGAAGCTCAGATTTATTACACATATAGATACAAGCACTCTTTGGGGGACATTTCTAATCTTTTAAACTACGATATTGCAGAGTAGAAAAAAAATGGAGATGTCTTCAGAGGAAAGAGGTTCTATTGGCAATTTTTTTAAACTAAATACATATGAAAGTTTGTATGAAATAAATACTATAAAATGCTAAATACATGTGAAAGTCCTTCTCCCATGTAACAAGTGACCATGAAGAACATTTTGCTTCTGGAAATAAACCTGTACTTTGCCTTCTATTCTAAATTGCATTATATATTTTTCAGATAATAAGGATTACAGAATATACCACATTAAACCACCATGTAGAACAAATCATAATGAATGCACCCAAGCCCATTTCTATAAATTTCTGTGATTTGAGGGTTTATATGCAAATAACTTATATAAAAGCACATAGAGTTAGTTGCAAAATATTACAAAACTTGTTTAGTTAAGTTGTTCTAGGTTCATAAATGAACCACTCTCAGTTCATTTATGAAAGACAGAATTGATGCTTAATAAATACAAGGCAATTAAAATTTTACAACATGCTGGAAATACTTGACAATTTCCCCTTCTCTGAACTAAAGTTGTAGTCCACTCAATTTTGGAGATGGAATAAGGCAAGTAACGTCTACATGTGGCAAAGTGGGGTTGGGTAGGAAGAAGATGAATTCTAGCATATATATTATAGTTGTACATCTTTCATATGTAACAATTTTAGCTCATTCCACATTCTATAACAGGGTACCATAAACTCGGTGGCTTATAAACAATAGATATTTACTTATTTCTGGAGGCTGAGAAGTCTAAGTGAGGTACCAGGAGTGTTAAGTGGGGGGCGGGGGCTGCTTCATCAAAGACTATAGGTTCTTGCTGTATCCTCATATAGTAGAGAGTGGGAAAAACCAGCACTACCTCCATTCCTAATAGGGACAGAAACACACCATAGAAAGTGTTATTTAATTACATCAAAATTGAACTCAGTCAAGGCAAGATAATAAGGATAATAAACATACCATATTTTCCTTTCTGCCTTTGCTTTAACAAAGTTCAGGGCTAAAATTAAAGTTAAATAGTAGCAACTATTCTTCTTTTTTGGGGGGGATAAAACAAAATGAAATTATATTTTAAAATAAGACAACAAATCAATGTTTATGTTTAAAAGATAGAAACCTATGAGTATAATTCAGTAAAAGCGTTAGAATAGTAGGAAGATATGGCAAACTAGAACAAAGACTCTGTGATCTCCTGGTCAGCCTGTTTGGAACTTTCCATCCAGCCTTTTTACTCCAAATAGTGAGGAACTCTTCTGACATCTGGGGTTTGCATTTGTCTGCATGTCACAGGATTCCTGAAGAACACAAAAACTCTAACCTCTGCTCTTTCTCTGCTTGCTGGTATGCCTTTTGGGGTTTCTAATTTGAATACATCTAAACAAGTAGCAACTATTCTTAATTTGTGTGTTTGCATCTTTGGATGAAGGGAGGCAGACAGGGTATCTTGACCCTCTAGAATTGAAATCAGGGATAACAAAAAAATTAAATAAAACAGCTTTTTAATGAGGGCATAATTAACATACACCCATTTTCTATCTAAACAGTTCAAGAATACACAAATAAATATATGTGGGTTTATACATTATATATATATGTGTATGTGTGTGTGTGTATTTCTTGATCTCTTTGATTTTCTCTCTATAAAGGCTATATACTTACTTCTATCTATGTGGATAACAAAACAGTTCAAAATCATGACCAAAAATTTCAGTAGAAATAAATGAACTTTAAGGAAATATATCTGTAAAGACACCAATATTATGTGAGAAAAATTTTAAGTGCTAACTAGGACCAGAATATAGGGAACAATACAGAAGATAAAATCAGTGTCTTTAACAATTACTGGAACTACACATAGACACAAAATCAGAACACAGAAAAATAAAAAAAATGATAATGCCAACAATGTAGAAAATGCAACATTCAAAAACTCTTTGAAGTTACTGAGTTTTAACAGTTCTCTTTAGAAAGAGTCTCAATTCTCATGAAATATCCTTCTTATTTCAATTACTATTTTAAATTAGAAAAGGTGATGGAAAGAAGGTCTAAGGATAGTTTAAGTTAGAGTACCTCTATACTCTTCTCTGTAATACCTGATACCTATAAGAAGAATTCAACATTTTGAATTCTTTAATTTCAGCTGCTAAAGTCAGGCCAGGCTACTTTATTTTTGCTTTCATAATATACATTTTTGCCTTATTTACAAAGAAAAAATAGTATCTCTATAACAGGAAATGATGTTCTTGTTATAGAGATTTGATGTGTTTCCCAGATCACTTTTAGACTGGAACACTGGAGGAAAGAGAGAGAAAGAATATGTACAAGGAATAAAAGCTGTCAAGAAGGAGCTATAGAAAAATAAATAGTAAATAAGTTATCTGACAAATACTGATAGATGGGAATCTTGGCCTGTGTTTGAATAACAACCCCTGTTGAAAATAACAGGCATCCTTTCCAATCATGACCACAAGTGGATCTCATTTCATGGGTGTACTGAGGGATGTGATGGACTAGCATGTCTTTACACATTTTAAAAGTACTTAACATTTTTTAAAAGAAGATATAACATCTAGCCAGTGAACACAACATGTGGCAGAACTGTCTTCTAGCCTATTCTTGCAGCTATAGCTGGCTTAAAATACATCTATTATTTGTTTCAGGGAAGTTATCCATGAATGCTGTTTTTGAAAATAGATATGCTCTCTGTGAAAGCAGAGAAATGACTAAGATAACACTACAGTGAATCTCTTTTGAACATAAGAACTCTGATTGGGGGCATCACTTTTTCAGTTTATTAGGTCTGGGAAAGAATACTTAACATTTACTGGGTTTAAGTAAGGCACATATGTATATCTGTGAAAGCAAAAATGAAGTAGCCTGGCCTAGCTTTAGCACCTGAAATTGCAGTATCCAAAATTGTAATTTCCAATGTTTAATTCTTTTTATAGGTATCAGGCCTTAGATAGCCAGCTCTCAATTATCCAGGCTAATGGAGAGGAACAGTCTCATGGCTAATATAAAATAGCAAATAATCCAGAAATTATTTGTGTAGATTTGGAAAGACACTTTAAAGTAAAAATTAACTTGGAGGTCTGAGTCACTATTCAGGAAGATTAGACATTGAGGCAGCATCAGGGACCCTGATGTATAGAGCAAATGCTCTCTAAGAGTTCTCAAATTCCTTCCAGAACTCATGCAGCTATTTTCCTCAACCAGAGAGAAAAAAGTTTAAGAATTGGCAGGGCAGAAAGGGCCCCAGAGGACAGTAGCAAACATGTTTCTTGTATGATCTTGTATTTTCTCAATGGGGAGTTTCCCAGATTATTTAGACGCAAGTTGCATTCACTTGTGTTCTAATCCACAGAGAAGTCCATGGCTTGCAAAACTACCCAGACTAAATGGAAATCACTGGGAAGAAAATGTTGTATATGGACTTGAAAACAATGGAAAGGACTTTTAAAAGGAGAATTCTCAACATGTTTTATGTTTTCCAGTAGGGTTTAATAAAATATCAAACGCTTCTCAGGATTCTGTCCCATTTTCATTTTTCTGTAGGTTCTTCCTATAGCAATTCCATTCTAGCACTACATATAAATGAAGCGAGTGAGTTTGGATCTGTGTGAGAAAAACACATGCCTCTTAAAATGATGGCAGGTCTGTGATATCAACACTCAGGAGGCTGAGACTAGAAGATGAAGAGTCAGAGTCACTTCTGAGCTACAGAGAGCTAACCGCCTCAAAACTGTACAGGAAATGCATATACAAAAGCAAGTGTTTATGTCATTGTGCATATGATTGAAGTTCTCCTTATTAAAAATGAAAGACGTCCACAGAAAGAAATATGGTATTATGACTTACTTGGTACTAGAATCTATGCCAGGCTCCACGGTGGTGAGCTGTACTTGTATTCGCTTATAGTTTAAGACAAACTTGATGGTGTTCAAGTCACAAGATTCTCACTTACATGATTTGCCATATAGTATTTCATTCCAGGGCCAGCACATATTTCCTCACACATATGCCATTTATTTTCAGTACCACTTGAATTTGTAGGTGAGTAGTTTTATTTCCAGAGAGTTCCACTACTAGAGCTAACATCTTGTTTACTGCATAAGAGACACCTATTCTGGGGTCTGATGTGCATCAGCCTTGGGAGGTTTAACTCAGCATTTGGCTCTATATAACATGATTTTGTAGTTCTGACACCAGCCATATGTCCAAGCTCAGAAAAAATTACATTTTTTTCCTGCAGGGCTTCCTTTAATAAAAATAGGGCTGGAGGAATGCAGAGATGATGTTTGTAAATAGATTTTTAAAAATCATAAAGCATATTGGTTTCTGAGAAATTCCAGGAATATGCCCATGTGAAGGCCTAGCTACTCAGTGTGTTAAGCTTCTCAGATGAAATCAATAAGCTTAAGGTTTTATTAGCAATACATTTTAATAATAATTTTATTAAAGTGCTGTTGCTTCTCGTCCTAATTTCTTTGCATTCAGTTTGTCTTTAAAGCTGGCAGAAACAATAATCAGTTTGTTTTTTTTAAAAAAAATGCCTTCAACCTCCCTCCTGCTTTGGGCCCCATCAGTGACTTTTAGGCTTACAGGCGAAAGATGAATAATTCACACATCATCACCGCACCACAAGAGACATGCTCTGAATTGCTTGTCTTTATTATTTCTTGATAAATTTTTTTTTAAAAAGAAAACAGACCTTCTTCAAGCTCTAGAACAAATGTTAGTAAAATTCAACAGGATGCAACTTCTTCTCTCTGAGCAAAGGGAATGGGCAAATTTAGCACATGTAAAAGCTCAGCAATGACTATGGGTTACTCTGAAGTACCAAGGCAAGATATGTTTGAATGAGTATCCTGGTAGGAATCATGTTGGAAAAAAATTCAAAATAAAAGATGCTGTGCTGTGTCAAATGGCACAGGTCTCTAATCCTAGCTACTTTGGAGACTCACGTGGGAGGACTGCAAACTGGAGGCCTGCCACGGCGACAAGGCAAGTTCAATATCAACCTGGACAACTTAGTAAGAAAAAAAAAACATCCTTATCTCCGAAGACCCTGGGTCAATGAAAATAATCTGCATGAATAGGCCCTGCCCAGTAGTTCTACTTATTATTATTAGGATACTATTTCTGTTCAACCATATATTTTTATAATGAAGTTCTTATCAAACACAGGTTTCTGGGGTTTTTTTTGATATATGAGGTTTACTATATCAAGTAAAAGAGTAATAGTAAATAAATTGGTATACTTTTCTTTTTATTTATTTATCTTTTCGTAAAGCATCCAAGCTACGAGGCCACCATGGAGAAAAGAACTTCTTTTCCTCTAAGCCACAGGAGGAAAACATTCCAACTGGGATGATAAAAGAGTGGTTTGTTCAAACACAACTACTGTGGTAAAGTTAGATTAAAAATATATATTCCTTTTTCATCACTATCTAGCATTGTTACCTCCTACAAAGGAAAACTCTATAAATTGTAAACTTTGATAAGTATGAGCAATCTACCTGAGCTCACAAAACTAAGCCATAGTTTTAGACACTATGGCTTTCTAATCTAGTGATTTCACATGTATTAATCACAGACAGGAGAGGATGGTTCTAGGAGCAGCATACATGGGGTTGTTGCCTGCATGGTTGTTTCACAGAATTCCTTACGGTGAAATTTAGGCAGGTCTACTAAAATTTCTATCTGTTCTTTTCACTGGATAAGCAATCTCATTAGTTTTGGCAAAGGTCAAGAAAGAGAGGAAAATTGTGCATACAGTAGTAGTACGTTTCAGAGTCTTTTGTTTATAATTAAGACTCTGCTACTGCATTTTAAAGCTTCATTTTGTCAACTCTAAATCTACACATGGAATGAGGAATAAGCAGTAGTTAGCTTAACACCAGTGCACTATCTAGGACACGAAGTGTACTGGGCAGTCATAGGAAACAGACTGATTTCAGTTTAAAAGGGCCTTGGTACTTCACGGTAGCACAGAACCACCTAGGAGCTTTTGAATGTGCTAAGTTTGCCCATTCACTGTGCTCACACAGAAGCAAGCTGCATCCTGTTGTCATTTTATAAACATTTGTTCTAGAGATAAAAGAAACAAATTATTTAGAAGTCCCCAAATCCTATCTTGATGCTGTTAAAAAGTCATAATATAATTCTTTTGAACCACATAACTAAACTGCTTTTACTTTTGAATGCTGAAAAGCTAGAACCGAGTAATGAAACTCATTTGGTGGTGAGTAGGCCTTCTGGAGAGTGTTAGAGCAGAACACTGATGGGCGGGAGCACTGCAGTGCAGATCATATTCCTCATTATCACCATGACCTCCAGCTCATTAAAGCCCACATCCTTCATTTCTGGATTCCATAAAGTCTGCCCTCTCTTTCCCCGCTCTTCCACCAGTCCTTGGTGTCAAACCACCAATTTTAAAGGGTCACGTGTTTCATGAATTAAGTGTATGTACTGCTTAGTTTATGGAAAGCTGCCATGATGTTACCAGTTCTGAGTTTAATGCAAAAGATTGTCTTTGAAAGCAAAGCTAGAGGATGACATCTGTAATCAACCTCCCCAAGGCCATCAACTTGGAGAAGTAGAGAGTGGACACACTCATTCATTCCTTCAACTACTCCACACATAAAATAATCTCTCCTTTTTTAAAGAAATATTTTTATTTTATTTACATTGCTGTTTTGCCTTCATGTATTTCTGTGTGAGGGTGTCAGATATTGGAATTACAGACAATTGTGAGCCACCATGTGGCTGCTGGGACTTAAACTAAGGTCCTCTGGAGGAACATCCCATGCTCTTAACCACTGAGCCATTGCTCCAGTCCCTAAAGTGATCTCTTACGAAATGAGTATTATTTTGAAAAATGTACATAATTAAAAGTATTTATGATTACTGTTCATAAGGAAGCTAAACAAACAGGACCTTATCGCAAATAAAAGTTGCTTTAAGATGAGATGTATTATTAAATATCAGGGGAGGGGTAAGTAGTGTTCAAAGTTTGTCTCCAAAAAGATATTTAAGTCAAGAGTTTAAGTATAAAGTTTCTTTAACATAAGTATGTAACAGCAATTAAGAGGCCATGAATCTGAAATAGAGCAAGGAGGGGTATATATAAGGGTTTGCAGGGAGGAAAGGAGGGAAAATATAATGTAATCATAATCTCAAAAAGTAAAAGAAAAATTTTTTTACACTATTTTTAAAAATTTTATGCAAAAGTATGGCAGTATTGTGTTATACTGAAGAATGAGTTATCCCAATGCTTTATTACTTAATCTAAAAGATTTGTTGAGAATGTGTTAATATTAAGATCATGTGGAAATAATTAACATGGATATTTATTCTGAAAATGACCATACAAATAAATAGAATGTTTCCTAACATAAAAAAAGGGTCAGGAACCCTTTCCTTAAAAAAAACAAAACAAAAACAAACAAACAAAAAAAGAAAAACAAGACAGCAAATATTTTACGCAAGAGAGCCACAAATGGTATCTGTTGAATATTCTTGCTTAAGCACTTTTTAAAATATTCCTTATTGCTACAAAGACCATTCCTAGGTCTAGTATGAGTACACGAGGCTCAGTTCACTAACTCCTGATATACATCATGGTCTAGCACAAATATGAGCACACTAAATGTGTGTTAAAATGAATAAGAATATTCAACAAAGTGATCTACATCTCTGTAGTGCAAAGGGATATGAAAATATAAAAGACAGTGTGGTTGATATGGTCTAAGAACTGAAGCATAAGGAAGGGAGACAAGTGAAGAACACTATAAAGAATGAATAATAGGGTTAAAACATAAAGGAAGAAAGTCGGTGCCACAAAGAACACGACATTTACACAGAACATTTAATGAAAAGGAGACCAAATGACTTGTAAGTGGGAATCAGGTAATTTTGGAACTCATGGATGGAATATCTGGTCTTCTGTTCCTCTGATAAACCATAAACAATGAAAGAATTATAGCACATGCTAAAGTAACAATTTTAATTTTTTTAACTCAGCACCTAAAAAGCCACTGGAAATTCTGAAACATTGTGGTGAAAATTAAGATGATAATGAATTCATTTTGGTAACATACAAATGTCACTATCAATGGAAAGAGGTAAGTAAAGTATTAGAACTGTGACAAATCTTTGAAGACTGGTTAATTAAAGTCAAAATGATACTATTAACAACAACAACGAAAGCTGGGAAAGACAAAGAACCACATGGACTCAGCAATTCATTGAATGTCTCAAAAACAGGAAAGACAGAGACAAATATGAGTGAAACTTAACCTTGGTATTTTTATGAAAATTGACATTTTTCAATATCAGGTGTGGAGTTGGTTTTATATTGCACCCATTTAGATTACAACAGATTCAGAAGATATTTTAAAGAAACAACTTTAATTTTCTGAATAAATTTGAATGTGCTCAGATTGATGTGTGAAGCAAAGCACTTGACCTCATTTGCTGCAGGATACTTCAGTGATTGCTACGGCAGGACTGAAGTTTCTTTATTAAATATTTCATATGTTCATTCTTTCCAGAACATTGAAGTGCATTTAAGAACACAATGAGGCTATTGCCTCTATGACTAAATACTCCATGGTGTTCATTTCTGTTGCGAGATATTTGATTATATCGTGTAAGGATACATCACTGTAACTGGTTTAATAAAAAGCTAAAGGGCCAATAGCTAGGCAAGAGGTATAGGGATTAAAGGTGTGTGTCACCATCACCAGCACTTGGGAGGCAGAAGCAGGAAGATGCTTTGTGATTTCAAAGTCAGCCTGGCCTATAGAGCTCCAGGATAGCTAGGGTTGTTACACAGAGAAACCCTGTCTCGAAAACCACTGCCCTCTAGAAAAAAAACAAAACAAAACAAAAACCAAAAAACCCCCAAGGTACAAGTGGGACTTCTGGACAGAGAGAGTTCTGTGAAGAAGAAAAGGGAGAGTAGCAAGCTAGATGCAGAGGAAACAGGACATGCAGGAGGAGATGAAAAAGTCATGAGCCATGTGATAGCTTGTAGATTACTAGTTAGAAATAAGCCTATGCTAAGGCCAAGCTTTCGCAATTAATAAATTTCTGTATCATTATTTGGGAGCTGGTGGGGCAGAGAAAGACTCATTGCACATTCCTATGAAAGAAGTTTTTCATTTTTTGTTTTCATTCAGTCTGAAGATAATGTGAACAATTGAGGATGCTTGCAAGCCTACTCAAACAGCCAGCTGTCTTTGCTACTGCGGGCTCTGAGTGTTGGATTTCCGCTCCCCATCTTAGGTGATGATGGATGCCCTTTTCTTGCTTCCTTCTCCCAGTGGACAGTCACTACTGTCAGCAGCATGGCCTAACATGACTGGTGTCATACCCCATAATGATAACTATTCCAAAGCATACATGACACAGAAAAGCAGGGCAGCAGCAGTCATAGAAGAGTCCTGCTTTGCAATGTATGAGTCAAGAATTCTTTGATTTTTAAAATAAAATTGTAAGACCTTTAAACACATCCTTGTTCACAGATGTCTGAATTTATTATAAGCATGACCACTTTGTACTCTATCTTCCAGATTTCCAATTAAGAAAGATTTTGTGAAAAGCATTTTCTCATATTAGATTAATTTTGAGCCACAGTTCTGACCTGTGTTTATTACAGCCATATTGCCTTTTCAATGTGACACATTTTCTATTACATCAACATTTCTATTGTGAGTCATTCTTTTATAACCAGCTAAGAATTGAATTTCAGTTGTAAGAAAGAATGTGGTAGTCTCAATATGTCCTCTAGTAACATGATAGTCCCCCAAAATTCAAATTGGTGCATTTTTTCTATTGCTTAGTTTTTTGGGAGGTGGGGGTGGGGATAAACAAACACACATGGAATTTAGATTTTTCTTTTCTATTTCACCTGGCATCACTTCTAACACAGAAATTGACCAAGTAATAGTCAATTAGGTTGACTGCTGTCACTGTACATGTGAAAGAAACAGTAGGCATAGGAGCTGCCTCCCAAAGGCAGCTGCAGTAGGGCAATGACTTATTTATTACAGAGATTTGTGTGCACGCAAGAAAACAGATCTAGGATGCCTCCCTGACAGCTGACTTTTATTAAAAGGCTATTTGAGAGTGATGACACTATAAACTTCCTTTGCTACTGTACCAATAAATAAATAAATGGACCTATAAGGGAACAAAAGTTAAAATAGTCTATTTACATAACACATATTTTTATAAGCATTATTGGTTTGAAGTAGCCAACAATCAGGTAGGATGCTCCAGAATTACAACAGGCTATACTTTATACACTTTATTCAAAATGCAGTCAAGGCTGATCATTCTAAAAAAGCAACAACAACAAAAAATAAAACCCAAAGGCTGAAACATCTAGAAAGATAAGTTGGCCAACAATGAGATCTTTCTCATTTCAGCAAAGCATCTACTATGTGGTCTAAGGTGTATTCAAAGATAATCCTGGGATTATTGTAAGTATATTCATTTTCCGAGAATCTAGATATAAAATACAGTTATCAGTAAAATTAGCTAGAATATAAGACAGTTATCTTGTGCTGGTTCAAGAGATACTTCTGAACATCACACTGTCTTAAAGTCACTGTTAGCTATGTCAGCCACCATTCTGCTGCAGCTATAGAAATACGCTGGATAAGAGATAGCTTCTCCATGTAAGGTAAAGCTACCTCACAAAGGTATCTTATTTATTTTGCTATGAAACATTTTGAATCAGATTTAGTTCATACAACTAGACTTATTACATTTAACTTTATTTTTCCTTAAAACTATATTTTGTTAATTTAAAAAAAAATATTTTATGTGCATACATGTCTTCCTGCATGTATGTAATTATACCACGCATATGCCTGGTACATAAAGAGGCCATGAAAGAGATCCCCTGGAAGTGGAGTTACAGATGATTGTTAGCCATGATGTAGATTTTGGGAACCCAATCTGAGTCCTCTGAAGAGCAGCAAATGCACTTAATCACTAAACAATCTTTCCAGTCTTAATTTTTGGATTAATTTTTAAACTCTTTCTTTTTATAGGAGTTTATTCATTATTTTCTTCAGTTTCATCTATCTTCTTTCTCATCTGTATTTTTTCTATATGACCATTTACCTGTTTTTTTTTCAATCTGTCCTTCAACCACAACAATAACAACAAAAGCAGCAGCAACATCTTCTTCTTTTTAAGGGAATATGAGTTTATTCTAGGGACATTTTGAGTGATCAGGGCTATAGAGCATACTTAGGTCAACCGAAAGTCCATGTTCCAATATAGAAACTGAAAGTACTAAATCAAAGCAAGTTTAAAATACATTGGTGGGTACATCAGAGAGGCAGGTACACACAGACAGGGGACACATTTTTATAGGCTCAAGATGCTATCTGATTATATTCTTAGCTTTGGGTCAGTAAAAACATCAGGAATGTTTTGTTACATTAATAGATTCCAAAATAATTTCTCTATTAGATAGAAGATGCTATTTCCAGCATAGAGGTGGGCAAGGATTGGTTGTTTCAAGGGCTAAAGCTATTCTAGGGTAAGATGACTAGTCCTGGGACCTCCCGAATTTCAATCCTTCCACAGTACTAAAGTTCTAATTAGTCAGTCAGTCTCTGTAGACACAGCTTCTTTCAAGGAACCCTCATCACAGTTCTCCCTATTGACTAAGTGTAACATGAGGGCCGATTTGTTGGGATACCTGTCCCGCCTGGTACCCCACACCCGGCAAGTCGCAGAGAACATCAATCACACAGAAATCTCTATAAGTTATAAAGCTGATTGGCCCATTAGGTCAGGCTACTTATTAGCTCTTATAACTTTTGTTACCCCATTATCCTTATCTACGTTAGCCACATGGCTCAGTACCTTTCTCAGCGGGGCAGCTTACATGTTGCTTCTTTGGTGGTCTGGACAGGAATGGCGGAGGGAGCTTCCTGTTCCCAGAATACTCCCAGTCTCTTTGCTCCACCCCTACTTCCTGTCTGGCTTTCCCGCCTATACTGCCTGCCTGGCCAATCAGCATTTTATTAAAATATGATTGACAGAATACAGACAATTCTCCCACACCAACTAAGCATTATATATTGTGCATGCAGGGGCTACATGTTATTTATTAGCTATTACAAGGTCTCTCATAGCTAAGAGGACTCATTCTTGTGATCTAATGTAGATGAAGCTGAGTACTGGACATTGCACTTCAATTTCTTTATTGATCCCACAAGCACTTTATCTATGGCTTGTTTTTCTTATTTAGAGTATTTACTTATTTTTCTGTTAGTTAGCTTTGTAAATCACTGCTTTCATCCTTATAGCAAAGTAGATAATAAAACGAAAGTTTGAACCTGTTCATGTTTACCACTACCTAAAACATAGCCTAGAATCTAAGAAATCTCAGTTCTAGTCCCAATGTCATTAGCTTGCTTATGTTTCCCAGGAAATGACTTAAGCCTCCCTTGAGCCTGGTTTTCTTACAGAAAATGAAGGAATTGGATCTGAAGACATGTAGTAGTCATCTGTCTCTAATATTCCTCAACCATGATTTGTCAGACATTATATAGGATAACAATCACGTATGCCAATTTAAGTACACACAAACTTTACTGTAGACCTTGGGTCATAAGTTGATCCTATTAGTCTATAATATTTGCTGTTGTTCCTCTACTCTTAGGTGTTGAGAATGTTTCTATTCACAACCTAAATTCTCAAGGAGAGAGACAATTCCTGATTTACCTCAGGATCTTCAGTAATTACTGCAGTTCTCAGAACTTCTTACATCTATGACATAAACTACTCAGTATCAGTGGGCTTTGCCTACTTAGTTACCAACAAAGTCTAGTTTATCGAATATGATATTTTTCTGTGAAATTGGACAGACTGGTGGGAACAATAAGTCAGCATGAGACAAGACTGACTCTTAAGGGAACCACTGTTTACCTCCTGAACAATTCATAAGAACTTACTCTAAAATTTTATGTAAGAATGTACTGACTGCTTATGTGACTACAATTTCGTTTCTATGGAAAATTGTGACTTTGATGTCAAAGGCTTAAAACAAATCACAGCTTTTGGAAACATGAAGAGAAAGTTACAGAAATAATTTTAAAAAATCTAATAGCAGATTTCTACCCCTCAAATTCCAGAGGAATAAATATTACTGTCATGACTTATATTTGTCCCTAACAATAAGATTTTAGTGAAGGGACTCCATTAAAAGCAGTTCTCAGAGTCATAGGCTGATCTTGTAAAGAGCAAAGAGAAAATCTCCAGACCCATTATAGACCTCCAATTAAAATACTGGTATTTATCTCGGTCACTTTATTTAGAGTACGCATTCTCTGCATCTTAGATTTTATATTTCAAACACTTAATGATGATTAATTGTAAAGGACACATGTAAGAGTAGACTGCAGCTAAATGATGCATTTGTAATTCATGTGAAACAACATAATTAGTTCTCCAAGGGTTCATCAATATATTATTCTACTAAACAGAATACTTGAAAGTCCCACTTGAGTTTTAAATGCAATATGAAGCCTTTATTTTAAGCATGGCTTCCTCTGTGTAATATTCTCATAATTATTTTCCAGCAACATGAAATATTAGGTTGATTATTTTTATTCTAGCTGTTAGCCCCTCATGCTGCAGAGAAAGCAACTTCATTAATTCATTCATTCATTTCAAGACAAAACTAAAATATTTGAGAGTCATAATTAAAATAAGAAAACAAGGAAAATATCTGATTTCAAAATAATTATAAGGTAGTAAGTTAAAGGAAATAACTATTTTAATAGCCTATATTTACTAAAGACAGAATATATTCTTATTGCCTCCATGCCCAAACGTAAGCAGCGATATATACATGAATAGAACTCAGTTTTATGTACCAAGTTTGATTCATGGAAATCAATTACAAACTTCTAATCTACAAAGACGTTTTAGTATATGGTTTTTAAAAAGCCATATTTCTCATTTTCATATATGTTCATATGCAGAAGACAAACTCTTTTTTACTCTGTATATAATATAAAAGTGATGTCATTAATGTTTGTTAAACTTCTAGAATTAGCTAATGAAAACCACATATCTGATGTATTTTGCAAATATTCCACATCTTCTGTCCTTAAAAACTGTACAACTTGAAATCTATATAATTCTGCTTTTACTAGAGATTGAACCAAAGACATGCCTGTAATAGGCAAGCACTCTTTCTCTGAGCTCTAGCCTTGAACTACATAGGGCTTTTGATAAAAGGTTGGTTAAGGCCATTTATCTCCTATTCCTTCTAGACTTCCCAATAATGTAATTTTCAGCCTTTTGTCTGTTTTTAGAAAATCCATGACCTCAATGAAGATTTTATATTTAAAAAGAGGATGCCAATTGGCAAGAAGACTTCTGTCTCGGAGGACTATACATGTAAGTGTTCTATCTCTGATGGTGGAATTTGGGGAGGGATGACAGTGAGAGATTTTCTGTTAAATTGCTCTCAATAACAGATGGTAGTCACTCTTTGCACAAGTCATTTTCTTTATTAAAGGGTGAAAAATATAAAGTTGTAATAATATGCAGAAAACAAAGAAGAGCAAGAAACATGCAAGTGAATTCACGACCCAGCAAAGTTGACACCTAACACATTTTTGTGAAAATGGGGGAGGAAGACTTAAGAACATAAGTTCAAGCAGTCCCAGAGTTCACCTACATACAAAGTGACAATGCATTTAAAAATGCATAAAAAAGAACCATATCATCATATGGCCAATAGAAGTCATTGGAGTATATAAACCATTCTAGAGTGCATCACTCCTCTGCACCCCTACAAAACAAAACAAACAAACAAAAAACAGTGTCCTTGAATGACTACTGTGGAATCAGACAGTATCCCAGTCTAGACTATGTAGAACAGCTGTTCTGTCTTTTTTTAACAGAAATAATGGACAGAGAAGTACTGTGTGAGAGAAGAACCTTTTCTTATTTAGGTTCCTTTTTAGGATATACAGACTTTGGAAAAAAAAATCAGTCTTCCTTACCAAGTGAGATAACAACAAGGGTAGAGATTGGAATTCCTTCCCCCAGAACAGGATGGAAAGTCTAGATTAGCCTTAGACACTAAACTGGCCTCCTTTGGAAATTCTCCTTAGAAAGAATCTGGGAAATCATAGAACCTTTGCCCAGTAACTAAGAAAAGCAGATGCAGAGATCCACAACCAAGCACTGGGTTGAACTCCTGGAGTCCAGTCAGAGAGGAAAGAGTGATAATATGAGCAAAGGGGTCAAGACCATGATTGGGATACCAACAGAAACAGCTGACCTGAGCTAGTGGGAGCTCACTGACTCTGGACTGATAGCTGGGGAACCTGCATAGGACCAAACTAGTCCCTCTGAATGTGGGTGACAGTTGTTTGGCTTAGGCAGTTTGTGAGGCCACTGACAGTGGGATCAGGATTTATCCCTAGTACATGAACTGGCTTTTTGGAGCCCATTCCCCATGGAGTGATACATCGCTCAGCCTAGATACAGTGGGGAGAGCCTTTGCTCTGCCTCAAACTGATGTGACAGATTATGTTGACTCCCAATGGGAGGCCTTACCCTCTCTGAGGAGTGAATGAGGGGTAGGGTGTGAGAAAGGTAGGGGAGCAGAAGGAGGGGAGGGAGAGGGAACTGTGATTGTTACGCAAAATGAAAAAGACTGATTTTAAATTTAAAAAGTAAATTTAAAATAAGAAATTTTAAAAGTAAAAAAGAAAGTGTTTGGCAAAATGGCACTTATTACTAGGCATTTATGTATCTTTACAAGCCAAGTTTCTCCTTCCTTAAGAGTTTCAAAGACATATTCTTGAGGCTGAGCAAAGACCACAGTAGTTTTGAAGGATATAGGAAGGATTAGACATCATAGCTACTCAGATAGAAAAAACAAAGGGCTTCAGGAGACCAACTTGAAAGTCATACTGATTTTTGTTTTTGTCTGTAATAGCTGAGGGAATCTATGTGTGGCAAGTACCCAGAGATTCAAATCCAATTAATTTATTAATTAATTGTGTGAACATGGGAGTGTATAGGTCATAGTGCATTGTGGAGGTCACAGGACAACTTGCAGGTGTCAGTTCTTTTCTTCTACTCTGAGGGTCCAAGGAGTCACGTTCAGGTTATTAAGCTTGGCTGTAAGTATCTTCACTCACTGAGTCATGTTGCAGGACCTAGAGTTAACAACAAATCAACACACACTACACAGAAAATCTTGTATTTTAGCCTGCACTTATTTTTGCAGTGACTGGGATTCGAACCCACGATTATATGAATGATGAGAAAGTACCCAACCACTGGATTATACCTTACCAAGCATTTTTATACAACATAGTAACAACAGATAATAAAATGAGTAGTCACTGGAACCCTCTGAATTGTGGACCTAACAAACAGTTCCCTTATGGCATTACAGTTCGTAGATGAGGTGTCTTCTAAACAAGTTCATGTATGGAAATCACTGTCACTTGTTGGTGACAGTATTTTTGGAGATTCTGGAAACTTTGGAAGGTAGAAATTAGCTTGAAGAATTAGATCACTATGGTTTGGAGGTGGAGAGTCTGAGGACTGCATTTTGTCCTTGGCGCCTCTCTGTCTCTGTGCTTTCTGTTTGCCATGAGATGAACAGCTTCTGCTATATATTCCTACCACCATGGTGTTCAACCTTCTCACAGCAGCCAAAAACTATGGAATGAAAACTCTGAAACTTTGAAATCTCCCCACTTACATTATTTTTCTCACATATCTGATCGCAGAGCTGCAAAGCTAACTAATGTGAGGTACTTCAGAACACCTAGAGTGGCCCTCTTAAAAAGTACCATGTTCAGAAAAAGAAATTTGGTAAGAATATTTGCTATGTTAATCATATGACAACATAGGAGAGGCAGTAAAGGACATACTTATTCATGTTTCTGGATAAAGTATGTTATCCTTATAATAACAAAAGAAAGTCAAAACCTAGAGATTATTCATTATTGTCCCAGAATCGAGACCTTAGGTATCGTTTGGCATGCTATTTTCAGAGTCTAAGAATCAAAATGCTTCATTTAATTTTTAGCATGGCAGTCCACTCAGAAATATAGCTAATGTAGAAGTAATAACAAGGTACATTAAAGAAGAAAAGACAGCCAAACTGATCTGAGAGTTCCAGCATCATAAGAAACATTCTGAGAATGCTTCACTACTTTGGATCAGCTTCGTCTTGACCCCTCTTAGACATATTTCTGATGTACACTGTCCTCTGCATTGGTGACAAGTATCTTCCCCACTTTTAGAAAAATATCTGCTTTTCTATTCTGTAGACAGAATCTTTTGACCTCTCAGGTTAGTAACCCAATCCTACTCTAGAGCATTTACCCAACTTGGAAATTTTCTCTGAGGAATTGCTTGATGCACTTTGATCCTCGGAAATCTCAGATAGATGACAGACATATTGATATAAAAAGGAGAGCAGCGAGTTCATTTGCTGGGAAGAGAATATAAAGAACTAAACATATTGAATAATAAAAACCAGAGCAGTCGAACCACCTTCATAGCAAAGCAGGAAGAAGAGAGGAAAATATGACAGACACATGCTCTTGAAGCATGATCACAGATGTATGGTTACTGTGCCACCACCAGTGGCGGAAAGACCTCCAGTGACAATGTTGTAAGTGGAATTATATCAAAAATTCTAATTTTGATAAAGAAGGACTGGAAAATTATTGCAAGAGTTCTTTCTTAGAGAATTACAGGCCAATCTCACTCATAAACATTGACGAAAAAATTCTCAATAAAATACTGCCAAACCGAATCCAAGAACACATTAGAAAAATTATCCATTATGATAAAGTGGGCTTCATCCCAGAGATGCAGGGCTGGTTCAACATACACAAATCTATCAATGTAATCCATCATATAAATAAACTGAAAGAAAAAAAAACATATGGTCATTTCAATGGATGCTGAAAAAGCATTTGACAAAATTCAACACCCCTTTATGATAAAGGTGTTGGAGAGATTGAGGATACGAGGATCATACCTAAATATAATAAAAGCAATATATAGCAAGCCGACAGCTAACATCAAATTGAATGGAGAGAAACTCAAAGTGATTCCACTAAAATCAGGAACACGACAAGGCTGTCCACTTTCTCCATACCTCTTCAATATAGTGCTTGAAGTTCTAGCAATAGCAATAAGAAAACATAAGGGGATCAAGGGGATTCGAATTGGAAAGGATGAAGTTAAACTTTCGTTATTTGCTGACGATATGATAGTGTACATAAGCGACCCCAAAAACTCTACCAAAGAACTCCTACAGCTGATAAACACCTTTAGTAATGTGGCAGGATACAAGATCAACTCCAAAAAATCGGTTGCCCTCCTATCCACAAAGGATAAAGAAGCAGAGGGGGAAATCAGAGAAACATCACCTTTCACAATAGCCACAAATATCATAAAATATCTTGGGGTTACTCTAACCAAGGAAGTGAAAGACTTATTTGACAAGAACTTTAAGTCTTTGAAGAAAGAAATTGAGGAGGTTACCAGAAAATGGAAAGACCTCCCCTACTCTTGGGTTGGGAGAATCAACATAGTAAAAATGGCAATTCTACCAAAAGCAATCTATAGATTCAATGCAATCCCCATCAAAATCCCATCAAACTTCTTCACAGACCTTGAGAGAACAATAATCAAGTTTATATGGCAAAACAAAAAACCCAGGATAGCCAAAACAATCTTATATAATAAAGGAACTTCTGGAGGCATTACCATCCCTGACTTCAAACTCTATTACAGAGCTACAGTATTGAAAACAGCTTGGTATTGGCATAAGAACAGAGAAGTCGACCTATGGAATCGAATAGAAGACCCAGATATTAACCCACAAACCTATGAACACCTGATTTTCGACAAGGGAGCTAAAGGTATACAATGGAAGAAAGAAAGCATCTTTAACAAATGGTGCTGGCATAACTGGATGTCAACCTGTAGAAGAATGAATGTAGATCCATATCTATCACCATGCACAAAAGTCAAGTCCAAATGTATTAAAGACATCAACATTAATCTGACCACTTTGAACCCAATAGAAGAGAACATGGGAAGTAGTCTACAAGATATAGGCACAGGAGACCACTTCCTAAGTAGAACCCCAGTAGCACAGACAATAAGAGAATCAATGAATAAATGGGACCTACTGAAACTGAGAAGTTTCTGTAAAGCAAAGGACACTGTCAGTAAGACAAAAAGGCTACCTTCCGACTGGGAGAAGATCTTCACTAACCCCTCATCAGACAAAGGTCTGATCTCCAAAATATACAAAGAACTCAAGAAACTAGACACTAAAACTCTAATTAACCCAATTAAAAAATGGGGTACTGAACTGAACAGAGAATTCACAACAGATGATCTTCGAATGGCCAAAAGGCCATACTCTACCTCCTTAGCGATCAGGGAAATGCAAATCAAAACAACTTTGAGATACCATCTTACACCTGTCAGAATAGCCAAACTCAAAAACACCAATGATAGCCTATGCTGTAGAGGATGTGGAGTGAGGGGAACACTCATCCATTGTTGGTGGGAATGCAAACTTGTGCAGCCACTGTGGAAATCAGTGTGGCAGTTTCTCAGGAAACTGGAAGTCAACCTCCCTCAGGACCCAGCAATTCCACTTTTGGGAATATACCCAAGAGATGCCCTATCAGACTATAAAAGCATTTGTTCAACTATGTTCATAGCAGCACTATTTGTAATAGCCAGAACCTGGAAACAACCTAGGTGCCCCTCAATAGAAGAATGGTTAATAAAGGTGTGGAACATATACACATTAGAGTTTTACTCAGAGGTAAAAAACAATGACATCTTGAATTTTGCATGCAAATGGATGGAAATAGAAAGCGCTTTACTGAGTGAGGTTACCCAGACCCAAAAAGAGGAATATGGTATGTACTCACTCATAAGTGGATTCTAACCATAGTTAAAGGTCTTTGAGTCTATAATTCGTGATCCTAGAAAAGCTAAATAAGAAGGTGAACCTGAAGAGAATCATATGGTTATCCTCCTGGATATTGGAAGTAGACAACATTGCCAGGCAAACTTGGGTGCACGGTGGTTGGGGGGTAAAAGTAAGGGGAGATGGTTAGAGAGAAGGGAGATGGGGAGGATTGGGGATGGCTTGGGGGAATGGGATGGGGGGGAGGGAGGAAGGATGGATATGGGAGCAGGGAAGTATATATCTCAACTAAGGGAGCCATTTTAGGGTTTGCATGAGACTTGATTCTAGAGGGGTTCCCAGGTCCAAGGAGAGGTCCCCAGATCGTTCCCTGGACAGCAGAGAAGAGGGTGCCTGAACTGGCCTTGGCCCATAACCATACTGATGAATATTTTGCATATCACCATAGAACCTTCATCTGGCGATGGATGGAGATAGAGACAGAGACACATATTGGAACATTGAACTTAACTCCCTATGTCCAAATGAGAAGCAGAAGGAGGGAGAACATGAGCAAGAAAGGCAGGACCAGAGGGAACCCTCATCTGACGATAGATGAAGATAGAGACAGAGACCCACTTTGGAGCACTGGACTGAGCCCCCGAAGTCCAAATGAGGAGCAAAAGGAAGGAGACCATGAAAAAGGAAATCAGGACCGCGAGGGGTGCGTTCACCCTCTGATACAAGGGGACTGATAGAATGAGAGCTCACCAAGGCCACTGGACTGGGACTGAATGAGCATGTGATCAAATTGGAGTCTCTGAATGTGACTGACATGGGGGCTGACTGAGAAGCCATTGACAATGGCACTGGGTCTTGTTTTGTCTGCATGTACTGGCTTTTTGGGATCCTAGTTTGGTTGGATGCTCACCTTCCTAGACCTGGAGGGAGAGGGGAGGAACTTGAACTTCCTACAGGGCAGGAAACCCTGACTACTCTTAGGACTGGAGAGGGAGGAGGAGAGGGAGTGGGGGGAATGGGAGGGTATGGGGAGGAGGGGAGGAAGTGGAAATTTTTATAAACAAATAAATAAATAAATTTGAAAAAAGAGTTCTTTCTTAAGCCTATACTACCCAAGAAAGGCTCATATCTAATACCCCCTCTGTTCTTTGAAAATATAAAATCATCTTTTATACAACATTAAGCATCTACAACAAATCAAAAGACAAGGTACAAAAAGAATACTATAAAGAAGATGAGGAAAGCTACGAAATGTTTAATATGGGTTATTTCATTCTTTTTTTTTTTTCCTGAGACAGGGTTTCTAAGTAGCTTTGAAGCCTGTCCTGTCACTAGCTCTGTAGACCAGCCTGGCCTTGAACTCATAGAGATCCTCCTGCCTCTCCCTCCAAAGTACTGGGATTAAAGGCGTGCGCCACCACCACCTGGCTAATATGGGTTATTTCAAATGCTTTAGAGAGACAGAAACATATGGGACTCAGGTCAGAGATCAAGATCAGAGTCCATTCAATTTCTTCTTTGTATTTTCGGAAAGGTTATCACCATAGAAAATAATTTCTTCTCATGAATAGAATGTTGTTGAACTCAGACCGAATTCTAAATCAGACTCAAATTCTCATCCTTAGCTATAACACTCAAAGGATGTCATATTCAGCTTAATTGCCTTAATTGCCTTCCTCTCTTTGGACATATCATATCCACCCTTTCTTCAAGTCAACAAATCTCAGAATATTCCAGTTTCTTTGAATGAATTCAGTCAAGCATCCACTGGTTAGGGTACTGTTTATCTATCAAGCATGCCATACATGAGAAAACTATAGTTTAAAGTTGTATTTTTCTATTCATTTTGGAGTTTTTAAATATGAAAAGCATTAGGCTTTTAATTGTTCAATTATGGACTATATGACTCACAATTATTTTCTTAGAAAACATTATAATAAAAAAACCTTTCCTAATTCAGTTCTATGAAATTATTTACCCATGGAAGTACCAATTTGTACAAGGATTTTACAAGAGAATTAGTTTCATTGTTTTATATCATGTGAGGATGGGAAGCTAAAACATATTATTATTTTCTTTCTTTCTTTTTAAATAGATGAGTGAGTTTAAGACTAAAAATAGTTGTAATGCAAATCCAATCTGTTACTCTTCATTTTTTTAAAGAAATGTAATGCTATTTTTTGAATGACATACATTTATTTCATTAACTAACTAATTAATTAATTATGCAGTGGTCTGCCTGCGTGGATGCCTGCAGGCCAGAAGAAGGCACCAGATCTCATTACAGATGGTTATGAACCACCACATGGATGCTGGGAATTGAACTCAGGACCTCTGGAAGAGCAGCTAGTGCTCTCAACCTCTGAGCCATCTCTCCAGCCCCCATCTTCATTTTATGAAGGTATAATCCTTCCACATTTTGTATTGTCTGAATTCTACCAGTAACGATCTGGAATGGTTTTTACCACTTAAAGTTGATGGTTTTCTTACGTTTCTTTTGTTTTCAGTGCTTTTAGATGACTTTGCTGCTGTTTCTTTGGTTCAATGATACAGAGTAAGCAGTAATTTACCCACATTTTGGGTATTTAACAAGCAACGAATTCCAAACCTATCTGTCTAATATTCTCTTGGACTGGTAGTTATTACCAGGGAAGGGATAAATAAAACAAACAGTAACCATGGTTTAGACATGTATTTTTTTTCATCAAGAAAATAGATCAAGATGTATATTTAATTTGGCATCAGGAGGGATTGCTGTGAATTCAATCTAGGGATGTATACTAGCATCACACATTCTTTACAAGAATTGTTTTGAAAACCAGTTTTCACCCCTTTATTTTTTAATCTTTCTTCTTATTGCTTTGAACATATTTCAAATTTTAAATTCTAAGATTTGATTTTCTATCACATTTATTAGTAAAGCTTAATATATTGTCTTAGGAATTCCAGACTGTCATCCTATATACCTAAATAGAGTATTTGGTTTTTATATTAAGTCCCAAACTGTCATCATGGAATCCTGTCAGTTACCTAGGTACCACTTAATCTCCCATACTCACTTTTTCTTAAAAT
This sequence comes from Myodes glareolus, assembly GCF_982192425.1. Lineage (NCBI taxonomy): Eukaryota > Metazoa > Chordata > Mammalia > Rodentia > Cricetidae > Myodes > Myodes glareolus. The sequence continues at coordinate 58,990,170 of NC_142053.1, forward strand.
TTTTACTGTAATAGTGAAGAGTAGAGGTGGAATTCCAGATGGCCTTTTATAAATTTGTCATTCAAGGAGAGAGGCATAAACCTACATTAACTTATATTACTCACCTAAGAAAAGGAAAGTTCCAATTTAAATAACAATTTGCTGATGTTAACAAAATGGTGACACAGAAAGGCCCAAACCTAGTTCCTGCTTAGAAAAAAAACATTAATAATATATCAACAAAAACTACCTTACTGATAGGACCACAATCCAGTGACAAGTATACAGTAATTCAGATGAGCAAAAAACCACAAACAATTGTGTTAAATAGGTAAAAAGTAATTTCAATGTACCTGTCAGTAACTCCACCAAGCCATTATAGTTCAGCACTGAAATGTTTCTCCCAGTGCGTCAGAGCACAAGAAACATGACTGCAATTCACTGGCCTTTTGCTATACTGAATAAAGGGTATGTTTCTGTCTTGTCTCACATGGAGCACATGGATATTTACAGCTCCAATGTTTGAACTTTTAAAACTGAAGGAAAGAAAGCCAGCATCTTGCTGGGTGAGTCTCCACGACTGAAGGAAGGCACCAGAGCTGAGAATAACCAAACAGAATGTAGGGAGAGAAGCAGAACAGGCCTCCAACAACTGGCTGGTCTGTGTGACTACCTGAGGTGTTCATTATGACTCACTTCAGATGGAACACCGAGGGAATTGGCAGAGCTGGATGGGATAAGATGAAAAGGAAGAAAATGGAGCTGCTGGCTTCCTGCATGCAGCACTGCCATACAACAGCAGAAGTAGGCAGCCAGCTCAAGGTTTCCCCACATGGAGAGAGGAAGATTTGAAGATATATGCTTAAATAGACTACCTCCACACTCTCCACGACTGAGTTACATGCTCAGTCCTAAAAATATCATGCACCATGACCAAGAAGAATTCATCTCTAGGCTCTAAAGAAAGTGCAAAACATATTAAACAATTCATGTGAGACTGCCCATTAATAGGCTGAATAAAAATTACATGACTATCTATAAAAAGCATTTTGCTAAAATTCACAGCAAAGACTCTCAACAAACTATATGCAGAAGAAATTTATCTCACCATTTTAAAAAATGTTTAAAGAAGAAGAAATTTATCTCACCATTTTAAAAAATTTTAAAAGGTTATACATGAAAACCCGTCACCTAACACCAAATGCAGTGGGGGAAAACTCAAAGCTTTTCTTATATTGGAAAAAAGGCAAGGATGCCATTTCCACCACATATAGTCTAGTCTACACAGTGCAAAAGGCTGGGCCGAAACAAGTAGACGAGAAGAATAAACAGAAGGCACTCAAAGTGATGAAAAGGTATTGTTATCATTATCGAATACATAATGCAAAAAATAACCCTACTAGTACTGATAAAAATACCAGGGTTCAGGAGGTAGCTTACTTTATAAAACACCCACCATGCAAATACAAGACCTTGAGTCTGGATCCTTTGCACTCACATAAAAAGTTGAAAATGATGGTACACATATACACAAATGATTATGTCCACTAACACATGCCCACACAAACACATATACACACACACTTCAGCAATGTCACAGGTTATATAACCAACATGTAAAAATCAACAACTTCTATATGGTAACAGGGAATTACAAAAGATAAAGGCAGTAATTCTACTTATATAGTAGAAACAAAGTGTAAAAATATAGGCTGACTGTAGGTAATGGTAATATACTTAAAAATAAAACAATAAGAAATGATTTTTAAATGTTTCTACCATAAAGAAACAATGTTTGAGGCCGCACAGAGATGTCTAGTAGTTAAGAGTGTGTATTGCTTCTGTGTTAAATGTATGTTAGGGGTTTAGCAGCCATTTTGGGTAGCTCAAAGCCACATATACCTCCAGCCCCAGGGGATCTGACACTCTCTTCTGTACTTCACAAGCCCTGGCACACACAAGTGAACATGACAACTGAAAGATACACATATACCGCATAATTAAAAATCTAAGTAGAAGAAATTATGTTTGAGGAGAAAGTGTTCCCCATTACTTGAACATTGGGAGATACTCTTGAAGGACATTTGAGAACTCCATTCGTTATTCATTCTCTCTCTCTCTCTCTCTCTCTCTCTCTCTCTCTCTCTCTCTCTCTGTCTCTCTCTGTCTCTCTCTGTCTCTCTCTGTCTCTCTCTCTGTCTGTCTCTGTCTCTGTCTCTGTCTCTCTCTCTGTCTCTCTGTCTCTCTCTGTCTCTCTCTCTCTCTCTCTCTCTCTGTCTCTCTTTCTCTCTCTCTCCTTTCTCACTACCAGGAAGTCCATAATTCTATTCTTTCACACACTTTATGTCACGGGCCTGTCATCTTTCATCAAAGGCCCAATGAGACAGTTTCAAGTGACATGAACTGAAACCTCTGAAATTGTGAACTCAAATAAATCTGCCTTTTCCAGTGGTTTATCTCAGGTATTTTGTCACAGTTATATATAGCTGGCTAACACAAAGCACTTAAATAACAGGCTGACTTTGCCATCCATTGCATTCATTTTTCTACCTCTGGACTCCAAGAACAACCATAGAGCAATGGTGCAAGGGAGGTCATATTAAAACTACAAGTCACTCACTGGGTCTACAGCAACACCAAACAATCTAAATTTCAGCAACACAAATTGTATTAGTGTGATGAGTTCCATAACTAGAAAGCTGTTTCTCATTAGTCAAAACTACTCATTTGTCTACGTTAAGAAGCATGTAACTGGAAAAGAAGTAAAATCTGTGAAAAATGCTACCATTTCTGTCAACAATTGTGTCTTAAATTACTCAGGGTAACATGTATTTCCTTTCTTTCTCTTTTCTTTTAGAAAAGAAGTACAAATCAGATGCAGCTTATTTTTCTTGAAAAGAAATGCTGATCTCTATTCAGAGATTACTAACAGTATTCTTTCTTTTTCTTCCTGTACACAGAGATGAGGGGAAGGGTATGTGGGAAGGAAGGGAGCCTTCTGAAGAATTTTTTTTTTCTTATAGAAATAGTTTCTTGTACCTTCAATTACCTCATGGCAGGCAATGACTATTCTGGGCTCTCTTGAGGACAAAAGTGGCGATTTGTGCTTACAAATATGTAACTGTATCACTAAAAATGAGGCCATGCTGAAAATTTGCCCTGAGATGTTTAAAGAACACTGGGTTTTGACTAAAATTTACATATAAGTCAATGGCAAATGACAAATTTCAAGCTTCATGAGTTCAGGCATTGATCAGGGAATTGGAGCTTCAAAGCCACAAAACTGGAATAAGGAATAGTCAACAAAAGCTGTATAAAAATGCATCAATGCAATCTGGTCACCTCCAGCAAAAATCAGCCAGGCACAGCAGTGAAAAATTCTAATTTCGTCAATTTAGTTTAACTTCTTAGGAAAATGAAAATGCAATCCGAGTCAAGAGGTGATAAACTTTCAAACAGACTCCACTTGTTTGTGCGATGCCAACTTTATAATGTTGCCCTATACAAATTGCTACATTTTTTCTCACTTCAGGAACGGGAAGTAGAAGAAATAAGATTATTCTCAGCTTATAAAAGAGGACACCAAAGATAAGGGGTTTGATTGGGGCAACAGAAGTAGGAAATGACAGAATTGGATGTTTTAAGAATTGCAAGTCTAGCGATCTTTTCTCCATTCTAGGCTACAAAGACAGAGTCTAAGGCTCTGCTGAATCAGACAGGTTAATATTTGATGAATTACCTTTGGGTGTGAGACAGGTGCTATGAGTAGTCATACTGAATTATCTTTGGTATTTACAATATCACTTTCACATCTTTGGCATTTCCTCCTTGCTTATCAACTCCACTACCTTCATGCTCTTTAATTACACATTCACCTATGAATAATATATATATATTATTGTATTATATACATTTGATATTAATGGGTATTCTACTCTGTGCTACTAAGCATGTGCTATTGTTTTAATCTAAGGAAGTTTTATTTCATCATTGACTAAGGTAAAGTGATAAACATGATTTTTAATTTTATGCATTCATCAAAGCATTAAAGAATACTGTCCAGATTAATAGAATATTGAATTAGACTCTAATATCTACTTTATATGGAAGCAATAAAGTCACAGTCACAGAAAATAACCTATATATAAATCAGAAAAGACAAAGAATATCAATAATATTGGCTACGTATTGGTATTATAATCACCAGCTACTGTGTTGTTATTTATCTTCATTATCTGATTTAATTCTCAAAACAACTCCATTAGATAAACATTCTTATATAAATTTTACGCATGAGGAAGCTATGTTTAAGTGCAAGCGGGTAATTTGCCTAACTTCAACAACTAGTGATGCTGAAAAATGGATTAGAATCTAGTTTAAATAGTTAAATATTGTCCTTTAACCACTGTATCACTGATATTCATAGTTCAGTGGTATTTGAAGAAAGAGCTGAGATACTTGTTAAAATATAAACTCCTTTTTGTGCTATATTGCAATTGAGTAGATCCTTCCTGGGTGCAGTCTAAGACTTTTAATTTTAGTACCTTACCAGGTAATTATTATACTGATTTTGTGATGGACATTGAGAAACACTGCCACACATTATAGTGACATAGCTAACACTTTTCTCTCCATATTAATTTCAAATGAATCATTTTAAAGCAAATCATACATCTGAGGGTCTCTCTCCAGCGTGCTCTCTCTCTCTCAATAATTGTTCAGTTTGAAATCCATAAAAGCTCACTGACTCGCAGCAGTTGAGAACCTCACCAGAACAGGACTTGTAATGTGATGTGCTGTTAGAATACTGATATTTTCATAATGGTTTCATATGGATAAAATAGGGTTAGTCTGACTCAATGAGGCCAAACAAAGCTTTGTCTGGAGTTCTAAGTAGAAGCAGCTAAAGAGGTGAGAGGAGAGGGAAAGGAGAAATGAAAGTAGCTGTTAGAAAAAAAAGAAAGGGAACAAAACAAAGATTGAGTTATTTTTTAACTTAAATAAGTACATTTCATTCAAAAGACAAAAAGGTTTTGGTTAAAATTTGTGTTTTGACAGCTCTGTCCTTTGCTGGTTTTGTTTAGGTCCTTAAATGGAATGACAGGGCACACAATCTAATTGGCAGTTGTGATGAAAAGGTCAGCCAGTGAATTCAGCACAAACAAACAAACTTCCCTTCCAGGTTCCTGATAAAAGTACCAGGGAAAAAAAGATTCATGTGAGCAGGAAGCAGTGGACGACTACCACCCCTCCCTCACAAACCCGAGGAGAGGCTCAACTTTCACCTAGAGATTTAAGCAAATAAATTTAACCACCTTTGAGTAATCCCAGCACATATATAGGTTTTCAGTCTCAATGACTGTTTTCTTTCTCTACTTCTGAACTATTAATCTAGTAGGAAACACTTGGAAAATTAAAAGGCTTCTTAGAAAAGGAATCACTTTTGTCCTTGTACAAAAGAATAGTGAAAAAGGTCCTCCCACAGACAGTCTGTTAGAAAGCAGATTATTTCCACCACGCTCCCCTATTATCCACCTGTCAGTAAAATATGTCCTCTCATTGTTTCGGTTTGAATGCCTATTTTTATCTGACTGGAGCTATATCATCATTTTTTGTATTTATTACCAAGTTCTTCAGGTTGGCTCCCCCCTTCTCCACCCCGAACTTCAGCACATGTTTTTCTCTTCTGAGAAACTGGGCCACATGCCTCTGAGGAGAAAGCAGTGCATTATTTCATTCCCACCTTTTTTTTCTTTTTTGGCATCTCTGAGTCCTGCTCTGCCCAGAAGTGCTTCCACTCAAGCTGGACCATCAAATCAATTATCACAGCAGTCTGCTTTGCAAATATGAATGGCCATGAATGACAACAGGCAAGGCAAAGTTTCAGCTTTGATTTGTCATCGGTCATGTAAATCTGTTCTGGGTCCCCTTTCCTTCTCCTTTTATATCTCTATTTCTCTCAGTATCTGCCTTTCTCTTCTCTCTCTCTCTCTCTCTCTCTCCTTCTCTTGCTCTCATTCTTGAGGGTCTAGGGTTTGGTCAAGCTCTTCTCCTTACTTTCTGCAGGTGCAGAAAATCAAATCTTCAAAAGAAAGCTGCACCTCTGTGAGTGAAAGTCACAGGAGGAAACAAGGGCTGGCAACCGTTATCACTCTGAAATCTCTCCCAGCTCACCTCTGGGTCTGATTAGACTGCCTGGGAAGGAACACAAGAGCGTTGCATTCTTATTCATTGGGGCTGTTTAAAATTCTTGCCTACTTCTGTATTTCAAGCTTCAATTGTTTTGTGCTTAATGTTACTCATTTCATATCAAGTTCTTGGTTATTGGAAATACTTTAATTTTTAAAATGTTATTATATTCCAGCTAGCTGTTTAAAAAGATTGAGAATGCTATAAAGCGAGAGACTGGTTTAAGAAAACTAGAACTAGCTTTTATAATGCTGTGTGTACTCATTAATCCATCACTTTTGTGAGGATGTCTGCAATTTCTAGTATGCTACAGTACTTTACATTTCTTTCCTCAAGCTGGCAGCAATTCTTCTCATTGACCAGTGACGCCAGACTTTCACCAATTACATTTATAAATATTGCTTTTAAGAAAGAGTTCAAAGCAGTAACATCCCTTGAAAGAACAGGCAAGAGAATAAATTATGCCAAACACTGTTCAGTAGAAATTCTGTGGTACACATTTAGAATGTATTTTTGGTTGTGAGCATTGCCTTTAATGGCTGAGCCATCTCTTCAGCCCTAAACATTTAGAATATAGATTGTCTTGATTTCGTCAAGTAATGGGGAGTGGCTTAGGCTTACTTATAATCATTTTAAGTAGTGAATTAAGTTGTTGATTCTAGTAAGTACTGCATCATAGTTGTAAAGAATCAACCATGAGCTACTTTACAATGTACATATATTATTCTTTGTATATGTGAGGTATGGGTAAATATTAGAGCAGAATATGAATTATAATTCTTATTACCCCAAAACAAGCTAATGGAGAAGTCGCCACTTAGCACTTGTTATATTTACAGCTTTCAATCTTGCTTCTCAACTACAAATCACCCTCTTAGTAAAGTCTGCCTTAACATCCTCAGCAAGTTCCAAAATAAGTTTAATAAGAATTTATACATAAAAACAAGACTACATTTTTGGTTGTGAGCCTAGCCTTTAACGGCTGAGCCATCTCACCCGACGATGGATGGAGATAGAGACAGAGACCCACATTGGAGCACTGGACTGAGCCCCCAAGGTCCAAATGAGGAGCAAAAGGAGGGAGAACATGAACAAGGAAGTCAGGACCGTGAGGAGTGTGTTCACCCACTGATACAAAGGGACTGATCTAATGAGAGTTCACCAAGGCCAGCTGGACTGGGACTGAACGAGCACGTGATCAAACCGGATTCTCTGAATGTGGCCGCATTCTCTGAATGTGGCTGGCATGGGGACTGTCTGAGAAGCCATTGATTATGGCACTGGGACTTGTTTCCTCTGCACGTACTGGCTTTTTGGGATCCTAGTCTATTTGGATGCTCACCTTCCTAGACCAGGAGGGAGGGGGGAGGAACTTGAACTTCCCACAGGGCAGGAAACCCTGACTGCTCTTAGGGCTGGAGAGGGAGGAGGAGAGGGAGTGGGGGGGAGTGGGAGTGCATTGGGAGGAAGGGCAGAAGTGGAAACTTTTATAAATTAATAAAAAAAAACAAGACTATAATAAAAAGTAGTATTTGATGAGTATTGTGTTGTAAATCTGAAATGCCCCAAAGGCTCATGTTTTCAACCAATTTCCCCTATAGAATGTTTAGGAAATGGGTTCTCCCCTGAGAGAGACATACATGGATCTACTCTACAAGGGAAGTAAAAGGCAAGATCTCCTGAGTAAATTGGAAGCATGGGAACCACGGGGAGAGTAGACAGGAAGGGGGGAGAGAAAGGGAGGAGAACAGAAAAAAAAATAAATGAAAAAAAGAAAATGTGTCCTCATTGAATGAAGCAGGCCATCTGAGGTGGCCCATGGAAGATTATGTCTAATCCCTAATTCCTTGTTCTTTGTTTTCCCTCTTGGTCTGTGGTTACATGATCTGACTCTTTCACTCATTCCTTCCTAGAAACTGAGTAGCTATGGTGGAATGAAACACTCTGAAACCATTAGTCAAAACAAATTTTTCTTTCTTTAAGTTGTTCCTGTCAAGTATTGTAGTTACATTAGTGAAGAGTAAATACATTAAATGTCAAGAATATTCCACAGAAAGCATAGACTATGTAACTTTAGCATGGGGTATCTAATGCTTCATGGGGTAAATGAGGTCGAAGATAAGCATGGTAGAAATATGGATTGGCTCTTTACAGGTAGAAAGTCAGAGAGATGCTACTACCAATGGTGAGTATATGGATTAGACTAATTTACTCATTGTATATTTTCTGAAATACATAGTTTTGAGCTAAAAGAGCTTTGTAATTATTTTTAGAAATGGTTAACAAAAAGGAACAAAGAGGAACATGCAATAAATGTAAGATAAATAGGCAAGTCTTTAATACAGCTTATTCTTTGATTTATGGATATGATATTCTGGGTCAAAGGTCATTCTCAATGGCACAGAAAAATCATAACAAATATGAGTCTAGTTCTGGTTGAACAGTACTCATTTCTTGTTTTGAGACAAGTCTTCTGAAGAAGCCCAGGTTGGTTTCAAGGTTGGAGTCTTCCTTCTGCTGCTTCCCAAGTATTGAGGTTGTAGGCTTGCACTTATCAAGCTCAACTTGATTACAGAACACTTGTAAGATAGTTCCTAATCTCTTAAAGAATTCTGAGTTATTCCAAAAAGTCTCTTTCTACCTTGATTTAGAAAAACATCCAGCACTGTATAGCAGCTGTAATCTTCTGAGTGTGCTAATCCAGACTGTATCCCTTGGAGACTCCTTCTGTTCTACTTTCCTAGGTCTATGGCAACAATATATAACTAACTGCGAGTGACTTACAGCAGGAGTATATTTATTCACAGCACTTGAGGAAAGAATTTTGAAATAATAGCCGGCAGAATTGGTTCTTTCTGGAGGCTTGAAGGAGAGTTCATTCTATTCTTGTAGTTTCTGCTGGCTGCCAGTAATGTTTGGGATTGATTACTTGGTTCACGCATGTATCACTCCAGTCTCTGCTTGTACAGTCTTATCACATTACTCCTGTGTGTCTTTGGTTCCTGTATTTCACAGAGGTTTCTTAGGAGGATTTAAGATCAGTCTTGTTCTAGTGTGAACACACTTTAATTTGAGTACATCTGCAATGACCCTATTCTATATGATTGTCTTTTGCAAATATCTTATTCACAGAAACAAGGGATCAGGAATTCAATATATTCTGGTGGGTAACACCTTTCAATCCACAACTCTTCCATAGCCAATTGTTAACTGATTATTTCCCAATTTGGAATTACACAATTTATTTCATTCCCCACATGTACTACATTTTAAACAAGCAACTTCATATAGCACATATATGAAGTCAACTGATTTCAAACTTCCAAACTAAATGTCTGCTATCTAGTTTAGTTTTGGAAATACTAGAGCTGTCTTAGAAATACATTTTCTACTTCAAATAGTAGGAGGGAAGGTAGTACTCTCAAAGTTACATTAGACCCTGCAGGGAGATTTAAAAAAAAAACTGATTAAAAAAACTGGCTCCTACTCTTAGTTTACAGCCTTGAGGTTTCACAGAATAGAATGTACCGCAATGGAAGGGATCATAAAGATCATCTATTCTAAACAACTCATTTTATAGATGAGGCCTTTGAGGCCCAAAGAGGTTAACTAACTTGCCCACGGCTCACAAAGTTAATTGCAAGGAACATGCAAAGGAAACAAATGAAGGGCACAATTTTAAAGAAATCTAGCTAGTATTTTGCTTTCAAACTGAATATACACTGAATGTTGATGATGTGCTGTGAAGAGATTAGATCAAAGTCTAGCAGTCATGAGCAATTCTGGACTAGGTGCCAAGTCTCTTCATCTTCTCCTTTGCTGTGATCTCTGAAGCTGTACAAGGAAGCAAAATTACTCCCTAATCTTTTTTCCCCACCTGGGGCTTGAGTTTAGTTTCAGTTATCTGGGAAAGCAATACTTTAATAGCAGAAAGGTAATGGGATGCTCTTCTTCTGGCTTTGCTCCTCTGCCTGCTGTAATTCTCTGATGCCCACAACCAAAAGGTAGAGGATCCCTAGAGCAGTAGGCAGGCAGAAAGGACTTATGCATTTGCTAGAAAAAAATGAGTATGACCCAAGGTTCATTTGTTTTTCAAAAGAAAAATATGCATAATTTCTGATATTTTTGGGAAACAGGAAAGAGTATACTACTTACTTCGAGCACAACCAATCCCTGGAAGAACTTATAAGCAAGTCTGCAGGTCAAACCTCCTCTTTTCTAACCCTTTATTTAAAAAAAAAAATGATTTATATGTGATATTGAACTTCCAGTCATGGAATTATGGGTAATCTGCCATTGTTAAAGAACAATATAGTATCATGGCATTCTAACCAGACTAAAGATGTAATAAAACAAAACAAAAGGTATAGAGGTGCTGGAGTTTAGCAAATAAAAGCACTTTTAGCTTTTACAGAGAACTTGTGTTCAGTTCCCATCACACATATGGCAGTTTAAAACCAATGCCCTCCTGTCCATGGAGTGGAGGCCTGCATGTGGTAAACATACATATACTCAGGCAAACACACACGTGCATAACAATAAATAAGTCTTTTAAACAACAACGAAAGGACACCTGAAGAAAATATAAGACATCAAAGGAAGGAACTAAGAATTTATTTATCTCTTTTGTTTCCCCTAGCACTAAATTATGTATGAATTAATGGAACTGACTTTTCATTTGTCTTGCTTAATATATGGAGAAGCTTACTTCTTGCTCAGAAAATGGAAAAGGTTTAAAATTAAAGTAGAAAAGCACTACTTTTCATGTACACTATTTTGGGATACATTGAAAAATTAACTATGTTTCTCCTAATTTATTCAGTATTTCATTCAAAATATTCGTTACATAATTACATTTCTCAGAGCTAACTCTAAGAACTGCAATTCCAAATTATGTGATTTCAAGTACACCTATATGCAAAGATGTGAATTTAGCAAATTTTAGCTTCATCAGTTTGAAAATAGAGCTGTAGAGCAATGAAGCAATGTGTTAGATTAACAAATACATTTACATAATAAGAGGCTCAGAGACACAGTAGAATGTCACATTTCTTTGGCGTTTTGACAAATAATTTGACACTGTAATGACCATGTCAATGATGGGTAGAATCTAATTATTGGCTTTCCTAGTCATAAGAATTAAGAGTTGAATGTGCTGATTGCATGTACATTGTGGTTTTTGAGGGATCTTTATTTACTTTTAACAGTACTGCCAAACTCATTCATGAAATGATCATGCTCACAAGAAAGTTCTAATATATGATAACTTTGGAAAACTCCACAAATGAATAAATTTTTAGAAGAGAGTCTCCGTTGCAAGTCTAATTCACTGACTCATACCCAGAGAGTTCACATTTTGTCCTTTATGATATAGTTGAAGAGAGGAGCTCTTTACTGTAATTTTGTTCATTGCAAACTTCACTAAGAGCTCTACTTGGAAAAGCAGACATTACATAGTTATTAAATATAAATTCTCAACTAATCCCACACTTTACTTCAGTGGTCATACATGCAGAAATCAATGTAAGGGTCCAGTAAAAAAATTGTTGGGGAAATAATTCTGCATATATTTCAATTTAATAATATTATTTAATTATCTAATTCACTTCCTGAAAGCTATAAAGCTGATTTACTTGCAGAACTTTCCTTCTAATACAATGGATTATGTAATCTGAAAAGAATATTTATAAAAAGTATTATTACTTAAGTAATAAGTAATATTACCTATTCAATGGAAAAAATAATTCTATAACTCAGGCTTTTTTGAAGTTATATCTCATACAACTTCTGTAGAAAAGCACTATTAAGCCCTTAAATACTGGTTGAAATTCAGAATTTCAACCCTCAGACCCAGGAGTCATGCAATTCAATATAGATTAGGCAAGGGGCATACAATGGTGGCAGAAAAGACTTCTAGTGTGTACATTAATCTTTGCTATTTGCTAACACAAGCCCAAGCAGAACTTTGCTAGTTTGTCATGAAAATGCTGGATGGAGAAATGACTTCAGTGTGATTTTTGGCTTCTCCACCACTAACACTAAACAACCACTCCTCTTGAAACACCATGAAACACTTACGCAGAACTGGTCCCTAACCAAATACCATGGCCCAACATGCAAAAGTATTGTTATTTTAACCAAAACATGAATATGACTTTATCAATATTTACATTAATGTGATGTAACATATGTCTAGACACAATCAGATTAATGAGCGAATATGGACATTTCACTTTGAATGGAAGATCCAGATGATAGATTTGTCTTAAATATTAGTATTAATATGCTAGTTTTCAATAATACACAATAAAACTCCAAAAGAACCAAACTTTACATATGATGTACATTTAATACATGATTAAATATGATTTAATATTTAAAAATATTTTCTTGGTGATAATGTGTTTGGTATTTTTCGTCCCTTTCTTTCTTTTTTCTTTTTTTTTAATGGCCATACTGTTCCCACTAGGTTTACAGAAGTAGTGCTATTGTATAATTAATTAATTTGGGAAACATTACAGTATTTCCTCAAATGACCAAGAGATGCAACTTGACAACTGAATCTACTTAGCTAGCCTGGTAATTAAAATCTGCACTTGCACTTCAAGACAGCATGGAACTTACACAGGACTAACAACAAGCCATTTTCTTGACTAATAACTGATTGATGGTTCATTCTTAACATGTTTGCAGAAAGACATTAATAAGATTACCCATGCCCTCTTTTTTTTTAAGAAACCTTGCAAAATCTACAGATGATCTCTATTTCAGATGACTCTTAAGTAGCTAAAGACGAATAAAAAAGAACACCTTTCTGGCTCATTAAGGCAATTGCTCAAGCTGTCATTAGCATTACCTCTCTGAAACTGCAGTACATGATGCAGCAGGCCTTGTCTACTGCACAAACTAATGGCACAGAGCTACCTTTTGACAGCAGGACTAAATTTACATACTTTACATATTCAGTGACTAAAGGAAAAATTTACATGAATCAGTATGCTACATTTGGGGGTTTTCCCCCACTTGAATTGTACCTGTACACCTTGAGGCCTAGTTACTGACAACTACATTCAAAATGAATTAACTGTGTCAAGGCAAAAGAGGGGCTTTACCTCTTATTTTGTCCTACCCACTTTTGAGAGTGCAATTGTAAATTATGCTTCAGAAGATAAATAGCAAGTCATGCCTGAGAAGATGAGACGCTCTGGTTTTCATCCTCAGACCTGCGAGGCTGACTACCTGTCAGATAAGGCTGAAGCAAGGATTATGTCTTGAAAACCTGACAAACCACAGATTTTTATCACTAAATCAAACCTGCTGGGTTTAAACTCTGTGAACTTTAATTATCCCATATTTAATTAAAAGAGCTAGATTAAACTAAAAATGGAGGGCAGGGGGAGGTCCAGGGAAGAGATTCAAGGAGCTGTTAGGGCTGAGGTAATTTCATTTTTGCAAATCAAATTTCTCAGTTCTAATAAAGCAAAATAAAGTTTACATATAGAGGCGATTCAAGCAATCATTGGACCATATAATGCGAGAGTTATCGAGCTCATCCGTGAATGACAATCGTCTACTTTGTTCTTTTGAGTCTCTGCAGGAAGAGGTTTCTGCATATGTTGAAAGGTTTCACACTGCTAGGGGCTGTTCACCAGAGAATGAGAAAATGAAAACTTTCATACACCATCAACTAAGAGATGAGTGTATTCTGTGTTCTAAAGTTTGCATTATTATTAATTTTCTTTTTAGGTAAAAAATATAATTACCAGTATTTTCAGGCTGTATTGCTTCTTAGAAGACTAATTATACTACTTAAGCAGTAAGAACTCATTGATCATCTCTTTCAGCAGTTGACAAACTTTTTTATTTTGCAGTAAATGTTTTGGGGTTTAAAGGATAAAGGGTCTCTGTCATAACTGCTCAACTCTGCCATAAATAATATGTAATGGATGAATGTGGCTATGTTCCCAAACTTTTACTTACCTTTATTAGGGTTGTTTTCTAGTCATTTCAAGTTTGGCCAGGATTTGTACTTCTATAGGCCAGTGGGTCATCTCCTAATGTATTCCACATATAAATCATTATGAAGGGAATAGAAAGTGGTATAAAACAGAGACACTTCACAATGATTGGGAATCAAGCTCCCCCCATTAAAGAACTGCCAAATAATCTGAAACAGCATATAACAAAGGGCTATAATGTGTGGGATAGCCCATGGGATTAAAAGTGGACATGGTTATAGTGGCTATTATAGAGGAACTGGAACAGGATTCATGTTTAACTAATTATGCCAGCAGGAACCGACCGCACTTGTGTAAATGGAGAAGAGACAGAAAGAGCACTCCAAGTGGGGGGAAATATGATGACCCATTTATGGGGAAGTAGAAGAGCCTGTCTAAGCAGAATCAATTAGAGAAATTAATTCATTCACTCAGCAGATAAGTATTGATCACTTCTCTGTGCATTAGGCGTTATGCTAAACATAAAAGCGTCTGTGATGTGTTATGTGAAATTCTTGTATTGTCATCACGCGGTCTTGTTAGAAGGACAAATGAGTAAACAATTACAATTCAGGACAAAATATGATCAGGTGTTTGATGACTGAAAGATAAAGCCTTATGAAAACATTTGGGATAATTTTTAAAAATTATGGCAGTCCTCAATACCCCATTCATTTACATTTAAGGTAGAGATCTGTGATTTAAAACTTAAAAGGAATGCAACTGCTATAGAGCAATCTTTTTTTTTTCTGTAGTCTCTCCCAGGACTTACATGATGGCCTTTGCTACAGAAGTGTCAAAACTATATGAATTTCTAATAAGGAATTTTCAGAAACCATTTCAAGACTACAGTTATAATCCTAAATGTAACAGGGATTATTGTCTTATTGGTTTGTGTCACTGAAATTGAGCATTGTGTCCCTGGACCTAACAATTGCCACACACCTGTCTGAAAGACTTTTCAGCAATGAGGTAAATGACTAGGAAAAAGCCTAGAATGTTTTGGGTTTTTTTTTTTCATCAAAGATCTTTAAAAAAGGATTTATAACTACCTGCATGAGATGACTTGGATCAATAATTCTTGGAGCACGGCACAAATCTTCAACTCTTTGATTTGAAAAGTCTTAAAAGAATTTCAGTGAATATTTCTACCTGTTAATCAGTAACTTTAAAAATATATACTGGTATTACACATCTTATTTGTGGCAAGAACTAAAAATCTAGCTAGAGGTATTCCTGACCATATGACCAGAATAACTAGTGATTCTCCAAGTGAAAGGCAGCAATGTAAGGAAATTGCATGTTGTTTAAAATCAGACAAACTGGTATTCAGATTCCAATTCAATTATTCACGAAGTGTGGCCTTGGAAAAGCCTCTTAACTTCTTTAAGCCTCCATTCCTTCATCTCTAAACTAGAGAAGATAAAAACCCATGCTCTGGCATATTGGGTAGATGCAATGAGATGCTTTACCTGAGAGACATGTCTGCCTAAGAAACTCAAGGCGCGTAGAGCCCAACTTCCTTTCTTTAGTGAAACCTCTACCTCAATTGTTTTTAGGGTATTGAGCATGAGCAGCAGAAACAAAGATGTCATTTGCTGTGTAAAAGATACAGGTAAACTCAGATAGTATAAAAGACGGAACAGGCCTACATATGGATAACTTTTCTTTTAGGGTTATTGTAGGTAGGATATGAGCAGTGCTAATTAACAACCAATTCAACTAGAATCTAAATGTGTAACCACATTTTCACACTCATTGTAAAGTTCTCTGTCAGAAACCACAGAATCTAAATGTGTAACAACTGCATTTTCACACTCATTTTAAAATTATCTTTGTCATTATTAGCTTGACCCTTTTTCTTTGTTTTTTTTTTGTTGTTGTTATTTTGGTTTTGTTTGTTTGTTTGTTTGTTTTTTGAGACAAGAGTCCCTCTGTGTAGCCCTGACTGTCTTGGAACTCACTCTGTAGACCAGGCTAGCCTTGAAATCAAAGATACGCCTACCTATAACTCTCAAGTTCTGGAGTTAAAGGCATGTGCCACCATTTCCTGGTCCTGTATCCCTCTTTAGAAGTCAGAATCCTTAGTGATGGAAAGTGGTGAGAAAAATCAGAGGAAAACAAAATTTTCCCAGAAATGCCTCTATTTTCTACAATAGTTAAGAAATAATCTATGCATTTTTGTGCCTTTGGAATGTTGGAATACCAATACTGCCTCTGTTTAAGAATACATCATTCATGCTTCTATATACTCAGCATGAGAATGAGACTTTTTTAGTAAAGCTTATATTTGGAAGGCTCTCTGAACTACAACAAGTATATCCCTTTTGTTAATAACAGTTATCATGGCCTGGGAATGTGTTCTGCTGTTCTGTCCCCTTCTTAACCTGAATATGTCATACATACTGGAGTTGAGCACATTTCATGGATTTTTTAAAAAAAATAAATTCTTAAATCTTCATTACGTAGTATTATCTTCAACTAGTCTACCTTTGTTTGCCATTAAATGTACATTCACTAGTGCTACTGCCCAGTAAGTGAATTATGAATGGATTAATTATGAAATCAAGGTTATATTTCTGTACATAAAATCAATAAGATTCCAAAAATATCACTGTTGAGTAACAATAGGCATAATCCTCATACATGCTAAGTGAGGAAATATTTAAGTACTGTACCAACTATTTGTAACCACTTTAGTAAAACACCTAGGGAATTTCTGGTTCTTTCATATTCCTGAGGTTCTTCAAAGTTTGTACTCATTTGAATATAGCGAAAGTATATATTATTCATTAATGCATACATCTGTAATATATGTGACAAAATATGCCAATCTCATGGCTTTTGTCTTTATATAAAGTAACTTCAGAAATAAAACATTTAAGAAAACATATTCAGAAGCTAGAGGTCATCTCGAAAATATCTTTTATATGCTGATTAATGTATACCACAGAATAGACATAGAGGGTCAAATGAATGGATGCTAGAAATATAAATTTGTAGAATACATTTCTTTCTAAATTCTATACATTCTTCCAAAGTATATGCTTAATTAGTTACCATGAAGTCAGTATTAAGGGGCATATAGCATATATTTCACAGAAAGAAAAGAACTCAGTAATGTCACCAAAACTCTTGCTATTCAATTATCATAAGTCATGTTGCATAATATAACTGCTCAATCCAGTTTAAAACAACAATCATTCACTTCTATTGGTGATCATGGGTTAGTATTTATTTTACAGCAATAATGTATTATGGTAGAAAAGAAGAAAAAATAGAAAACTTATTTGAGACATACCACCCCATGGAACATCTCATGCTGAAAATCTCTGAATACAGAAGGCTGAGCTGGGGAAATCAAGGCTAACCAGAAGTATATTGCAAGTTACAAGTCAGCCTTAGTGTCAAAGTGAGAACAGGTCTCTATAAACAAAGAAAAAAAGGATCAAGATAAAATCACGAATGGTGTGCTATAGTTAGTTTATGGTTGAGTTGATAAACATAAAATTTAAGTAAAGCAAACCACAGATAATGCATAATTTTATCACACTGTTTATCATGCAGTTGGGTTGAATACATTACATAGTAAAGGAATGAACTGGTTATTGCCAGTGCTCCAATTCCAGAAGCATTCCTGTTTATTTCTTTGGAAAATAAGAAGTTAATGAATAGGTGCTACTTTCTAAGATACGGATGTCCTTCACTATTAGAATCTATTGAATTCTGCAATAAATACATATTCATGAATGTGCACTCTTCTCAAAACAGGGGTTTAGACAGTCTACTCCATTAAACATAAGTTTATTTTTCTCCCAGGTGTCAGCCAGGGAATCAACATTCTGGTCAGTGGCCTTTTCATGATGTTTGTCCTATTAGAGGCCACCTGGAAATAAAACCAACTGATGTTTAATGGAATAGATTTTTAAAATCTTAACTCAGAAAGGGCATTGTTTCACGAAGAACTAATTAATTCAAAATGTTAGAAATGAGTATAAATTCCTTAATAAAACTGTAAAGCTGGAAGCAATGAAATCAAGAGTTAAACAAAAGTATATAATTTATTTTTTATTATATACTGACATTCTATTGATTTCACTAATAATTGGCACCTTTATACTATTATCAACCTGATATTTTCCTGGTTGAACTATTAACTTTCATTGCCCTCTTAGGGTTTCATGTATATTTGATGAGGAAAACTGCACTGTCAATTTGTTTCAATTGCAACGGTTATGAAAAACAGGTATGTGTGTCTTGGTTGAGAGATCTGTCATACGAATATACTCTCAGTATACAAGCAATCATATAAGTAGCTAATAAGAACTGACTAATATTTTAGTGTTAAATTAAACCTTAAAAGGTATGTACCTCTGAATCTTGGTTCCCTTTACAAATAAATAATTATTATTATTTAAAAAACTGTTTATGGGGCTGGAGAGAGGACTCAGTGATTAGAAGTATTATTTGCTCTTCCAGAAGACCTAGATTTGGTTCCCAGCACCCACTTGGTGGCTCCCAACCATCTGTGACTCCAGTCCTATGGAATCCTATGCCCTCTTCTTGCCTCCACAGGCACTGCATGCACATGGCACACAAACATTGCAGACAAAATACACATATGCATAACATTAAAAAGCATCTTTAAAAAAACCTAATTCAGAACACTTCATGTTAAATAAAAAAGATGGCAAAACTAAACTGAAAAAACACTCTTGTTAAATACAAAATACACATGACAATACAAAAAAAATGTAATGAATAATTTTTTTTTCAAATTTTGTTTGATCAAGGAGGAGGAGAATGGGGATAGTGAAGACTATATACATGATTTCTTTTGGTATTCAGCTGAAAGCAATCAATATTTGAACAACCTCAATTTCTGTCATTATGGGAAGATACCAGAGTTAATGTATATGACACATGCCCCTACTTCCTTACAGATTTGGATACTTGTGTACATTGAAAAAATTCTATCCTGTTCATCAGAGATAATCATGATGATTATTATGAGTGGTGGTCATGTTTATAAGTGACAATAGCCAAAGGCCTATATTTAGAATATTATAATAGTCTACTGTTATATTATCTGGAAAAAATTCTCTCTGGTATGGACTGTATGATGGCAGTAAAGACACAATGTACACAAATCCCAAGTGAAAAAAATTTTCCTTCATTTTTCTAAAATGTACTTTCATGACAGCTTGGTATGATTGACAGTTCTTACACACTGATCTAATGAACCTTCAGCCTAGAAGCCTTCACACATTTCCTGATAAGCAGTGAACTAAGTTTTACTATAGGCATCATTCCTAAGCCCCAGTGATCTGACTAAAGTGACATGGCCTCCAAATACCACTATGAACATTTATTGCAAACCAGTTGCAGTAAGAATGTTATCAACTAATTTTTTCCCAGCTTTCATAATCTTTCTACAAGCCAACACATATCACTGTGTTTTGGGCTTAGATTAAATATTTAATTGTTTATTGTTTATGGAGAATGTGCAAGAATTTTGCTTCTGCTAATATTTTGCAAAGGGGTAAACTATGGTATATGAAAATGCCATATAGTCACAAGTGCTTATGCCAATTATTTGCTTATTGTCTTGTAAACTTGCAAATACATTCTAAAAAAATTATATATGAGTTCAATTCCCAGGATCCACAGGGTAGAATGAGAAAACAGACTCTCGCAAGTTGTCTTCTGATATCCATTTTGTTCCTTGGCATGACTGCATGCACATGTGTACATACACATGCAATGAATAAGCCAATACAATAATTTTAATTAAAATATATTGTTCATCCAGTGATATAAGGTGCCGCTTCTTTCTTGGCCATTAGAGCCATCTTACATGAACTATAAAGAAGACAGGATACAACACCAATGTAGGAATGACTTAAAATTGCACTTATCACCAAAAATATGCCCCTTACAAAGCAATCTGCCAGAAAGAGAGTAACAACAAAAGAGAATTAGTATATAAATGGCAAGTGGCTTCTTTTGAAATTCAATGAATATTATGGAACTTTGGTACACCAGATGATGTGGTTAACATGGTAAACTTGTCAAAATCTTTTTATGATGGAATTTTGACATCTCATATTCTCAGATTAATTAAAACATTCATTCATTGATCTAAGTTATAGATGAAGCAAAATGTAGTAATGATAAATAAGGATCTAACAGGAATGCTGTGTGAACTAAAATAGTTACTGTATAGCACAAACATTAATAGCTAATTGAATTGCTGAAGGAATTTGTCCTAAGAACATTGGGTCTAGGGCAAAACAAAAGGAGAAACAACAAAAACAACAAGGATTAGAGCCAAATTGAATAAAAAGTTGGAAACCTAAGAGTTCATACAAGTTTGCACTCCCAACAGCAGTGGAGGGGTGTTCCCCTTACTCCACATCTTCTCCAGCATAAGCTGTCACCAGTTTTAGACCTTAGGCATTGTGACAGGCATAAGATGGTATCTTAGAGTGGTTTTGAGTTGCATTTCCCTGATGACTAAGGATGTTGAGCAATTCCTTAAATGTCTTTCAGCCATTTGAGATTCTTCTGTTAAGAATTCTCTCTTTAAATCTGTACCCCATTTTAAAATTGGATTATTTGGAATTCTCATGTCTAGTTTCTTGGATTCATTATATATTTTGGAGATCAGCCTTCTGTCAGATATGGGGTTGGTGAAGATCTTTTTCCATTTTGGGGGCTGCCATTTTGCCTTATTTACCATGTCCTTTGCCTTACTGAAGCTTCTCAGTTTCAAGATGTCCCATTTATTGTTACTTGCAATGTCTGTGCTACTGGTGTAATATTTAGGAAGTGATCTCCTATGCCAATGGATTCAAGGCAACTTCCTACTTTCTCTTCTATGAGGTTCAGGTAATTAGATTTATATTGAGGTCTTTGATCCACTTGGACTTGAGTTTTGTGCATGGGGACAGATAAGGATCTGTTTGCAATTCTCTACATGACAACGACCAGTTATCCAGCACCATTTGTTGAAGAGACTTTTTTTTTCCTATTGTATAATTTTGGTTTCTTTGTCAAAAAATCCAGTGTTCATAGGTACATGGATTAATGTCTGGGTCTTCAATTCAATTCCATTGATTCACATGTCTGTTTTTATGCTGATACCAAGCTGGTTTTACTATTATAGCTCTATAGTAGAGCTTGAAGTCAGAGACGGTGGTGCCTCCGGAAGTTTTCTTATTGTACAGGATTGTTATGGCTATCCTGGGTTTTTTGTTTGTTTGTTTGTTTTTACATATAAAGTTAAGTATTGTTCTTTTGAGGTCTGAGAAGAATCATGTTGGGATTTTGAAAAGTATTGCACTGGATCTGTAGACTTCTTTTGGTAAGATTACATGATTACATTGATCATACCTGTCCAAGAACAAGGAAGATTTTTGCATTTTCTGATAATCTTCTTCAATTTCTTTCTTCATTGACTTAAAGATCTTATTATACAGGCCTTTCACTTGTTTGATTAGAGTTATCCTAAGATATTTTGTTATCTGTGGCTTTTATAAAGGGTGATGTTTCTCTGATTTCTTTTTTTCAGATCACTTATCATTTGCATGGTGGTTTCTTAGAAAACTGGGAGTCAATCTACCTCAAGACCAGCAATACCATCCTTGGGCATATACCCAAAAGATGCTCAATCATATCACAAGGACACTTGATCAACTATGTTCATAGCATCATTATTCATAATAACCAGAATCTGGAAACAAGCTAGATGCCCCACAACTGAAAAATGGATAAAGAAAATGTGGTACATTTATACAATGAAGTATTACTCAGCAGTAAAAAACAATGACATAATGAAATTTACAGGCAAATGAATGGAACTAAAAAATCTTGCTGAGTGAGGTAACCCAGATCCAGAAAGACAAACACAATATGTACTTACTCATAAGTGGATATTAGATGTAAAACAAAGGATAAGTAGACTACAATCCACAGCCCCAGAGAAGCTAGGTAACAAGGAGGACCCTAATAAAGATACACATTGATCACCGTAGGAAGGGAAAATAGATACGATCTCTTGGGTAAACTGGGGGTGGAGGGAAAAGGAAAGGGGGTGGGGGATGTGAACAAGGGTGGATAGGGTGGTTTAACTGGGAGAGGGACAGAGAGTGAGAGCAAAAGACATCTTGACAGCGGGGGGCATTATGGAGTTAGGGAGAAATCTGATGCTAAAACTTCTAGCAATAGTGGAGAGGGTTGCTGAACTGGCCTCCTGTAATCAGATTGGTGATTACTCTAATTGTCATCACAGAACCTTCATCCAGTAACTGATCGAAGCAGATGCAGAGATTCACAGCCAAGCATTGGGTCAAGCTCCTGGAGTTCAGTCGAAGAGAGGAAGAAGGGATTATATGAACAAGGGAGGTCAATATCATGATGGGGAAACCCAGAGGGACAGATATCCTGAGCTAGTGGGAGCTCAGGGACTCTGGACTGACATCTGGGAGCCTGCATGGGACTGAACTAGACCCTCTGAATGTGGATAGAGTTGTGTGTCTTGGTCTGTTTTTCAAACCCTTGGCAATGTGATCAGCATTTATACCTTGTGCATAAACTGGCTTTGGAGCCCAGTCCCTACAGTGGGATACTTTGCTCAGTCTTGATGCAGGAGGGAGGAACTTAGTCCTGCCTCAACTTGATATGCCAGGTTTAGTGCTTAGTTGACTGCCCTCTCTGAAGAGTGGATGGGGTGGATAGAGTGGATGGGGTAAAGGGTAGATGGGTGAAGTGGGAGGAGGGGAGGGAGTGGGAACTGTGATTGGTATATAAAATGAATAAAAATTTTAAAATAAAAATATAAAAATCCTGCCCCCAAAAGGCCCAAGAGTACATTAGAAGATAGAAGTGGCAGCTGGGCATGGTGGAATACATCTTTAGTCCCAGTATTTAGGAGGCAGAGGCATGTGGATCTCTGTGAGATCAAGGCCAGGCTGTTCTGTAAAGTTCTAAGACAGCCAGGAAGAAATCTTGTTTCAAAAAACCACAGAAAAAAGGAGAAAAGTGGTGGTAATGAAAGCAAACTGAGGAAAATCTCTACCAAAACAGTAGCTGTGGAGCAAAGCAGCACTACCCTGAATGGAGAGCAAGGATCATATTTTCAGAAAGCTAGATCCAGATGTGTTATATTTCCTGCCTTATATTCCCTTAAGCCTCTCTGTCGGTCTTCAATAAACACTCGGTTTAAATAGTTTTCTGTCCCTTGCAATCAGAAGAGGCTTAATTAAGTAAAATGTTTATTAATATTCCTTTAACTACTCATATAAAAATTAAAAGTAATTACGGATACAGAGCCTAGAAGATAAGAGATGCCCTAGACGTTTCGTTTCTCAAATATACTTCTCAAACAAATACCTTTCCAGTGCTGTCAATGCAATACCCTCCTATCTTTCTGGGTCAAAGTGCTCTATCACCATCTTATCACAGGGAACTTAATGGCATAGGTCTAAAGAATGAGTAATTAATCATTCTATATCCATTTAGCATCTTTGGATTCATTTTGTTTAACATGGTAGATAATAGTTTAAGTTTATATTCTTCCAATTAAAATTTGAAAATGTTCTTTACTGAGGTCCTTTACCCTTCCGATGCTGATGAAACTCTAGAGCACATTGTATAATTACCACCTTGAAAATACTTCTGAAAGCAGTGAAACAGCAACCTGAGCACAAACCAGAAGAAAAATAAGACTGCTGCAAATTGTAAACAGCTTCAGATGATTTATAGGAAAAGAATTCTACAAAGCTTCCTTAATGGTAGGATATAAACAGTTTTTACTGCTATTTAGTTAAATGATAATTACAAAACTCATTGAACTGAATGAGAATTAGGATTGTCAGACAAATGCTTGTAAGGGGTTAATTAATTCATACGAACCACACGGCTCAGCTGAAAATGGGTTCATTATTCTAAGCCACTAACATTGTCTGCTCCTTAGTACTGCCCTCCTTTCGCCATTTCATTCACCCTACTGCACCCCCTCCCTAGGAGTAAATGTCAAGAGACAGAATATTTAAAAGGAAATGTGAGCTAAAAGCATTTTGCATGGGTACATCAGGGGTACAAAGATGTCTTCTGGAACACTGAAATGGAAAGATCATTTATTAGTACACCATGGTTCAGAAGATCCCAAAGGGTTCAATATTTTCATTATGCACACAAATAGACCCCCTCCTCCTTTTCAAATGCCTCATTACAGCTAAGCCTGGAGCTTTTTTCTTAAAAAGCTTTCCTCTGAAATTATTAATAATATAAAGTTCCCTACAGGCTAAGGGTATTATTACAGTCAAAATACATCAATATGTATATATACGTATATACTTATATACTCTCTTTCATACTATTTTAAATAACAAAGTATTTAGTGAGAACAGTAAAGAATTTATAAGCTATACACAGAGAAGCCTAGAGGAAGATGGCAATATCCCAGACTCTCAGGAAACAGCTCTTGAAGCTTATTAGGTGGGTGTAGGAGACTGTAATAGGATTATGAGTTTTGGTTTAGCCTGTCCATCATTTCAAAATCCCCATAACTAAAGGGAATATCTTCATAGGGGTCTGAGTTTAATATTGAAGCTGCTTTATTTAATTCTTCCTATTTTATAATACTGAGTGCTAATTAGTTCCATCCACTTTCTTTAGGCTTGTCAATAAGGCAAGTTGGAAACCAAGAACCTGCTGAATTATGGATTAACCAGTTCTGTAACCGCATATTCAAGCAACCTAGTTAGCTGCTCCGAAGTGGAATGGTATTATAGGCACCGGAAAGCATAAAATATTCTCTTGTTATATTCTACTTAAAAGTAGTACAATTACTCCCTGCAAGTAAACTGTTTATTTGTGGTATGTTAACGAACACTTTAGATACATAAAAGCTAAGGTAATATTTACTTTTAAGTGTCTGAAGAACCAATTAGATTCAGAATATCCACAATATCTGCTGCTAAAAATGACAAAATAGTCTCGTTTCTTGCTTTCTTCTTTTATAAATGCAAAGGCAGGAAAGATTGAGATGTTGACACTGAGTGGCTGGACTATAAAGTCTACCTTCACTTTTAATGAACCTTCACTCCTGTCTCTCTGAGCCTTCCTACCACTTTCCACCCTTAGTGTTCCAATGGACTCCTTCCTCGTCCAGATGTAATCTGCAACCAGCCCTTCAGTCTCTTAAATTCTGGAATCTGGAGTGTTAAAGACAGATTGAAATTGCACTCTCATTCTGGAATGAATTTACTGACATCCACAGGTTAAACAACTGGTGTGCAGACAGACAAGTGAGATTAGTTAGATGAACTCAAGCTTTTGACTTTTTTTGTCTAAAACTCCTTCGCTTCTGTTTGTTTTAACCAGTCCTTTTCTCAGACTTGCAGCCCCAACTAGGCTACTGAGGTACTCCTTCATAGTCCTGGAATACCCTCCCAAAGACATTAGTCTTCTTAGCTATGAGGAATTAAGCTGTAATTAAGACCTCACAAAATTCGACTGGTGTAACTATTGTGTAAATCTTGCTTGCTGCCAAACTATGCTCACACTTCCTCTGTAACCACAGGCTACTTTTCTTCTCTATTCCTTTTCACCCTTTCTCATTTTTATTAGTTCATTGATAATTTCATATGATTATTTTGATCATATTTCCCCCTAATCTTGCCATATATATCTTCTTCCATACCTGTCCAAATTGTGTATTCCTCTTTTAGCTCAGCACGTAAAGTTTGTGCTGCCCATATAATCTTGGAAGTGTGGTTTTCCACTAGAGCTTGGTTAACCTACCAGGGGACACACCCTTAAAGAAAAGCGACTCTGTCTCCCATATGCTAACAATTAAGGACAATCTGGATTTCGACTGTTTTATGAATGAATCTGTACCACAAGTTTCACTATTTGCCTTCACTTACATAGCAATACCGCACGTTCCTCTGTTAAAGACATCTCTCCATTACCTCTCCCAAAGCTCAACACTTCTCTAATTATCCCTTCCTTTATTAGTATGTCCAATCTGTTCCTCCTTACTCTTACCTTTAAAACAGTTGTTCAGGGACTAGAGAGATGGCTCAAAGGTTAAGAATGCTTGCTTGTCTTACAGAGGACCCGAGTTGTGTTCCCTCATAACTGCCTATAACTGATGCTCCAGGAGGACCCAACACTATTCTCTAGCCCACTTCGGCATTAGGTTCACATACACACATGCCTGCACACAAGAACACACATATACACACAACACACACACACACACACACA
Organism: Myodes glareolus; assembly: GCF_982192425.1. Lineage (NCBI taxonomy): Eukaryota > Metazoa > Chordata > Mammalia > Rodentia > Cricetidae > Myodes > Myodes glareolus. The sequence goes on from NC_142053.1 coordinate 59,016,611, forward strand.
CACACACACACACACACACAAAATCAAATTTAAAAAACGTTATAATTGTGCTTATGTGGGATGTGTTGTGAATGTAGGAATCTATTATAGAATATTATTTTAAGATGTGTTACATTTGCTTATGCTGTGGAACATTTATTTTAATTATGTAATAATCTGTTGTATTCTTTTATGCTGCATTTGTTTAACTCTGTGAAGCTGTGTTACTTTGCATGTCTAAAACACCTGATGGTCTAAGAAAGAGAGGAATGGCCAATAGCAGGAGAAAGGATAGCTGTGGGTAGCAGGCAGAGAGAATAAGTAGGAGGAGAAATCTGGGAGGAGAAGGAATAAGAAAAGGAGGAGAGGAGGATGCTAGGGGTCAGTCACCCAGATACCCAACTCTTACACCCACAGAATAATAGTTAAAAGAAGATATACAGAAGAAAGAAAAGGAAAAAGCCCAGAGGCAAAAGGTAGTTGGGATAAGATCAGAAAACTGGCATGATAGAGGATTAACAGAGTTTTGTTATGTTAGAAATTCTTATCTTTCATATATACCTAAAGAATTATTCACAAATAAAGCCTGTAATGTCAGATATTCCCTTCAAAATATTCCAGGGTAGGTATATAAATTGTCTACAGATTGACCATTGTCAAAGCTGGATGCTTAGTTCATAAGGGTTCTTCAGATTAGTGTAATTTGTACATACTTAAAAATTTCAATACAGAGTAATGGAGAGAAAAAAAAGGTACAAGTAAAGGAGAGAAAAAAGGTCATTGACTGGAACCTCACATTAGATGAAGCAATTTTAATCAAGTCACCAAGCTACAAAGGGCTCAGTTCCAATAGTCACCTGAGCTTCATAATCAAGAGCTAGCACATGCAATCCCAAGCAAGGTGCACTTGGTCTTTAAAATACACACAAGGCTAGTTTTTTTTTTCTCATTTGGTTTATCCATGTCTTTTTGCCTCAGCAACATATAGCTTGAAGATATTTTTCTTATATTTTTATTTCCTTTTACTAATGTTTGACCTTTAAGTAGAAAGAAAAAACAATCAAATTTAAAATGAAATAGTAAAGGAAAAATTAATATGATTCTAAAGGAGGTAGGAAAAATGAGGTAGGGAAGGCAAAATTTGTTTCAGAAGGAGACCCCGAGGGAAAGTGAGGCAAACTGAATGAGCTTGTCATCACTGAGATTTCCAGTGAAGAGGGTAAAGGAAATGTTACTTTTGTTTGTATTTTGCTTTTTCAAGACAGCTTTTCACTATGTAGCTTCTGCTGTCCTGGAACTCACTATGTAGACTAGGCTGGCCTTGAACTCTCAGAGATCTATCTACCTGCCTCTGTCTTCTAATTGCTGGGATTAAAGGCATGAGCCACAAAGCTCAACTGGGAAATCTTAAACGAAGCTCAACTGGGAAATCTTAAACAACTGCCAAGGCATCTGAATAAGTAAACAAAGAATGAGAAGGCTAATCAGTGATTAAGGTACAATTAATGCCATATACAAGTGTTAGAAAATAAAGTTAATATTTGAGATTCTTGCACGAAGTCAATTTATTAATTTTTCCTGTTTCTTTGCTTTTGTGGTTATTACTGTTATGTTTAAGAGAAGAGGAATGAATAGCAACTGTGCATTCTCTGCAGTATTACTAATGGGGAGACAAAACTATCAGCACTATATTCTTGATATTATATATTTTTTCTCATTAAATATACTAAATGCCTTGAATAATTTATTATTTACTTTTTAATACTTTGCAACAGTTTCTAAACAGGCAAATACTTACTTTACAGTGTTGAAATTGGAGAAAAGCAAGAACCAACAAATGAAGGCAACATCAAATAGTTAAAACCTCACATATGAGGAGAAAAAGAATACATTTCAGTCAGCAGATACCTGGGCTATTTACAAAAGGATAAAGATAAACAGCTGAATATATGCTTCTGTGACCACCAGAGAATAAAGCTGGGAAGGGGTTTGTATGAGAGAATAATGTCTTGGCAAATAACTATGGACATTTAGGAAAGGAAACTTACATATAATATTATTATATAATTTAATAGGACAAATAGCTAGAGAATAATTTCATTTTAAATCAGAAAAATCTAAAATAAGATCATTGCTACCTAGAAACCTCAGGTAATGTATTTATCTGCATAACTCTGGGGTTACCCACTTCAATAGGAAGCCTTTTTTCTCTGACATTTTGTAACGTTATTATTCAAAGCGCTGTCTCATACTTTGTAGGCAATCGACTCTAAGTACGCTTTTGCTGAATCATGTAATCATATAAGATACAGTAGTCTCAGTTCATAATCAATGGAAGAGACTGAGAAAAACCTGCCATATGCTTAGTTTTCTTTATTTTAAAAAATAGTCTTAATTATTATATTAACTTTTTTGTACTGACACAATCAGCACATGGTTACTGAAGAACATTAAAAAAAATGTTTACAGGAAGTAAACATTTTCTACAATACCATGGCATAGCCAGAAAGACTATTAACGCCATGTTTTTTTTTTAATCACGTTAGAAAATGCTTAGAAAAATAATCTGAATGGAAGAATGGTTTCTTCTATATTCAGGTGTTCCATTGCTGTGGGTCCACGCTGGGTCTGTATTTCAGATAGTGGAGACAAATTATAAACAGGTTTAGGCAGTTCTTAAATTCAGGTCCTTGAGCATGCATTGTAAGATTTTACTACTGAGATACATCTTCAGCCCTTGTTTTTATTTTGATTTAATTTTTAAATTAGCAAATAAATGAACAGGTTTCCTTGTGGCATTTTCATTCACACTTAAATCCCGCTGATCCTTTTCTCCATCTCTTTTTCCCTAGCTTCCTCCATCCAGAATTTTTCACCCCCAGTATTCCTCCTTCACTTTTATATCACATTATTATCCTTCCTACTCTCCTTCCTGAAAATCTCTCCACCCCCACCTTGCTTCTGATGGGCCTTTTTCTCATTTTTCAGCCCCTACTCGTGTTCCTACACAAATATACATATATTAAAAATTAGAAGCTAAATATTACTTATGAAAGAGGTTACCTCATTTAGTATAATATTTTCAGCCCCCTCCATTTTACTGAAAATTTCATCTTGTCATGGCTGTATAAAATTCCACTTTCAATATGTACCATATTTTCATTACTCCTTCTTCAGATGAAGGCTATTTAGGCTGATTCTACTTCCCTGCTATTGTGTGTAAAGCAGCAGTGAACTTGTATATGCAAAAATTTATGTCATAGGATATGTGGTTCTAGGTTTTTGAGAAATCTCCATGCTAACTTTCATAGTTAGCCCTTTTTATTTTGTAAGATAGGGTGCTGCTATGTAGCTTAGGTTCCATTAACTCACTGTGTAGCCCTAAGCTGGCCTGAAAGTCAATATTCTCTTGCCTTACCTTCTCTCTGTTATATATTTTGATAATTAACTAATGATGTCCACTCTAGTCATAGCAATATCAACTAGTGCTTCTTTTTTTTTTTTTTTTTTTTTTTTTTGATTTTTCGAGACAGGGTTTCGCTGTAGTTTTTGGTGCCTGTCCTGGAACTAGCTCTTGTAGACCAGGCTGGCCTTGAAATCACAGGGATTCGCCTGCCTCTGCCTCCCGAGTGCTGGGATTAAAGGCGTGCGCCACCACCACCCAGCTCAACTAGTGCTTCTTAGTTCTACCAATAGATGAGAAATATCTCCTGCTACCTCCGAATGCTAGCATACTTCTTCCTATTTCCAAGTTGACAAAAAAAAAAAAAGGAAATCAAATGTGATAGAGCTGTGTGTGACATAAAAATAGAGAAGTGAAGCTTGGCACAAGGTTCTATTCCAATGAAATTCCACACAGTGTTAGAGATTTCATCACATTTCTTTTACTCCTATGAAATATTTTTATTTTTCTTACTTTCACGTATATTGTTGAATTTTGACAAAAAAAGACAGAATGTTTGTATATGTATGGTTGCTGGAATAGGGAAATTTCATAAGTGATACTGTGTTAAAATGCACTATAAATAAATGTACTGCATAGCTCAGTGTGTATATACATATATAAATGAAATCAGTAATTACAGAATCTGTGCTCTGAGATAGCTCAGGCAAATCATGCTTTGTGTCTGGTAAACAGTATGCAATTCTTAATTCACTTCATTTACTTTTCTGAAATCATTTGAAGATAGAGTTGTCTTGACTTATAACATAGGAAAATGATTGTGACAGCATTATTTATAGTAGGAAAAACTGGAAAAATATCTAATGTCAAATTTAAGGGGCAGAAGGTATGAATTATCATACATTTATTTATCCATTATAACAATATTCAACTATTAAAAACCAGACACAAAATGAGATGCATTAATGTGTAAAATGTTTTCAAAGTTAAGTGAAAAGTAGGATACATAATCGTGTTTACAGTATAGTCTGAATAGTATAAAATATGCATGGCAATATATGGGAGACAAAAATAAACTGAAATGTTAATGGTAGTTGCTTTTGAATATTGAGAATAGAGACATTTGGCTTTGTATATTTCATGTGTTTCTAAATTTCCTGTAATGAGAATGCATCATTTTTATAATGCAAGCTATTTTAGAATAGAACACTACATTAGTAAAATACTTCTAGTTATCCAAGAAAGAGGGAAGACAGGAGAACATGTAATTAATAAAATGGAATGTACATTTACTTAGAGAATGTAGTCATTCACTCAGTCTATTGAAGTTACAGTATATGCCAGGTTCAGAAGGACTTTTAGCTATGATTTTTCATATGGGTGACTCAGAAAACTTCCAAAGCCCATTTCCTTTGTGATGTGTTTCAATTCTTAGAAAATAGAACTAAACTGAATCATTTTAATCCAACTACTCTGAAATGGGTCACTCACTAAATTGTAATTTTTAAAGTGTTCTCGTCCATGTAGTATCATACCTCTTAACATCCATATTGTTCACCATCAAAAGCAAATAGAAAGAGAACAAGAACTTCTAGCACTTAAGAATAAGAAGTCATTCAGAGCCATTTCTCAGGATGGCCTAATACTGGACAAACTCAGTAAAAATATGAAGGTTTTATTTCCTACTGAATTTGCCATTTCAATACAATCCCTAGAAACATAATAGCTTCTGTTCTTGTTTCATGAAAGCAAATGGAAAGCTTAAATATTAATATTATGTTCCTGCTCTCAACAGTCTGATGGCTATGAGCTCTCTAATCACAAGGCTTAAAGTGCATTTGTCTCTAATGATGAACACTTAAAATACAGTTGCATGAACATCTTTATAGAGAAACTATTAGAAGGATGAACATCTTGTGCTTCTTAGATGCATCCTCGATTATATTGAGTTCTCTATTGAAGAAAAAAGATTGCTTCTGCAGTACACTTCTAGCTAAAACTTATGAAGTTAAAATCTATCAAACCAAAATTGTAGTACTATATTTAACAGTTTCCCCCAGATTGAAAAATAAAGAGAGAAAAAGTAACTATCTCCTAGACTTATTTTTACTTTTATCTAAAATAATTTTTGCAGAAGTTTTAGTGCAATAATATAGTTTATCCAGGCAAATAAAACATTGTTTGTCTTAACAATCATACACACAAAAGAATATGGTAGATCACGAAGCTCAGGTACAGGCAATGTTTCTATAAGTGTGTATTCTTGTAATAAAACAAATCTTTAGGTTTCATTATAATTATTTAAAATGAACTGTAGGTAGAAACTTTCTTTAAAATAATATTTGTTCTATCTAGAAAATATCAGACTTATTTTGTATTGAGAGAATATGATAGGCTATATTATTAATTGGAATCTTAATATACTGCATTTCTAGCTTAACATTTATTGATGATCATCACGTCAGTCAAGTACAGATACAAATAAAGTTACACAGGATTTTACCTACATTCATATTAACTTCAATGCAAATGTAACAAAGCTTATACAACATCAAATTTTAACTATTGTTCTGATAAAATATCATGACTAAGGCAACTTAAAAGAAATGCTTCATTTGGCTTATGGTTTCAGAAGGTGAGAGTCCATGATGATGAAGCAAAGGAACAGTTGAGAGTTCACATCTTGATCCCCAACCACAACTGAGACTTTCATGGGTCTTTTGAAACCTCAAACCCACATATAATGACATGATTCTAAATCTTTCGCAATCAGTTCCACCAACTGGAGACCAAGTAGCTAAATATATCTGAGACTATAGGGGCCATTCTTATTAGAACCATCACATCATAGACACTCTACTTGCATTTTACCTCATACTCAAGCACTGAACACAGATGACCTCTATGTTTCTCATCCACTCCCCAAAATGTTTTCTTTTATAATATGCTTGTCTTGTAGTCAAGAGCCCCCTTCCTTTACAACTGTGAACTGACAAGAGACAAGTGACATCTTTGCATGTAAGGCCATTAGCAAGGTGCACTGATTAACTTTTATTGTCAGCTTGATACAACCTAGATGAGACTGGCCTATCGGCAAGTCTGTAGAGATTTCATTAACTGCTGAGAGATGCAGGAGGGCCCAGCCTACTCTTGATCATATAATCTCTAGCCAGACAAGCATGGGCAATATATGAAAGGTAGTTGAGCAAGCCAGTAAGCACTGTTCCTCCATAGTTGCTGCTTTACTTCCTGTCTCCAGGTTCCTGTCTTGAGCTTCTGCTGTGAAATCCCTCAGTGTTAAATTGTAACCTGTAAGCCAAATAAACCCATTCTTCTTCCCAAGTTGGTTTTATTCATTGTGCTCATCACTTCAACAGAAAAACAAGCCAGGAGATGGCATTTTCATTTGTGATATGGGTTCATCTGATAAAGTATGGAAAGGGCCTAGCAGTATGATGATTTACAAAAGTTTTGATGTCAATTCTTTCTCCTTCCCTTTCTTCCTCCCTTCCTCTTTTCCCCTCTCCCTTCCTCCCTTCCTCTCTGTGTAGGTAGTTATGTGAAGTAACAATTGTAGATCTCCAAAAGTTTTCAGTTTATCTTTTTAAGATTAAAATCTTCCTTTGCTTCTTTTAAAGAATTTAGGCCATGTTGTAGGATTCTTATTCTCAAACTTAAAGCTGCCACTCAAAATGTTCAGTGCATCTCAATGAAAAATGTCACTCAAATTACTGTTCTGTACTATCATAGAAAAGCTAACCATATAAGTATGTTAATAAAATATACAGACTATAATTATAGCCCTTTAGTAAAATTGTGGGACATAGGAGTTCTCAGGTTTTCCTGGAAAGTAGAAAGAGAAAGAAAAGAGATAGTGAAGTTGAAGAGATCAGGGCCAACATTACATGGAGGGAGAATCTGAAAATTTACAAAGAAACCCAGAAAGCATAAAACTGTTTTGCCAAGCATGTTGTATGTTACAGATTGCCTACACACTAACTTTTGGCATGCAGAGACTACTCCTTAGATTGAACCATTGTAAAATCTCATCTATATAACATTATTTTTATAGCATCTTAGATTTTTTAATCTCAATGTCTATGTGTAACTTTTATTAATATTAACATATAGGTTTATATGTTCTCAGTGAAGGGTGTGTATTTCTGGGTTTTATTGAAATAAGAGCATACAATAGCCACTATTTACTTATAGGCAATATAGAATTTGAAGAATAAGATAAAATTCTTTTCATTTTAGAAATCTAATGTTTGTTTATTCTTTTCCATGGAGAAAACACAGAACCCAAAGAAAAACATATATAGATCCACCTGGAAACAGGAAACAGACAAGATCGCCTGACAAAATTGGGAGCATGGGGGTGGGGGAAGAAGGGAGGGTGGAAGGGGAAGAGGAGAGGAAAAGGGGAAGATTGAGGAGAACTTGAGGAAATGGGATAGTCAAGATGGAGGAAGAACAGAGATGAGAGCAAGAAATGAGATATCTTAATTGAGGAAGCCATTGTAGGGTTAGCAGAAATCTGGCTCTAGAGAAATTCCCAGGAATCCACAAGGCTGACTCCAGCTAAGACCCTAAGCAATAGAGGAGAGAGGATAGATCTTGATTTGCTCTGTAGTCAGACTGATGAATATCTTAAATACCACCAAGGAACCTTTATCTAGAGCAACTGATGGAAACAGAGGTAGAGTCCTACATCAGAGCACTAGACTAAGCTGCCAAAGTCCAGTTGAAGAGTGGAAGGAGTGAGAATATGAGCAAAGAGTTCAAGACCATGATGGGTTCACATACTGAAACAGTTTACCTGAGCTAATAGGAGTTCACCAACTCCAACGGGACTGGGAAGGAACAAGCATAGGACCAAACTAGTCCCTCTGAATGTGTGTGGCAGTTGCATGGCTGGGGCAGACTTCGGGGACACTGACAGTGGTAACAGGATGTATTCTTACTGCATGTATTGGCTTTTGGGGCACCTATTCTCTTTGGATGTGCACCTTGCTCTGACTAGATATAGTAGGGAGGGTCTTGGACCTTCCACAAAGCCTTGTGCCTTACCCTCTGTAAAGATTTGAGGGGGTGGAGAGGGAGTATATGTGGAAGGAATGTGAAGGAGGGGAGGAAGTGGGAACTTGGATTGGTATTTTTTTAAAAAATCTAATAAATTAAAAAAAGAATCTTAAACTATATTCACACAATACATAGTAATTGCTGATGCTCTTAACAAGTGCTGCTACTTCTTAGGCTTAACTATGCTACAAAATACAGAGGACAGTACATGACAAATAATACAGCCAATTAAAATTGAAGAAATAATGTAACAAGCAGGACAGTAGTGGTGCACACCTTTAATCCCAGCACTCTGGAGGCAGAGGCAATCAGATCTCTGTGAGTTCCAGGCCAGTTTGTTCTACAAGAGCTAGTTCCAGGACAGGCAACAAAACTACAGAGAAACCCTATCTCAAAAAAAAAAAATCAAAACAAAACCAACCACCAAACAAACAAACAAAAACCACGTAAATTATCATTTCATTGTTGAATATTTTCAGGAGCAATGGTGAGAGGTGCTAAACTATAGAACACTAGAATCCTGGAAAAAGGACTATAGAGAAACACATTCAGATTATTGTTTCTTCCTCCCCCACCCTTTGTTCTTTTGGCAACAGATCTTGCTCCTTGCTTGCCTTTTGAGTAGGGATTTAGTCAGATCTAGAATTATAATAGGGATTGCTTTGCTAAAAGCCTCATAAGCAATTGAAAACACTACCTCCCCCCCTCCCTTGCTTCACAAGATACTTAGTATTCAATGACCAGGGGTTGCTTCAGAAAAGATAATACATGTGTACCTGATAGGTAACTGAAAATATTATTTAATTTTATTTAATTACAAAAATCATAAAATGTACTGTATATGCAATAAACACAGATTATGCAACAAATACCCGTTTTCAGATTGACTCAGGTCTATTTATGAAGTCGTTTGGCTTTAGCAATGACTAAAATCATCAGATTTGAATGCTATTATAAAGAGGCACAGACTGCCCTTACATAACTTGTATTTATATTTATCAATAAAAGCTGAGACTTAAAGCTTGCAGTAATAAATTGTGGGGAAAGCAGGGAAAATTTATTATCTGTGATCCCTTCTTTATCTCTTCCTATTACATCTGGGACAACTGTAGTACTTAGGTGATATAACTGAATCTTAGTGGAGGGATTTTCTATTTTAAGCACAAATCGTGCATTAGAAAACCCCAAAGTAAAAAATTAACATAGCAAATGTCAGAAAATTAAGCAAATTAAATGATACTGTCAATAGCAGGCAGCACTGTCAAAGGACTATTAAATGCAGTTAAATAGGATCAGGAATGGGTAATAGAGCTTTGAAAGAAGATAGGAAGGCAACAGAGACATTTAATGTCAAGGCATAAAAGATATGTCTAGCACAATAGGTATTATATTAAGCCATCAGACTTTTGACTATTATTTTACCATTTGCATAGCTGACATGGATGAGTACAAATACAAGTAAAAATCTGTGAGGTGTTCCAACTATTAATTTGCCCTAGTGTTAAAAGTCAATTATAACTAGTGCTAGTATGAGGAAGATTTGTGTCTTAATTAATTGATTTATATAATTCAAAACAAGCTTATTTCCCAAAGTGCAAACCACAAAATTGTTCATGATATATAATCTTTCAAAGCAGGCTTGTTATGTTGAATTTTAAAGTATTATTTCTCTTTTCATAAAAGTTTATGTACCAGGTATCAAGTGATATGTTTTATTTGTAAATTCTGTCGTAATTAAGGTACAAAGAGTCTTAAATGCAGGGAGAAGGGTGAGTTAACTTCACATTACTTGAGAAAAGTAACATTTATATGAGAAAAAAATATTACTTCCTTTGTTCTTTTCATGCAGTCTTGACATTATTAAAGGGGCTAGAAGAGAACACTTTGGAGTTCATATTGAATTTCTCACTTTCATAATGAAGATGTGGTCCTCTGTAATCTAAAATTAATTTCAAACTAGTGAAGAAGAAGTAATATTAAGTAATATTCTACTATGTCTGTTTTGTTCTCTTATTCAAATTTAACAAATGGTGGTAGCTTTCAGAACAAAATTCACAAAAGATTTAAAATTAAATGTCCAAGTTAAATTAGTCAAGTTTGCCTTCCATTATTTAAACAGGACATACTTTTTATATTAACTACTTTGAAAATTACTTTCTTCTTAATAAAACTTACACCTCTGTCGATTGAACTTCAAAAGAAGTGGCTATTTCATAAACTGCACGTTATTCATTAAGACAAAGAAAATGTCAGGATGGTAGGAAATGAAAGAGGAAGCACCACGGAAGACAGAAGCCTCAGCACTGCTTCGGGATTCTCTGTCCCAAATGTAAGTCTAAGAAGAACAGTTTTTTATTTGTTCATACTCTTCTTTGACTAAAGGTATAATTTTTTAAGTGACAGTGGTTTGCTTTGCATCTATTTTTGATGGTTCACAGATCATTCGAGTTTTCTTTATAGCTCATTGGCATCTAAGAATGTATTGTGATACCAAAACAGAAACAAGAACAATACACCTTTCAAGTTAATAGGAGGCCAAAGCAGGAAAAATGTACCATGCAGTTTAAGAATTCTGTTTGCAGTTGAGACAGTGAAGAATATGTTCCTGTTCGCCCTATATTTGTTTAAACCATCTGCACTGGATGAGCTTGATCACAGGTGGGTGGGAGGTACATGGGCAGGAAGTATGTTAAGACATACACTTGACCCTGATTGGACCTGATGGGAAATATAGTGGCCCTGTGCTTTTGTCTTTTTAAGATCCTGCAATACATGACTTGTGGTTATTTCTTCGGAACCAAGGAGTGGACCTGGTCAAAGTCTGTAATCTTGAGTATTTAATTAAAGCTTGCTTCAAATTTGGCTCAAAATTATAGAACTGTTTTTTCTCTTAAATCTCAGTAATAACACTGTAAGGGTTAAAGTTTACCCATGAATGAGCTCTACTTGCCCAACGACATACAACTTACTGGCATGTGGGGGATGTTCATGTAAGATAACAATTCATGTGTTTTTAACTTCAGTAAACAAGGTTAGTTGCCCAACTGCATAGGATGTGCTTGATCACATGTACGTGTGAGGTACGTAGGAAGGACATATGTCATAATGTATGCTTGCTTCCAATTGGATAAAGGCTGGAAGTATCATAGCCTGTGGGTCCTGCCTTTATGAGCACCTGACAAACATAACTCAGCACTATCCTCTGGAAATCCGGGATATGGACCTGGCCAATGGCCATCTAACTAGCCAGTATTAAGTAAAGCTTTCTTTAATTGGACAATCATGGATTTGGTCTTTCTCTTCACAATTTTCAGGTTTAATGGTACACATCATATCTAATGATGATAATACTATGATAGTACTCATAGAGCTCCCAATTGTGTTGTTTTCTAGCAAGAAAGGCTGATTTGCAATTATTTCTTCATCCATTCTTACTGCGACTCTCTTATTTCAATCAGCTGCTGCTAAGATGACCTAAACTGACAAAGAAGCGGTATGGTCTTCTACACCTCACTGAGGCTTTTGTATCACTTAGAAAGACAACGTTTCAAAGACCTCACTTAGGAGTAAAAGCCCTTGGATCTACCTTTAAGCTCAAACTTACAAGGCAAAGAGAAAGAAGAAGACATGACGGCATGTAAAATTACAGCAGCTGCAACACTTCTGAAGCAGGACACTCAGAAAAGGGCACAGGCTATTAACGTTTCTAGAAACATCATGTTTAATTCCTCTGTGAAAGATTTAGCAGCTTAGTGGAAAGATGCAGCTAAAGGAAAAGAGGAGCTCTCTGAGAAAATTTGCTTAAACTAATATTAGAAAGAAAATAATTCAGAAATGGTTGCCTCTAATAATCTCCTACCCCAAGGCTAGAAGAAAAGGTCACAGCTAATTGGTACAAAAGCAGCTTTCGATACTTAGGAAGTGGTACCCCGTGATGAATTTTACCCAAATACTACCCTTTACCTGCAGTTATGCCAGGACACATATCACAAATTATAGTTCCCAGAAAAGAAGGCAGAGAACGCCACACTTAAAAAATGAACTTCTTTTCTGTTTAAAATCTTTTTAAAGTCACAATTAACTTTTATAATCTGATCAAGTAGGGAGGCAAAAGCTGTCAGTTGTTGAGAACAGAAGTGAAGTAGTAAACTGAAGTCATACATTATAAAAATATTTCTTACATAATTTCATTTAATATAATCACAACTAAAGACAGTACTTTTCCGGCACCATACTGATTCAAGTAAACAGATAATACAAACTGCAGAGTCTCACTATAACTAAAATTAGCCTTTACAACAAGAAAAAGGAGAAGAAATAAAAAGTGCTATGTTTTCCAAATCATCAGAAAAATTTAAGCATATTAATTATCTTATAAGGGGTGTAATTTTTTACAATTTTTATTATATATATCTAGTAATAAAGACTTCTCCTTAGAACAGGACTTATTTATGATCTGTCCCAATAGGAATTACTATTTTGTTTGGATGACTTGTGAGAGACAAAGGTAATATAATAAATCTACCCACTTGCTCATTGAAATCTAGAACTTCTTCCTTTTCACTGAATACGTGAATGTTTGCCAACCTATAAATGCATGTGTACTTTGAACAGACACTTAACTTTTGAGGGTGGTGTGTGTGTGTGTGTGTATGTGTGTGTATGTGTGCGTGATTTTTAAGAGAATAAAATTTGCAGCTATTATATAATTTTCTATATTAATCATGGATATAATAGTACAAAGGTATGATTATTTACAAGATACCTTACTTTCACAAGCATTTGCATTGGCAATATGGTTAAAATACGAAAATGGCCAGGAGCCAAGAATTCGGTCCAGGAATATTTCTCTATTTCTTTCAAATATCATTGACTACTTCCTGCCACCCAAATCAGGATAATTTTACAGGAAGTAAGAGATTTATTTTAAACATTATGTATTTTCATTTTACCTCTCTTCTAAAGGACAGAATGGAAAGACTTAAGAGAAATAAGATTTGCTCCAAAGAGCAAATAATGATGACATAACTAGATTTCCCTGATTTTTCTTTTTCTTTTTAAGTTCATGGTCCTTTTGTGAATATCAGATTGAGAAAATGGAGATGAGGAATGGCTTTGTGAAAAAGAAAGCATGAAAATAGAACTGTTTTACTGCAGCATCTGCAAAGCGGGCAAGTGTGCAAGGGCCCAAGAGTGCAAAGCATAGGAAGCATAAAGTATTGAATATGTAAGCATAAGAATAATGCATAATACACAGGTCTGTGCAGAGAGCAATCAACCATAACACTGTACTGTGCCTTGCATCTTTCTCTACTAGGAAGTTTCCATTCTAAATAAGACATGCAAATTGATCAATACTATTTATGGCAACTGGAAAAATATTCAAATTGCCAGATGGGAACATTAGCCTTTTCATGTGTCCTTCTTGGACCATATCCCACTTGAATTCAACAAATTATTATTTCTAATAGTTTCCTAAAATCGCACTATGTTGGAATTGCATTTCTAAATTTATTTTTTGTTTTGGCCCATTATTTAATAATCTGCTATATTCCATCACTAAGTATGGGCATCTCCTGGGTCTTCCATGTTAGGGCTCTTAGGACCATTAATTATGGCTCTGAGTGTTTGCTATTAGTGAATAAGAGCTACTTTAAGGGGTGGGAGAGATGGCTCAGCAGTTAAGAGCAATATCTGTTCTTCCAAAGGTCCCAGGTTCAATTTCCAGCACCCACATGGTAGCTCACAACAGTCTGTAACTTCAGTTCCAGGGAATCCTCCACTCTCTCACTGGCATATAGTTAAAACACCAATGCACATCAAAAAAAAAATGAAAAAAAGGTAATTAAAATTTGCACACAAAAATAAGAATTTACACACACACCGTAATTTTTAAGTCTTTTTTCTTCTTAGAAAAGCTCAATAATGTTTATGTTTGACCCTAACCATCTATTGATATGCTGACCAAGGTACATATAAAAATATTATCTATGAAGTACCATCATTTTTATGACTATATCACTTCAGGTATTAAAGATATACACAATTTACATGTTGTCTGAAACATGTAAAATCAATACTGGATTATTCATATAGAATCATACTAGTTAATATAGACTAGTTCCACATATTTGAAGATAATTTATCAGTCACTTGATTAGGAACCAAAGTAAATGTTTACTTTTGATTAATAGTTATAAAGTCTACTAAAGAGCGAGTATTCATTATGATTTTTCAATACAGATGAAATTAATACATAGTAATATTAGCTTTTCTAACAACTGTGAAAACCTTATGCTTTGTTTTGTTTTATTTTTTTTTCATTTCTTTGTGTCCAGAATACACCTTGCCTCCCTGACAGCACTGCAGAGTTGTAAATAATGTATGAAAAAAGTTCCTCATTCTCTACCCAGAGAGTACTATACTGCTTACTTACAGTGTGCCATGTCTACACTAGACAAACATCAGAATAGGCCACTAAATCTGAAATCTCAAGTTAATATCTTCCCAAGTGGAAAGGGAAAATACCATTTTAGATTCCAGAAGGCCTTCAAACAACAGTTTAAATCCTTAGACTGTGCCTATACACCAGATTAAAACCCCTGAAACTTCAGAAAGGGCTGTTCCCCTGAGTAATTTAGTGAGAATGCAGAAAACAGAATTAATTTCTTAATGTCACCTCTAAAGGCTCACTACTTCTGCAGTTTACTTCTTGGTCTTAGAGGGCAGACTGGCAAAAAAATGATAAGATGGTAAAGCCAAAACAAAAGACTGTAACTGTCATTCTAGTTTTAATGTTTCTTCCGATGGTGTTTAGGAATTTTGTGGAACAAACTGATTTGAGGATATCAGGTGAAAGTCAAATTCAAGCACAATGGATATGAGTAATGGCATAGAGTCAGATTCAGCTTCAAAAAAATAGAGCGTCACTGCTTTTCTTTACTTGTTGAGATTAAACATTACTGAATAGAAAGGTCATATGAAGCTGCCACACAGAGGAGACATTCAAGTTCCCTTTAAAATAAACCCTGCTTTCATCGAATTCCACTCATAGTGCTTTAGATTCATATTTCCATTTTCTTCATGACTAAATTTCAAACTTCAGAAACAGTTTTAGGTATATCAAAGAGACATTCTGGTGGGTTCAGCATTTTTTATTATTGTTAAGGATTCAACAAGCAGTTCTCAAGAGCATATACCACAATGAGTTCACCACTACAGGATAAAAGTAAATTTCCATCTTTTAAAGCAAAATATGACTTTACTCCTTGTAGAAATTTTTAACATACAGCATCATTGCTATTTTAAAGAAAGTTGACACTAGTTATAACCTTAAAAGCTTTCCTCAGCTGTGCATGGAGACAAAGGACAGTATTCCTAGCATTACAGAAGTTGAAACAGCAAGTTAAGGAGCTGTGACACAGGGAGACCCTGTGCCAAAGAAAACAAAACAGAACAAATGAAACCAAACCAGATGAAAATGAGCCCATAATCAGGACCACTGATTTTAGAATATTTTTTAAGCATTTGGTTTTCTAGAAGTTTTAGGTGCTCAGTCTGATGAACACTTTGTCATATCAGCATTTACAACTGCTTATACTAGACTGATTTCACATATATCCAACTATTTATTTCCAAATGAAAGGTATGTAAATATGCATGTGGTCTTGTGAATTTAGCTCCTCAATATTAGCCTGATTGTGAATTGTTGATATGGATGTAAAGCTACCAAGAAGAATTTATTGCTGTATAATAATTGTTTGTTCTAATTTTCCCATACTTCAATATCTAAAAAATAACTGCTATATCTATATTCTCATAAAAATCATGTTGCATGGAGCTTATCTCCTACTGTCTTACAGAGATCAACAATGAAGAAATGTGCAGCATAGAAGATTGTATTGCATTAGAATAGACAAGCCAAAAGTGATTGAAATTTCTGTAGAGAACATCATTAGTGCTTGCTTAGAACAGTTCTGCATATAAATCAGGCAGAAATGGTCTGTGCTCATCTTGTTCAATGGTGGTCAAAGGATGATCAAAATAGACCACATAGCAATGCTCTATTTCTAGCGTCATAAATGCAAACCTAAATCTATTAATCAATACATGTGTGTCCAAAAGTAACATATAGTTTTCATTGAGGAATAAAATAAAATATTATACAATGAATATAAGTATATATTTCATCTTATGAATTATATGGAGTGCCAAAAAATGAATCTTAAGCACTTGGACTTAAAAATAGCATTTTGGAACTTACTGCAATCTGCAATCTATTCTATCTCAAAACCCCACCCTATTCTTGCCATGCCTCTTCAACACATGCTTTAAATAATTTTTAAGGTTTAAGGTTACCAATAAATTCCTGATAGTTAAATCCTTTTTAAAAAAATATTGGGGTATTACAATAGTTTTGGGTGCTTTCAAACTCAGTGTTATGATCGAAAACTGAAATGTCTCCATAGGTTCAGTCTCTATCTTGTGGTATGTACTCTAAGAGTCTAACACTACTGGCTGGTTCCTAGTAACTGATTACTAAATACTACTTGGATGAATGTTATACTTTTGTTTCCTAGGTGGTTGTTGACTTATTCTGGGTTTCTATTACTGCAAAGAAACACCATGACCTAAAAGCAAGTTGGGGAGGAAAGGATTTATTCAGTTTATACTTCCACATTGTTATTCATCATTGAAGGATGGACAGGAACTCAAACAGGGCAGGAACCTTGAGGCAGAAGCTGATGCTGAGGCCATGGAGGGTGCTGCTTTCTGGCTTGCTCACATGGCTTGCACAGCCTGCTTTCTTATAGAACTCAGGACCACCAGTCCAGGGATGGCACCCACCTACTATGGGTTGGTCCCTCCCACATTGGTCAGTCACTAATTAAGAAAATACCTTACACCTGATTCTCAGAGAAAATGCCTTATAGCTAGAAATCATGGAAGCATTTCTTCAACTGAGGCTCCTTCTAGTACAATTATTTTACTTTTATTTATCAGAATTTTAATGTAAAGCATAAGATCATAAGTATGCTACACACTAAATAGGGTTCTTAGGCAAATATAATATTCTACCATTTATAAAATAGAGAACAATGAACTTCATGGGAGAGGGGTCATCTTGAGTGAGAAAGAGCTCAGAATGAATAGCAATCTTGACCTAAAGCATGAAACACAACACTCCTAAGAGTTTAGTTTATCAGGGAATAAGGGTGCTACCGAGTGCTACATGATATGTGTCACAGGTTTGTCTTTGGGACTTGCCTATTGGGGTCACATCTGATGAGAAGGGCTGTGAATTAAACAGAATGTTGTTCCTCCTAAATTCTGTATGGCATAAACAGTGCTACTAGGCACAACAGTGAAGTACAGAAGAGATAGGTATCCTGCCCTCACTTCATCCATGATGACCATGAAGTTTTGACACTATAAGGGCCATGCATGAGTATCCCAGATGCTATAGCAAGCAGCAGGCATGGGATAAGCATGTTACAAGGGAAAGAGTAATGTATGCATTTTTTGTTTATGAAGTGGCTCCTGAAAACTTCAGGGAATACTTCTGAGACCCCTTTCCACAGCTGAAGTGCTGAGTGTATAGAAGAAGGCAGAACCAGCAAAGCATGTTGTATATATATGAAGCAGAGAGGATGAGGAAAATGTGAGCTTTATTTAGAAGTAGTTTTTCTCTAACAGAGTTGGTTTCTTCCTATGCTATATATAACACTGTCTCTTACTCCCCCTATCTATTCCCAAATGGTAAATTATAGCTTCTCATTTATACTGTTATCTTGCTGATATATAAAAACTAAGAATGAGTATCTCGTAAATTTCTTATTGTTTCAAATGCAGTTTTCTTGGTTGCTCTGTGCTCTTCTGAAGCCAAAATATATTAAATCTCTTCCTTGGTTTCATTTCCTCACAATTTTTCTCTTATGAGTATTATTAATGTCAAAATTATATATTTAAATCTAGTCATAACAAAAGGAGCTATCTACCTATTGCAGAGATGCCCACTTATGTTTATTTACAATGGAAAGGAAAGAAGCTGTTGGTTTGGCTGAAGCAGAGAAGCCAGGTCTAGATTTCTCTTGCTATTTAATAGTAAAAACCCATGTGGAGTTGTATATTTGTATTTTAAGTATGTTTTTCATTTATGTGATGTCTTGCTCTATGTTCTTCTTTTTCCTCAAATGCTTACACTTGACCTTATTAGGGAAAAATCAGGAATACTGATGGGTAATTATCTCCAAAGTGAATTGCAAACACATTAAAATTAAGTGTTATAATAAATGAAGTAACAAAGAGGGTCAAGAAAAGATTAAGCAATTTTTTAATTGATAAGTCTATACTTAATTAAGTATAAGTTAAGGAAAAACAAGATGATTCTTCTATGCTCTAAACCTGGAAATCAAAGTACCATATTCTAGGGACACAAAGGAGAAATGACAGAGGTTGAAGGAAATTTCTCTAACTCCCATGTCACATAGATACACTATTCTTATCTCCATTATAAAGGACTACAGTCTTGTTTTTATAAAAGGTATGTGTGCTATTCAAGGCAAGTATCCCATTTGGCTTTACAGGTATAGTACCTAAACATGTATATGGTACTAAGGTGGCATTTGTGAAACTTTACAGTTGAAGTCATACTATCTGTTCTTATAGTCTCAATATTTCCTCATAATTCTGTTACAATACTGAAAAATATTCTTAAGTTTTTATTTTATTTGCATGGGTACATGTCTGGACAAGTGTGTATGTGTGTGCACGTGTGTATGCATACACACACATGTGGAGGTCAGAGGTCAATATTGGGTGTTTCCCCCTACCCCCCACAGGGTGTCTCTTTCCTTTCTATTTAAATAATTCTTCAATATTTTACTTATTTATTTTGTGTGTTTGTGTGTGGAGGTTTGCATGAATGCTGTAGCACAATTGTGGAGGTCAAAGGACATCTGTAGCATCATTTGTTTTCTTCCCTCATGCAGGCCTAAGGACGGAACTCAACTTATCAGGCTTGACTGAAGATGCCCTGACGCAATGAGACAGCTCGCATGCCCCTGATAAGGTCTCTCACTGAACTTGGAGTTCAGCAGTCCAATTCAGCTAGACTGGCTGCCCAGCAAGTCTCTGATATCCTCCTGTCTCCATATCTCCAGCTATATGTTTACAAGCAGAAGTCACTGCACCCAGCTTTTCCATGGGTATTGGGAATCCGAAGTCAAACCTTCAACTTGCAGGGTAAGCACTTTACTGAGCCATCTGCTCAGATTCTGAGGGAGGATATCCTTTAAGAAAAAGGCAATACAAAACTCTTAAAGGCAAGTCTCTCTTTCTTTCTTTGTATGTATGCGATAGTCTCATGTAATTTACATGTCCTGATGCATCCCACTGATCATGTTCTGATTGCTTAAAAACTTTACATTTCCACTTTCTAAAGAATTTCATGTTAATACATTAATCTCTTTATAATGTGGCACTAACTTATTTTTCAGAGTTTCTCCCTATTTTTATGGTTTTTATATCCTTTCAGGTTTCTATACTACATTGTTTGCTATTGTGAAAAAGGCTTTGCTGTTTCTTGTTTTCATGTTTTTCTTTATGACATTTCATTTTACTGCAGCCGTGACCCTCACCTCCAATTTCCAAAGTCATACTATCTCTTTCCTCTAAATTCACGTAGTATACTATTTTAAAGATTTATTTATTTATTTTAAGAATATGAGTTCTCTATGTGCATGTACAACTTTAGGGCAGAAGAGGGCATTGGATCCTACTATAGATGGCTGCGATCCACCATATGGTTTCTGGGAATTGAATGCCAGTCAATGTTCTTAAGCACTGCGCCATCTCTCCAGCCCCCAGATCATATGCTATTAATGCCTTTTATTTAATACCTAATCCCTTTTGCATTATTCTGTAGTCTTTCTGTGCTTTTTATCTTTCATAGAAGATACAAGGGTTTTACAACTAAGGAAATCTTATCTTAATTATTTCTGCATCTCCTATCACGTCTGGCACAGTACTTTTTATGGATCAGATGTACAACAAATTAATGAATATTTAGGGCTCATTTCCTAACCTGAGCTTAAATCAGAAAAGCCTCCAATATGGGTTACTATTCAGGCAGTGGGTATCAGTACAACCCAAGTAGTTATCTGTGTAGTCTGACTTGTTGGAGCTTCCATCATACTATTTATTGATATTTTTAGTAACATCTGTAATATGAGAATCTACCATAAAATATCCCATAGTACTTCTGCTATCAACTTGACACAGGTCAATATTATTTGACAGAGTCACAATTGGGAGAATGTCACATTGTCAAATTGGTCTGTGATTATGCTTTTGGGATATTTCCTTAATTTCTAATTGATATGAGTGTTCAGGCCATTGTGGGAGGTGCCACACCTGGCCAGGATCCCAGTTCCTGCGTTGAGTTCCTGTTTTGGCATCCCTTGGTGATTCACTGTAACATTTAAAATAAAATAAACCTTCTCCTTTCCAAGTTGCTTTCGATCATGGTGTTTCATCACAGCAACAGAAAGAAAACTAGAACAGTGTTCGAAACAAAAATGGCATACTCAAGTACACTCAGTTGACTGGACCAGAGGCAATAGTTGGGAATGCCTTCTTATTTGCCTATGATGCTCTTTGTGTGTCTCTCTGTGTGATAGAAAACAGGTTCCATGGTAAAGACTGATAATTTAAGCAACTAATATAATTTAACAACACTTCGATTTTCTAGTACCTCACTTGTTTAAACATGAGATTGAAAACAATTGTGCATTGAAAACGTCAGTGGGAGAGCTCTGGGTTTGCATGTAGTAATTCCATCTGTAAGTGGTGATAGTGAAGATAACAGGCAGAACGGCAGAATGACACATTTTCACTGCCTCTGGTCAGTTGGCTGTATTTTGAGGTGGCTATTCTGGGTGCTGGGCTGTCTTTTCAAACTTTTCTTTCCTTGGTCAATTAGTATTCTTCATAGTTTTGCTTTTCTACTTTTATCTTATCTTATTGACATGGCAGTTACACTAAAGGGCTAAGAATTCCAGTGTAGAAAGAAGGAAATTTTGAGAATATCAAACAAAAGTGATAATGGAATGGAACCAAACCATGCAACTAAGAAACCTGCAGACGTTTCTAGCTCTGCTTCCAGAGAGAAACAGGAAGTTTCTTTCCTCTTTCTTTCTTCCTTTCTTCCTTTCTTTCTTCCTTCCTTCCTTCCTTCCTTCCTTCCTTCCTTCCTTCCTTCCTTCCTTCCTTTCTCTCTCTCTCTCTCTGTCTGTCTGTCTCTCTCTCTCTCTCTCTCTCTCTTTCTTTCTTTCTTTTATTCATTTTCCTTTCTTTTTTCTTGGCGTGTGTGGGGTTATTGTTGGCTTATGATTCATTTTCGCTCCAAAACCCCTCTAAATTTTAACTTGGGATGTCTGCTTTGGCAGTTGCCTCTAGAAATGACTACCAGAGAGCTCAATGGACTACTTTTTAACTACATTTGCTTTTATGGGCAATCTAGCTATAAAACAAAGGGCATCACAATTTAGATTACTTGAAATTAATATAATAACAGTATTCGTAAGGATACTTCTGGTGTTTCACAGTTGACAACACTCTAGTCCCTTAAGAATCAAACATCCAGAGAACCCATTGAATGAATGACATCTCTGTCTCATATAGGCTCTCTGGGATCAGTATCAGGTATGAAACTTTTAGCAAATGAGTAAGTTTAGAATATACTAGAAGATAATGACACCTTTTTGATGGTCCAGAATAACATGCTTTAATTTAAAAACTTTATTAAGTTTTGTAGCAGAGAAATATACTGATTAAAAAAATTATTTCAGTTTGCTAGTGCTACTCTTAATGGATGGAAGAAACCTTGGAGATCAGGGAGACACTTGCCATCTTACACAGAGAGATGGAAGATAATGGTGGAATGACTGCTTCCTACATGTCAGTAGGCATCTCTTTTCGCCTTCTGTCATATAATATGACTTAAAATTTTATTATGAACATATAAACAAATTTTTAAAAAAGTCTTTTGTCAAGTTTAACAAAATCATTAGAGGGCATCTTTAATGACTTTATATACATAAAGCAGTATCACCTTCCAATCAAAACACTTTTCTCCTCTCAATCAAACCTTCACTTTAAGCTATCTCTATAAGCCTTCCATGAAGCATAAACATGGAACATTAACCATTACCCAAACAAGAACTTTTTTCAAATAGGAAATAGATGAATATGACTTAATGGGCTTCAGCTATTTTCCTCACTATTGTCCAACGCTTTTATGAACATCTCAGCATTGAGTACCACTCCATCTCTCAATTTGTTGAGTTTCAGTGGCTACCAATTTCTATTCCACTTACATACAATAACTTTAAATTCAAGCACAGAATATTTTTGGGGAGTATAGGCTAGTTTAGTCAATTATACCAATTTAATTAATTAGCATTTCTATATTTAGCATTAATTTTTATTTTTTCATTATTTGTTCAAATAGCTTTATAGCTCATGAAGGGGAAATAAAATTAATATGCCTACCTTTCTTTTATTAGATCAAGGAAGATATAAAAGGAATATAGGAGGAAGTAATCATCTTGGAGAACATGGTCAGACAAATTAATCTGGATTATCCAGACAAGAGTTACTATTTACCCCATTCACACTATCTGAATAGAGAAAGATGGATGTCTAGTTCCACTTGTCTTGCTTCATTTATGTATTTCCCCATTGAGACCACCTTTTATAGTATAACTTTATCTGTTGCTAATAAAAGACAAAAGAAAAAAACCCCAAAACTCCACCAACAAAAGACAATTATTCCATTACTTGCTGATTTTTGAGGATCATGGCGAGTCTTCCATTATTAACAACAATAATGGGCCATACATTATAGTGAAAACTAAAAATGAACTGTAGTAACAAGCTAATTACATTTATGTTTTTAATCACCTTCTACCCAAGCCTCATGCTCATAAAACAACAATTAAAATATTTAATATTAAACACAGTGGGATTCCTTATTTCTGAGGTTTCAAAACACATGATTATTTTACAGTACATTTACAGGGTTAAAACTTGCAAACTTATTACACTAGGGGCTTACACAGATTCCACAGACCAACTGAGATCAGCTGAGAAAAAACATCTTCCTGATAAAGTTTATTCTTCCTCTTTTGAAAGAGGGACTTGGTGTAGAACATTCACATCTACCAGACTATGACAGCTAGTGTGGCCTTACCTGGATTCCTTGGAATTCGCTTTCTGCGGTCTCTGAATGCTGCACCTGACTGTAGAGCTTCCAGAAGATTATCCATCACTCCGGTCTCATCACCCTCTGGAGGACGAGAGAAATCGGAATTAATCTTACGGCAATTAAAGTTAAAGTACAGGAAAATAAAGGGAAAAACTCCTGTCAGATTTACATAATCCCCTTAAATTAAAGACATATATCTGTTTTAACATAATGGGTCCTGTCAATTTCTGGCATCATAGACTACTTTGCTTATTACGCGCCATTAAGCAAAATTCATGCCAATCCCACTGTTCTTTCAACTTAAAGACCTTGTCTTTTGTATTATTGATGACACACTCAGTATGCAAATAAATAGTAGGTGATCAGCTACTGCAGCCTTCCTGTTAAGATTCTTCTAAGATATTCCTAAGCAAGAAACCACTGACCTGGCTTAATGCAATCAATGTTCAGGGCATGATTTGATGAAGCAGAGGTACACAAGGTTAAATACTGATTGTATTAATACCTTCAGCATTCAACTATCATCTGCGATTATCTCAAAAGGCACTATTTGCAAAACACATTTGCATTTAATTCTTACCCAATCCATATCCTTTACTCATTTTGAAATGCTGACATTCTATAAAGAAAAGGTGACCGCATCATCTGAAAGGCCACATTTTATATTGAGAAACATCAGTCAAAAAGTCTCATTTGCTTTTTAGAATGCTGGTGTGTGCCTCAAGGCTTTTCTTATGGGAAAGAGCTATTAGAAACGAGGATGAAGAGTACTCAAAGGATGCTCATGGAATTCCATAACAGAAATGCTTATGACATTACACTTTACTCTTACCTTTGACAACTCTGGCCATCAAGCACAGGCCTGATATCCATTAACAGTATTTATGATGGATATCCGTAACAATATTTATAATGAAGTGTCAGTTGACAGGAATGTTACATGGACCTAAACTTTCTATGCCAAATTGCCTAACTCTTGGAAAGAACCCTCACTAGGTGGACCCTTTAAGCTAACTGTATGGGGCTGGAATATGGGACATTTGTAGGTAGGAAGGATAAGACAAGCATGGATAGTGAGTGAGAAGATAATATCTCCCATTCCAGTCTAAGGTTAAACTAAAATCCTACTGTGCCTCAAGTAGGCAGAATTATATTACAGGAAAATTTCTCTAATAGGATAAGAACAAGCTAGAAGCACTATGCTTTTCATTTTAGTGGAATTTCTGCTATGTTATAATTATTTATCCTTTTAAAATAAGCTAACTAGGACAGGATATTGAGTAAAAATGGAAAGGAGATACAGGTTCTCAAAACCAGTATCTTATAAAATGTAGTGGAAGGAGTATTCCCTGTGATTAGAGAAAGAGGGCTGTGTTTTTAAACATTAAGAGCGATGACATATTTGGATCGTCACTCAATATTGCCAAATGAAAGAAAAGAGGAACAAAGTAGTTAAATAGCTCAGTATGGATGGAATGTGACTAGGATAATAAATTAAGTATTAGATGCTTTAAATTCCTTATGCCTTTTCAGATGGGAATAAGAAAACTAAGACATTGCACAGATGGTATGTAAAGGGACCTAAATATGAACCCAAATCATTCCTATTAAAGATAATACATTTAAAATAATGATATACTTGATTTATACATTTTATCAGGCAAAGACTTAGAAATCTAGTGCATATTTCCTTTTGTACATTTTAATTCTGATTAGCTGGAATTCAAGCACATGTGAACTGTGGCCACTACATTGGGCAATATAAATAAAGGCAATAGGAAGCCATGTTACATGATCAAGCTTGCGTTTTATAGAGGCTTGCCAAATAGCATCATTGCACAAATGGAGGCAGAAAAATGTCTAAGAACATGCCCCATTTATCTAAGTAACAAAAAACAGGAGAAGAAGGAATGGAGAGGCCATGTATTTGGAAATTATCAATAGAATCACTAACACTTGGCTGGGGGTACAGAAGGTTAAGCAGGAAAGGAGTCTGGATAATCAGGAATAAATGGGTTTAGGAAAATCTGAGGACCTATGTGAAGAGTTCCAAGAATGTCCCCAACTGTGTGTATGTGGAAGGGTGAGTGTATGGATGCCACATCATACATATGCAATCCAGAACAGGACCTCAAGTGTCAGGCTTCACTTCACAAGTTATTGCAGACAAATTCTCTTTGTTGTTGTGCGTGTTTCCCTTGACCCTATTTGACAAGAGGCTTGCTGTCACTAGAGCTTTGGGGGATTTGCCCATCATCTTTGTGTCCCACGGCAGCATAGAAATGCTAGGATTAGAGACGCTTAATTTACTGTGGATTGCTTTGATATGAGCTCTGGGTATTCAAACTCAGGTCTGCTTGCTTTCGCTTTCACAGAAAGCACTTCTATACACCCAGTGTCCTCCTCAGCCTCTGGACTGCAACATTTAACCAGAAGTCAGGAAAAAGAGAAGTGTAACGATGGAGAAGAAATCATCACAGCTAAAGAACAAACAAGAGAGTAACGATACAAGTGAGCTTCATGTGCTTGTGGGAAAATGGTAATTATCAAGACTGTAGAAACTTGAGGAGGTGTAAACAAGTATCTATGGCTTACATAAATTAGATGAAAATATAAAATTTTATTTATGGGTATTGTTACATTAAAATTTTTAATGGTATATTTTGATTAGACTAAAAATGTGGACTATAAACACAAAGATGGCAAAAATAAATCCTTTTGTTTAATTTAGCTATATGCTACCCGACAATATTTATTGAAATACTACGTTATAGCATGTTTCTCATCTATTTCTCATTATCATTTCCTTTTTTTCTTGTGGAATATTTTAATACATATTTTCTCCAATGTTCATCCCTCTTAAAATGCAAAGTCATGGAATGACTGCTTATCTATTCATGTTATGCGATGTTTATCTATGCCACAAACCATTGTACTATCAAAGATTTTTCTCTAAGTACCAGGAACTCACCTCCTGTGGTGATACTGCTTCTGTTGAGAATATATATATTACATTGTGTTTCTAAACCAGCAACATAAACAGCAAGAACAGTTCTTTACAAACATCTTATGCTCATGAAAGGGACGAAATGTAGTCCATTACAGTTTCATTCGCTCCGTCCTAACTTTATACGTGATTTTCATAAAATGTCTAACCTTAACAAAACAGATCTAACTTTTGCAAATATAATCATAGGACCAATTTACATTGCTTCCTCATACAAAATGGAAACCAATATGGTCACTTGAAAGATATTACCTTTTGTTTTGAATGAATTTCAGTGAAATTTGGTCTGTGACTTAATTGTGTGAAGTTGACAGTTCACTTAGAATTTTCAAGTTAATATAACCACGGATTCTTATTTACATGTAATTAGTAGTAAGTAACTTTCTACTGTATTGGAGTCAAGTCAAGGGAAAATGTGTTCCTTTTTATTGTAAATGAAAAATATTAAACACACAAAAAGTACTTTTTTACAACATACAGTACCTATTTTACTGAGTAAAGAAATACCAAGAGAATTTGTAATGCTTTTTAGTCATTAAAATGATTATGTGTGGGCACGGTTGAGAAGTAACAATTCAGAGTTCACTTTATAGTCTTTCACCACACAGTTAGTTACAGAGTACACTAAGGAGCTAGGTGGGTTGCATAAAGTTTCAGGACTCTGTGAACTGTTTATCATCTGATAAACTGAAAGGTGTGGGTGACGCCTTCTGCTTCATGGTTCCCACGGTATTTGTCATTCAGTAGACAATGAAGCTCAGTTTTCAGCACTAAAGCTGACCTATGTGGTATTGACTTATTTCCCCCAAAGTGTTTGGAGATGCTACAGATTAAAATTACAGGTAAATTAATATTCTCTGCTATGCTTTTGAGCAAAACTATTCCCTGATGGCTAGCATATACTTATGTGAAAGAATTCTCTATGGGCTTCACACAATTTTACATATTTTTAAAGTCTATTTTTATAGCAATATTTTACATGACACAGAGCTTCTATCTAAGGTAAATGGTAGGTTTGTCTGCTTTAAAAAACAAATTATATGTTCCTCCAGGGCAAATGCTATGTAGCTTTGCTTTCAGTCCACTATAATAGATTAGGGATTTTCTAAGCTTAGGGCTCTTCTGGAGTGCTGCAAACCCATTGTCTGTGTAGCCTCCATCTGGCAGCACCTTTGTACTCCTCTATCGAAGTAGAAGAGCAAGGAAAAGTATGAAGAACATGAGAACACATAAATCATACCACTTACTATATATGCTATGTGTAGTCTATGTACACTATGTGTATGTCTGACCTCTGAGCTATGTACCTTCCAACAATATCCATTAAATTGTGGCATGCTAATTCGTTAGCTACACTATTTTTGAAATGATTCTTATTCTTTTCTTTCATTCTTGTATCAAATATTGTTAATTAGAATATTCTTTATGTATCTAGTAACTGAACAGAGTCTTGGACACTTCCATTATTGAAGACAGCACTCCGACTCACCAGGCTTGAGAATTACTAGCTAAAACATAATACAAGTTCAAGGTATTTTATCTTAACTGCTTAGGAACAGGTGTATTTCACAGTCTGTTGGATTTTATAATATTTGCATTCACTTTATCATTTGAGCATGCCTAATCCAAAATCCAAATCTTTTCAAAACTTACCAATTCGGGAGTGGTTCAGATTAAGAATGTCATTTCCTAGAGTCTTAAAAACCTGAGCAAAATGACTTCATTATAGATTCCTCAAATTTTCAATTTTATAATTAAAGACCTCTGTCAAAACTGAAGAAAGTTGCTATCAACTAGCAACAAGTGACCCCAAAGAAACAAATGCTTCTCACCGAGGGTTGGACACTTCTATGTGAGATAATAGCTACAGATAATAATTTTAAAAATGAAACTATGCTTTCTATGAACGAGAAGAGCAGGGAAAGATGTTATGAATAAATCTGGCCTAAATAAAGTATCCCAAAACATTAAATTTCTGTAGCAAATTAGGTATTGCAGATATTTGTGAATGAAACAGAAATTGAGTCAAAGCACAAACAATAGCAATCAGTTCAAAGACAGTCACATCTAGAGTGCAACTCAGTTCACATTTCTGTGTGCTCATTCTACCTTTCTGTACATGATGCAAGTGTAAACACTTGCAAATACTGAAATGCACAGATTTTAGGTACACAGTTTGAACTGTATGACATTGATATAGCCATGTAGCTACCACTGTAACAAGACATAATCCCGCTCCCTTTCTTATCCCCACCACCCAGGCAAACATCTGACACTAATTTTGATTGTAACCTGAAATTAGTTTCAACTGTCCTTATTATATACTTTAAAAGTGTGTTTTAAGCCAGGAGGTGGTGGTACATTCTTTTAATGCCAGCACTAGGGAGGCAGAGGAAGTTTGAGGCCAGCTTGGTTTACAAAGCAAGTTCCAGGACAGCCAGTGTAACACAGATAAATCGTGTCTCAAAAAAACCCAAAAAAGTTTGCTTTAGTATTTATTTTACATGTATGGACATTTTGCTTGTAAATATGTCTGTGTACCTTGTATGTGCCTGGTGCTCATGTAGGCCAGAATAGGGTGTTGGATCTCCTGGAACTATAGTTTCAGGTGGTTGTGAATCACCATGTGTGTGCTCGTGAGCAACCTCAGGTCCTTTGGAAGAGCAGCCAGTGTTCTTAACTGCTGAGCCATCTTTCCAGTCTCTTATTATATACTTTTTACAGTGTGCTTATTGAACAAGCACTCTACCACTGAATTACAACCCTAGTTCTAAAGCATACAGTTTTCAGTGAGTGAAAGAGTTGAGGTCATTTTGAATCAGCATAGTCCCTTGAAAGAAACCCGCAAGATAAGGCATGAGGAGAGAATGTTGAAAGAGCCACATTTCCAATGGGATAGGAATGATTAGAGCACAGATCTAACCAGACGTTAGTTTAGCAAAGAAAGAAGATTCAAAGGGTGTCCAGCAACTCTAAGAATCCACGGTTAGATCTTCAAGAGCATAGGAATGTGATGGGGGTGACATTCAAGATAGATCAGCCTCACAGCAGCATGTAAAACAGACCAGCTTGGGAGGGAAATCAATCGAAAAAAAAAAAAAAGAATTTAATCCACAGTCGCAAATACGGTTCTGTATGTAAGCCCGGGCCAAGTTAGCTCATCCATTTGGACACTTCTGGTAAAGGCCTAAGTAGAAAAGTCAAATTGGTTTTGTGAACAAGGTCATCAGCAGTAGTGAATGGAAGCCGACAGCATAAGAAGGCAATGACAAGTGGAGGGCAAGACACATCAGTGTGGGATTCAGTCTTCCTCACATAATCTATCAAGGTCCAGATTAAGAACATGTGCAAGATATAGGGATTTGCACATGACATAAAATTAGAAGACTTCTCACTTATCAAAAAGAAAGAAACAAAATCCTTTCTCAGGAATCTATAAAAAAAAATGAAGGCCCTGCACTGACAAATGGCTCTTACAATTGAGCATGGAACAACAAGGAGGGAATAGAGACCAAGTGAGAGGTCCGTGCAATATGGTACAAATAGCATACCATATTGCAAACGCTAATATCTCTGGGTAAGTGTAACAGTAGCGCCACGAGTGAGTCAGAAATAAGACAAATCAAGCCATTATGCAAAGCACTGACTCCACAGATGTAACAGAAGCCTGAACAATGTGTATTGCATGCCAGAGCACCTAGAAAGCCCCTATCTGATGGCAGGTTTTGTTAGTTTGTGGGTTTGATTGGAAAGGAGTTCACAGTGATTTGGAAACACTAACAGATGGTCACTAAAATAATGGTCTATGAAGTTGTTCAAAGTCAGAAAGTGTGGTAAAAAGAATCAAGATGTAATCCTAAGGAGATTAAAATAAGGTATAAATAGAAAGCGCAGTATTCTAAGAGAAGTGATGAAGGCAGATGCTCCTGTTCAAATGAAGAACAAAGGGGAAAGGGGAACTTAGAAGAAATCATTAGCAACCCTGAGCTAACCTGGGGCCATGTGGCGATTATATTAAACAGTGACTAACATTTGTAAGACAAAATAGAAAAATATTGGCCTTTTGGAGAGATGTATACCTAAAAGTGGAATTAAACCCCTGCAATTAAAGTTAAACGTATTCTTGGAAAGTGTTCCATAGAGTTCCCTCATTTTGTTACTCTATCTCATTATCAGAGCTGATAAACAACAAGTTTCCCACAATGAAGTAAACCACAGAGTCCACATAAACTTCAAAGTGTATAGTACTCTTTCTAAACAATTTCAGCTTAATGTTACTATTTTAGGTTCTTATAGTCATGGAATAAATATTTTTTGGGTGGGGGGATGGAGGTCATAAGTGGATAGTCCACTCCAAACTGATAGATGATGTATGGTTCATTGACCTTGCCCCAACTACCTACTTGTTGTGTGCTATGTTAAGAGTTTATCAGGGAAACTGATTTGGAGAATTAAATGGCGCCTGATGTATTTGCATCTTAAAGAGACGCTTGTTAACACAAATGAATGGGTTTCTAATGGTAGATGTTCTACATAAGAACTTTCTGGCCAGAGGCACATTTCTGGCAGCTTGCCCTGAGGTAAGAGAGCTTAATAGTAAATGGTAGTTAAAAAATAATGATTATGCTTACTCATTTTTCCTTCAGTTACCTATATGCTAGAATATTGGGAGTTGAAAATTATGCATTCTATAAATAAACAAACACCCAATAAACCTGGATGTTAATGTTTACCAGAAAAACCATTGTTGATGCCGCTGGTAAAATATCTCACATTCAATATTTTACATAATTAATATTTCAAAGAGACCTTTGAAATACTCTGTGTGTTTTATCAGAATCAATCATTTACTAAGGGCATGAAACACTAGTGAAAGGAAAAGCAAGGTAAAGAGAGTTTTTCAGATAAGATAAAGCGAAGGTATTTTTGGAGGTAGGAATATTGATAACATTTAGCATTTATTGAGAGTCTAGTACTTTCTGGGTGATATAAACCTAGTTTATATCAAATCCTCTTTAGTTTTCCAGGCAAAGAAACTGAAACAAGCATAGCTACATTAACTTACTCTGGTTCACAGAACAGTAAACTGCCAAACAGGAAAGCCTTGAGTAGGGATGAACCACAGCTCTGATGATTATAGGTAATTTGTCACAAGTTTTTTTTTATTTACAATCCACGTGCTAAGGATAGTTCTCATATTTTGAATGACTTCTAAAAGCAAAGAAGAATATCCTATGGTATATGACATTGTCAAAACTTCAAACTTCAGTCCCCAATTCTTATGGAAAACCAGTCGCTTTATTCATTATGCATCATTTATGGCAGTTTTTGTGCTATGAGAGCAGAATTTAGTTGTGACATGGACTTGGTGGCTTGTGAAACCTAAAATATTTACCAGTCAGCTCTTCATAGAGGAAGTTTATTCATCCTTGTGCTATAGCATATGCTGCCAATGTAAACACTACATGGATTTTTAAATTTGCTTCTGAGGCGTTGAAGGACCTGGCGAGGGCCAGTCAAATAAGACAGGCTTCACAATAGGGGAAGGCAAACAAGAACATTAGTATTTGCTATAAGGTTACTTGTGATTAAGATGCTTCCCATTTCAGTGTAGAGCCAAGGATGAGACAGTTATGGAGTAGCAATTATATATATATACTTACAGGCAAAGCCATCCTTTTCCCCTCAGTATCCACTGATGTACACTACAATATTAAATTATTGTCATATAACAGAAGTGTCTGCCTTCAGCTACTTTACTGAGGTAAGAGGCCACAGGCTGCCCTTTGGCCTTTGCTTTGTGTATGCTTTGTGTTCCTCTGCTAGTTTCAAATAGGACAAGAGATGGATTGTTTTGTAATCTGAAGATTACCTACAAGGCAGAATGCATATAAGTGATAACTTGAATTAACAGCCTTCATTAAGTGACACAGGTTCCTCAGCTTCTCCTTAGGTGACATAGTTTGCTTTCAGATTCAAGGAGACAAAGTCTTCTATGGAGACTTTATATTCAAGAATCTTTCCAAGTTTTCCTTTTCTATGAGAGAACCCACTCTCTCATTGATGCTGGGCAATTCAGTTCCTTTAAAAATGATCTATATAACTTCTTACCTACCAAATACAATACTGTGTAATAAACCTCATTATTTTCATCGTAAAGCCAAACACAAGCCTAACAATGAAACAGAGGAGACAGAAGGGTTAATTTGGGCACCCAGAGCACAAACCTGAGGTCAAATATACATTTGCATGTTACTTGGTGACTAACACAAGCTAAGTATGGAGTGGAAACCATTTTGCAAAAACTGCCATTGTGAGGGGTGTACTATTGTAATAAATGTCCTACATCCAGCAAGTATAAAAATGTTGTAAATGAGGGAACTACAACTCTTAATTGCTGATGGTTGGCATGCAAGGAATAAGTGGACAATTCATCAGCTGTCAATCTAACTTTCAAATTGTAGTGCTCTTCTCTTGCTTATCAGATTCTATAATGAATCACCTTTCCTACCAACTTCCTGTGCAACTGCAGAAAGGCAATTAATAACTTCACTGTTTTTATTAGCATATATTTCTTGTCACTCCACATTTTTGCACAGCAACTTAACTGATATTTATCTTTTAAGTACAGGAAGTTCATGTGCATATGATATTTTAGTTTTTTTTACATAATCTTAATTTTTTTTGTGTGTGTGGCAGGGGGAGGAGGGTTGTCACACACACGTGTAGAGGTCAGAGGACAACTTTCCAGAGTAGGTTCTCACATTCCACGGTGTTAAGGCAGTGTCTATCTTAGTCTGTTGCGATACTACATCATACCCTAGCTGTGCCTCCACCTTGCTCTAGAGTGCTGGGATTACAGATGCATACCACTAAATCTGGCTCTTTAAATTGGTTCTGTGGATCAGAATTTGCTTACACAGTTTGTTTTATCCTCTGAGTCACCTCCCAGGCTCCTGTATTTTTCTGAACACTTTACCTGAAGAGTGCACACTGATGTATTCTTATTACAACTACCCACTTCACATATTAAACATTTTATAAAATTTACGTTTTGTTATGTTTACTTTTTTTTGGTTTCTCAAGACAGGGCTTCTCAGTGTATCCCCAGCTGTCCTGGAACTTGCTCTGTAGACCAGGTTGGCCATGAACTCACAAAGATCTGCCTGCTTCTGCCTCCAGAGTGATGGGATTAAAAACGTGCACCAACACCGCTCAGGTTACTACCTGTAATTTTATTACAAATAAATGCCAATTTAGCACCTCAGCTATCTTTCTGTGTTATTTAGCCACACTGACATACTCTAGATATGCATCTAGGTGACTGGGTCAGTGAAATCTGAATTACCATCTTCTTTAAAAAGAGTACATACATGTGTAGATTTTTGTTTGTAGGCTTGTGTATGTGAGTGCATCAAAAAAGGCAGAGGCTAAAGGCATCAGAACTGCTAGCTGTGAAGAAATCTGACATGGGTGCTGTGAACTGAACTAAGGTCCTCTGCAAGAACAGTCTCACACACTTAATTGCTGAGCCATCAGTACCAGACATTTTTATACAAGATAATACAGATTTTTCTCTTTTAAAAAGTAAAATCTGTTTGGGCAAAGACCAAGCAAAACAAAACCCAGGCATAGCCACATGATTTATTATGAACTTACACCTAACGAATAGGTATAAATATAAAATTGGTTTGTTTGGTTGGTTTGTTGGTTTTTGCCACCACCACTGCTTCGACACATGGAACATCAAATCTCTCTTCCAAGAGATTTCTGTTTGTAGTTTCAATATCAATCTTATATGTACTCCAAAGAGTATCATTCATTCACTACTGCTTAGCTTTTTGGATATTGGTTACTGTAGGAGCCACTCTCACTACCTCCTTCTTACTCCTGAAGAATTGAGATCCTTCAGTGAGTTAAAAACCAGAGAAAGAAGAGAGAGAAAAGAGGGATTGTCTACTATTTAAGTGATTACTGTTTTAACTTGTTTGGCGGGGGTTAGGGGAGATCAGTGTTAAGGATCTGTGCAGGATTAAGGAGGAACAGGAAACAGTTCCAAGCAGCTTCTTGGTCAGTCTTCACAGTGAACTGATGCACCATTCAATATGCAACCAAGGCTATCCCTCCAAGTACAATAGTCCTATGGATTCACTACTGCTATCACTTCAATGCTTTGCTGTTGCTATTTCTTTTGTATTAAAACAGGGGCTATATGCTGGGCAGTGATGGAGCACGCCTTTAGTCCCAGCACTAGGGAGGCAGAGGCAGGCGAATCTCTGTGAACTTGTGGCCAGCCTGGTCTATAAAAGCTAGTTCCAGGACAGGCTCCAAAGTTACAGGGAAACCCTATCTCAAAACAAAAACAAAACAACAACAAAAACAGGGGCTATATAGGTATTCCAGGCTTCCTGGGGGCTAGAATTACAAGCAGGTACTATCATATCAAGCTAAACAAATATTATTTTTCTTTCTTTTTTGCAGTGGTAGGCATCAAAACTAGGGGCTTTCATAATTCTAATTCCCCTTAAGCTATTTATCCAGCCACTTACTTCAGTATCATTGATGCCCATTTTTATCTACCCATATACTCTACACATGTGCACCACTGCTAACATAAAATAGAAGAGAAAACTTTTATTTTTCTCTCCTGTGACTTGCCAACTATCCATTCATTGTTGTGTCTTTTAGTTTAATAACCACCTATGTCACCTAAAAAAAAAAGACAAACTGAATGAAAGAGGGGTGAAGAGAATTTTGGGAAAACTGTTCATCTTAAGCTATCATTTACAGGCATACTACCTTATGGATGGTTGTCTTCAGATTACAAAACAATCAATCTCTTACCTCATTTGAAAGAATCAGAGAAACATAAAGCATAAAGGGCTGCCCATACCTCTTGCCTCAGTAAAGGAGATAAAGACAGATACCTCTAGTAAATGCATGGCATACAATTTAATATTGTAATTTACATCAATGAAACAAGATGGAAAAAGTATAATTTGTTTCCTCACTCCTCTTTTCCTTCCTTCCTTCCTTCCTTCCTTCCTTCCTTCCTTCCTTCCTTCCTTCCTTTCTTCCCTTTCTTCTTCCCTTCCTTTCTTGAGAGTCCTGAAAGACTGCTTCAAAAGAGAAATACTAAGATTCTATTTGCAAATTCATTGGATCTCCTGATGAAATTGAAACAAGATGCTGAAAGGTAATTATATAGAAAGCGGACCAAAATGACTCTGGGTAGTCTATGGCTTTTGTTTTCTCAGACTCTGGGACCTATGTCATTGTCAGGTTTTCGTGGTCCTTTGATGATGGAGATACCTACATTCACATTCACTCCTTTCCATTGAAGGCCCAAATTACCAGTTCTTCCCCAATTTTCCTATTCATAAAATTTCACATTATCTAAGATCTAGCATGTCTAAAGTTTATTTAATCATAAAGAAATATTTACCACATTCCCTAATTATTTCCTATCCCAATTGTTTCATTTCTCATTAGTCCCCAGACTTGGAATTTGTGGATGTTCTTTTACATTTTTTATTCTTCTTCAAAGTCAGCAAGAAATTTATACCAAAGTTGTCCATGCATAAAATCTCAAATCAGCATAGCTTTTCCAATTGAGTCAGTTATTTCTTAACCAGCATTATTACTACTTGAAAACAACAGCAACAACAAAAACAAAACCAAACTTAAATTCCATTCTAATCTTTTCCAGGATTGAAGCGTAAGCTTTTTCTAAGATTCAGTACTTATCAGATTTGGTCTAAAATACAATAAAAAATAAAATTAATTTTGATGTTTCCTTAGCTTCTGCAATGCTATTTTTTTATTATTTAGTATTTATCTTGAGTAGTCATATTTTTGTATGTTCCCTT
Source organism: Myodes glareolus (assembly GCF_982192425.1). Lineage (NCBI taxonomy): Eukaryota > Metazoa > Chordata > Mammalia > Rodentia > Cricetidae > Myodes > Myodes glareolus. Next base: position 59,053,219 of record NC_142053.1, read on the forward strand.
ATGCGTTTCATTTAAGAAATGAAAGACTAAATCAGATACTTTATCTATCTATCTATCTATCTATCTATCTATCTATATATATATATATATATATATAGAGAGAGAGAGAGAGAGAGACTAGTATATGAATATATTTCAGCTTACCATATCTATTAAGGGGCAAAACTGCATGAGATTATTTCAGGAATATTTATAAAGGTAACAGACAACTCAAATAAATATATTAAGCATGGTATGCTTTATTAAATTATTAACATTCAGAGAGGCATTAATTATATACTTCACAAAAATAAAAGGGATTTAGCATACAATAAGTAATAATTAATTTTAGGATAAATAAATAAACCCCATAAGGCAGAACTCAGTGTAAATTTTAAATACCACTATTACATATTTAAGTTAATCTAACTTATGAATTTTAAAAGAGAATATATTAAAAGTAATGTGATAAGTGCATATTAGACCTTTTGGTGTTTTAAATAATCAAGTTAACACCAATTAACCCATTCAGCACTTTACAATTTTTACTTGGTGAAAAAAAGTAGCGTTTCTGAATTCAAGCTTTCTAAAATTAAGTCCTTCAGTGTCCATGAATACAGACAAGGCAATATAGAATTGAATTCTGTTGAAGAGAATCTATATTTACAAATCGGTGAGCAAAGACTATGGATGCCATTGAATTATATGAGTTGATTGGTTAAAAGAAAATGGTACAGAATTAGGCACCAATACCTTGGAGATATAGTCATGTCAAATTCTGAAGATTTTGTGCATCTTTTAAAATAAAGTCATTGCTAATATTAATGTGTTTATGTTTTATAACAACCTAGTGAAACCAGAGAAAATGCTGGCATTTAAAGATTATCATTCCTTGGAATTTAACATCACAAATGCTTTAGGATGATATGTCTAAAGGACCTTTGTACTGCTTTGATTTTAATTCAAGAACTCCCATGGCTTCTGCCATGCACTATGCTATAAAGCAACTATATTATTTTATCCAGTTACTGTTGTATCACTTCCGTATATATACTGAGACAATGTTTCTCTGTGTAACAGCCCTGGCAACTGCTTTGTAGACCAGGCAGGCCAGGAACTTAGAGAGATCTACCTGCCTCTGCTCTCAAAGTGCTGGGATTAAAGGTGTGTGCTACCACCACCCAGCTCCATAAATATTTTTATATTGCATTACAATGGACAGGCCTGCAGTGAGAGTTTTGAAAGAAAAAAGCATTATTTATTTAAGCAGACTTTAAACTCCGACTGGCCTTGAACTCCTGATTCTAGCATATCACTTCCTAAGAGACTGGGTGGCAAATAAATGCCACCATTCCTGATATATATATATATATATATATATATATATATATATATATATATATATATATATTTGGCATGGGACTAACTAGAAAAGACTTAAGATTATAAACAGATTGCACAGATTGCAGTCCTGGCTCTTTTTTTTTCTTTTTTTTCATTAATTTATAAAAGTTTCCACTTCCGCCCCTCCTCCCATACCCTCCCACTCCCCCCACTCCCTCTCCTCCTCCCTCTCCAGCCCTAAGAGCAGTCAGAGTTTCCTGCCCTGTGGGAAGTTAAAGTTCCTCCCCCCTCCCTCCAGTTCTAGGAAGGTGAGCATCCAAACAGACTAGGATCCCAAAAAGCCAGTACATACAGACTGTGCCAGTCTTTATCAATGGCTTCTCAGACAGTCCCCGTGCCAGCCACATTCAGAGAATCCGGTTTGATCACATGCTCATTCAGTTCCAGTCCAGCTGGCCTTGGTGAGCTCTCATTAGATCAGTCCCCTTGTATCAGTGCGTGAACGCACTCCTCATGGTCCTGCCTTCCTTGTTCATGTCCTCCCTCCTTCTGCTCCTCATTTGAACCTTGGGGGCTCAGTCCAGCGCTCCAATGTGGGTCTCTGTCTCAATCTCCATCCATCGTCGGATGAAGGCTCCCTCTGATCTTGCCTTCCTTGCTCACGTTCTCCCTCCTTCTGCTTCTCATTGGTTTCTCAGGAAACTGGGAGTCAACCTCCCTCAGGACCCAGCAATTCCACTCTTGGGAATATACCCAAGAGATGCCCTATCTTACCACAAAAGCATCTGTTCAACTATGTTCATAGCAGCACTATTTGTAATAGCTAGAACCTGGAAACAACCTAGGTGCCCCTCAATAGAAGAATGGTTAAAGAAGGTGTAGAACATATATACATTAGAGTATTACTCAGCGGTAAAAAACAATGACATCTTGAATTTTGCATACAAATGGATGGAAATAGAAAACGCTTTACTGAGTGAGGTAATCCAGACCCAAAAAAAGAAATATGGTATGTACTAATTCATAAGTGGATTCTAGCCATAATTAAAGGACTTTGATCCGATTAGTCGTGATCCTAGAGAAGCTAAATTAGCAGATGAACCTGAAGAAAATCATGTAGTTATTCTCCTGGATACTGGAAGTAGACAAGATTGCCAGGCAACCTTGGGTGCACGGTAGTGGGGGGAGGATGGAAGGGAAGAGGGTTAGAGAGAGAGGAGTAGGGGAGGAAGGATGGATATGGGAGCAGGGAATTATATATCTCAACTAAGGGAGGCATTTTAGGGTTTACAAAAGACTTGATTCTAGAGGGGTTCCCAGGTCCAAGGAGAGATCCCCAGATTGTTCCCTGGACAGCAGAGGAGAGGGTGCCTGAACTGGCCTTGGCCCATAACCATAATGATGAATATTTTGCATATCACCATAGAACCTTCATCTGGCGATGGATGGAGATAGAGACAGAGACCCACATTGGAACACTGGACTTAACTCCCTAGGTCCAAATGAGAAGTCCTGGCTCTTGTTAAAACAGTTGGCTCCAGAGAGGGCAGCAGAGAGAGCTGCGATGAGGAAGCACTGCTCCAGTGATCATTCACTCAGCATATTCTTTATGACGTTGCTCAATGACTCTTCCAAGCTACCAATGCAAAACCACTGGGTACTTACTCAACGGACAATATTAAGTCAAACCCGGACCTAACTATAAGGTATCCACCTAAGGTTATTCATATTTGCACCCTCTGATGCAGGTCAAGTTGGAAGAGAATTTGCATTAAATAAAAAGTTTCGCTGATTAAGCTGAGCAAAAATTAATTCTTATACTTTAAGAATGGATTAAGTACTTGAGGAGTCAGGGGTCTAGTAAGACAGTTGTCTTAGTATGGTCCATAGGCTGATAAATTGTCTCAGAAAAATCTATCTAAAGGAGAAAACTAGTGGTTTTATTAAATATGGTATCAAAGACTTTATCTGGCTTGTTAATCGAACAGCAAAACTTTTACTATTTATAATTATTTTTTCCTCTTCAAATAATGTGGTTTAAAAATTGTCACTTGCCAAAAGGGTAGGAGTGAAGAGGATACCAAAAGCTCTTGACAAAGATTTAGGTCAAGGCAATAGTGTTCCCTTTATGATTTATCCATCTAAACTCATCACTAAAATCTTTGCATACTATGTGATCTCATTCAGGATGGTTTGTGTCCTATTTATAGCCTATATCAGCGGAGGGAAATTGCAGTCTACAAAGAAATGATAAGGACCATTTTTCACTCAGAGCTTTCATGGCAGCTAGTGATTTTTAGGATAGGGAAAATTTATCCCCATCCTTTCAAAACAATATACTACTTGTGCTCCTATGACATGTGGGACTCTGGATCTTTTATAGGACTATGGTTTCTATGTTATGGAAAAGAAGAAAAAGGATGTATTATGATTTCTTTGAAGAAATTACTCAACCCATGATGCTTTAAAAATATCATTGTGTTTGTTTTAGCAAGAAACAATCATATTAGTAGTGCCTTCACCAAAGAAGGGAGAATATGCTTAGGGGAATCTGTTAAATGCTGAAATTTGGCGATATTTTAAAGTTTACCCTGAATTGGGAGGACAATAAAAAAGATATACTCCTACATCAGACTCAGTCCTGGAATAATTAAGATGTGCTGACTGGATTAATCATTCACTCACTCATAAAGTGTAATTTGAATGCTGGCGCTCAAGATATTCAAATATTATTTGATCTAATTAGAAATGATCATAGCCTATTAATTTGGAAAAACATGAAAAACAATGTTAAATTAACAAACTATATTGAGTATTTTTCTGAAGAAATACTATGCAAACAAGAAATATGTTCATGGGAGACCAATATATCTTTAGGTACCTCTTTGAAGGCTTGTTTCCCAGGGTGGCCTAGCAGTTACAAGAAGAGAGTCTTCTTACTTAAAAGTGATTTAAATTCCTAAAATCTGCAGTGGAATTCTTTTAAATGTCAAATAGCCTATAAATGATCAACTAGGGTAGAACAGATTTTGAGCTTCATCCATAACCCAAAATGATTATGGAATAGTAGGATGTTCCTTTTCTACTGGAGAATTAGGATTTTTATTAGCTTGAACTATATTAAGTTGGCATTTTTTATAGGTCAAAAGTGGTCAAACTGCAGCAATTTCCTATAGTTTTAAATAAGATTTAGTAGCACAATTAATCCTTTAAGAAAATATTTCCAAACACAGAGAGGTAGGCAAATACAAGAGGGAGACAGCACAATGCAGAAAGTAATTCTAAAATACATCATCTGAACAACATAGACTTCTAGCAGTTTCTGCAATCCACAACAGTGAACTCCATATTCTAAATCTGCATGAGTTACTAATGCAACCACCGTGACAACAAGATCACACAGTCAGCTAAGGCTTGTAACATCATCAGCTTTCTGTTTGGGCTATTATTTTGATGATGGAGATACTGCTCATTTTTACCGAGGTTAATGTGCTTTGTTTCTTTCCCTAAAATTCAGGAACAATTTTATAAGATCTACCAGATTCAGCCCCTTTTTCTCACTCCAGCATAGGGATACAAGGCAGCTTATCTTGTCATTTTAATGAAACATCTTTGAGGTATGATTTCACTGGGGAGAGGTTTAGAAATCAAAGCTTAAGCAGGGTTTGTGGAAATAAGTTAATGCAGTACTGAGAAAAACACAATCTCCAGAACTCATTTTTTCCCTCAGCAAGCATTAATGAATGTCAAACCTTTATAGATTAGTTAATATATTTAGAGATAGAGAATACTTGTTTATTTTTCTGAAACCATAATTCAGCTAGTACTTCAGTGAGAATTGAATAAATAAATCCAATTATTATAGTGTTTTTCAGAGGAATATTCAACAACATTTGCAAAAAAATGTCAATTTTAGTTTTCCTACTGTGAGCATATAAAATAATGACAACTGTTTTAATATTACCTAGCATATCAATATGTCTGCCACATTTGCACTTTCTTATTAATTGTAGTTTTATTTTTGTGCACTTGAATTTATCAGATAGGAAAACAAACCATGCAACTCAGTTCAACCAAATACCTAATTACATTTTTCATGCTCTTTGTCATTTTGGTGAGTCTCTTGTAAAAGAACGTCAGCATGACTTTTATTAATGTCAGAGAATGCATTTTTTCCTTTTGATGGAAGAAGAAAAGACCTTTCACATTCAGAATTCAATTTTTTCTCCTAACATTTCCAATGACACAAACATATGGTAAATAAAATTATCCTAATAAATATTAGAGCCAGTGGACCAGTGAGAGAGACTCTGAGCATGCTGTGAATATATCGAAAACCAAAGTGCATCTGAAATATAAAAATCATTGAACTTTTAAGAAATACTGAATAATTCAATAATTTTCCATAAAAGAAAAAAAGAATTACAAACAATAATAATGATTAGTCAAACTCTGTCTATATATCAGAGAGGACTGGGAAACGTGATGAGAAAGTTTCCAAGTTTAGCAGTTTAATATACTGGTTATAAAAGTTTGCTTTTGCCGGGTGGTGGTGGCTGGTACATGCCTTTAATCCAGCACTGGGGAGCAGGTAGATTGTTGAGTTTGAGGCCAACCTGCAACCTGGTTTACAGAGCAAGTTTCAGAACAGCCAGTATTACACCCTTTCGCAAAACCTGAAAACATAAAATAAAACTCCCTACAGCTGTCAGCTTTCCGTGATGGGAACAGAGGCAGAGACCCACAGTCAATCATTAGGCAAAAAGAAAGTCCAAATTGGAGATCTCCATCAAATCCCTCCTCTTGGAGCTTGGGAACACCACAGAATTACTAGACCTTCTGCATAAATATTATGATTGTATAGTTTGGGGCTCTTAGTGGGATGCCTAATAGTGAGAGTTGGGGTTGTGGAGTCTCTTTTGTGTGCTTTGTGTGCTTGTGTGCTTTTCCTCCTACTGCGTTGTGTTGTTCAGCCTTGATATGAAGGTTTGTGCCTAGTCTATTGTATCTTGTTATATCATATTGGATTAGTATTACTGCAAGGTCTGCTCTTTTCTGAAGGGTAACAGAGGAGGGGTGAATCTGTGGGAGAGGGGAGGTGGAGGAAGAATAGGGAGGAGTGAAGGGATATATTGTATGAGAGAATATTTTTTAAGTCTGCTTTCTGTTTTCTCACCAAGAGTATAATTACAGTTGGTTTTAAAAATAAGAAGCATGGAATGATTACAATAAAAAGAAGGGAATAATGATTGCATTCAAGAAACAATGGAACTTGCAGGAAAAGAAGTACAGTTTATGTTTATGCAAATATTCCTTATTGTATAAGGTTTACCTGTGTTTTTATATTGCTGTCCTCCTGGAACATTAAGAAACATTTCCTTTGTCTTACAGAGGTAGAAAACTGGACTAGATCATCTGAAAGGTAACCTAATGTTTTAGGAAACTCAAACTATAGAAAATAAATTCAAAGAACTGATATTGCTCATTGTGAACTCCATATCAAGTACAGACAGAGAAACATGAAATTCTAGAAATCAACATCACTAACACTATGGTTTGGGTAAAGTTTGATTACCCCACCATCCAGCCCCAGCCCAAGGATTCATGTGTTGAAATCTAATTCCCATTATGAGGTACGTAGGGTACAAACTGAAACCAACTGTGATATTTATAAGAAGTCCATTAGGGAGATGCTAAAGGTTAGTAAGGTTATTAGAATAGAATTGCTTCATTGAATCTTCATGGCTTTTTCGGAAAATGATAACCATCAGTACAGTCAGATATCCATTGTCTCCATGTCTATATTATATTCTGCCCCAACTCAGGTCATCAGGTGCTACCCACTTTGTTTTTCCAGAATCAAAAGCCTAAAGAAATAAACCCCCTATCTTACGCAGTCTGGGTTATTGTTTTATTAGAAACAGAAAATGGACGAAGAAATTATTTATAGAGAATGTGCTGTAAACTCTCTGTGATAAAATACCTTAAGCCACTAGGGATTAAAAAAAAAGAGGAATCTTTGTGGAAAAATACATGAGAAATATGAAGTCATTTGTTGTGAGTATGTAAAGTATTCATCAGAGAAAAATGTTCAAACCCACTTTAAGGGAGAAGGAAACTATTTCTTAATATATCCAAAGAGGACTGAAGATTATTTTTTGACAGAAGTTCTCATGGGAAAAGCTCTCTCTTTTTTATTTGCTACACAGATCATGCTAGAATTGATAGAAAAAGATAGAGATTTTAAAATAAATAAAAGAGGTCACTTGCAGGGAAAGCCTTTTTAAGAAGTGGGGATTTGTGAAAGGATTCTCACTTTTATTCAAGTCAAAGTACTCATTTTATTTTGTGAGCAAAGAATGCAGATATTGCTCCTTTTGTTAATTCTATTACTTACATAAAACAGGGGCTTTTGTGTGCCTGCAAACTGCAAAGTCAGGGACAAGGGCCACTTGTCACTAACACAGGAGCCCCTTCTCCTGAGAGCCCGAAACATAGTGCTTTACTAAGGCCATCTTGAGATACTTCATAATTTTTGATCAAATTATTGAAGACAATTGTAGCAAAATAATCTGTAGCATAAGAATTTGTCTTGATTGCTCATTTTCCACAAATTTCCTTTTGGACATCTGAAAAAGGATTATAAAGCCTTCACTTATGATTTCTGATAATTTCTAAATGATATTTTCCTTTCTTTTACATTCATAAAACCCTATTAAGGGAGAATTTCCTCCTCGTTAAGTCACTTCTCTGTGAGGCTACACAACTTTTTTTAATGCAATCAAGTGTGATTCAGTAAGAAAATGGTCTCAATGACCCAATTCCTTGTCATTGAAAAGAAACACTTGCTTGTTAAAAATATACATGAAAGTGTCCATTAAGAGTGAATAAAAAACCCTTAAAATACACATATACAATACCATAGAAAAAGCATGGTGATAACCATTAGAAGGTAGCATTCTTCTTCAATAGGCATATTCCTGAACAGTTGTACAACTCATTATATATTTTCTTTTTATTACAAAGGAATTATATTTTAATATAAAGGGAAATGCTAGTTAAATTCCTCAACAACTCATTTTTACAAACTAAATTCACATACGTACAAAATGTAAATCAGTTTCCTGAATTCATTTGGCATGTTGTAATTTTAAAAACATGACTATATGTATGAGTGAGAGACATGCTGAATAACATAAAGACAACTGGGGCCCCAGAAACATGTACGGTTGGTGTGGGAAGTCCTTCTATATGTTGCTTTTATTGGTTAATAAATAAAGAAGCTGTTTTGGCCTGTGATACAGCAGAATAGAGCTAGGTGGGGAAAACTAAATTGAATGCTGGGAGAAAGAAGGCAGAATCAGAGGAGAAGCCATGTAGCCCCACCGAAGACAGGTGCTGGATACTTTACTAGGTAGGCCACAGCCACGTGGCAATACACAGATTAATGGAGATGGGTTAGTTTAGGATATAAGAGTTAGCTAGAAATAAACGTAAACTATTGGTCAAACAGTATTGTAAATAATAAAGTTTCTGAGTGATTTTTTCATGGTCTGGGTAGCCGGGAATGAACAAGCAGCCTCTGCCTACATACAGACAGTATCGACAGTATCTTCTTATTTTGTCACAAAATGCTTCTTAATTCTGACTGTCAGTAGACTGAAAAATTATTTTGAAACACAAAGTATGTAGAAAAGGGTCTCTTGAAAATACACAATGATATCATCACTCAATATAAAAACACAATTAAAAACATTTTCAAGCATTAGCAATGTGGGGCAGTGGGAAGAGGCAAGCTCTATTCTCTGTTCTACTCTTCTATACTAAATAGCAAGTGCTTCGTGGCCTTGACTATGTGCTGCTTCAGCAGAGTTGTCAGCCTATAAAATAGGATCATGTGTCATTGGATTCTCAGGCTCTTAAACTTCAGTTGCATCAGAATCACCAGGAGACCTTACTAAATAACGACTTGCTGTACCCATGACCCATCGTCTCCAGTTGCTTATTCAGTAGTTTGGTATGAATCCAGAAACTCTCCATTTCTACAAAATTCTCATGGTACATTTATTTAAGCTACTAATCTAGAGACTGTATTTGTGAACTACCATCCTAGAAGAATCCTAAGACAAAACTCCAAGTGCTAACACCTACAGTAACAGAATGTGTGATGAAATGAGACAAATGAAAAGAATAACTATCCCCATAAGATTACCAAGAATAAAAAATATCTCCCAAAGTCCTAAAGCATGTGTGCATGTGCATGTGTGTGTCTGTGTGTGTGTACAAAAGAGGTCAGTCAATGTTTTCTGTCTTCCTCTACTGTTCTCCACCTTATTTTTTGAAACAGGTTTTCTCCCTAAACATGGAGCTCACAGACTGTCTAGGCACGGAAATTCTCCTGACTTCTCACTGAGCATAATTCTCAAAGTATCTGTATTCCAAGGAACCTCCTAGAAAATTAGTAATTATTAGTTTACTGCTGAATTCTACATTTTGGCATGACCTAAATAGATAAAGCACTGGAAGTATATTATGACATATTGGGCATTACATTTCTAGGAAAATTCTGAGCTAACCAAATGTTCTTTAGAAATGGAATGAAAGAGAAAAAAAGCCTTTCTTACAGTGCCTAATATAATTGTGAAAACACAGAACAGAGGGAAATGCAAGAGAACACAAAGAGATTACTTAATTCATCTCAAATAGGAACGGAATTGCTGAGACAGTTCTCACCACCTTATTTATATATCAGATTGCTCACAAATCATGATGTCACCTACCAGGCAGCAATGCATCAGGAAGTGTGTGACAGTGCAACAATGCTGAAGACGGAGGGAGAGTCGCACAGCAGAATGATGAAAAGGCATCATCAAGTCATAAAATCAGCATGGCTTTACGAATAAATATTACATAAAAGTATTACATGATAATCAGAAACTCGTTTCAGAAACTCCCTACCGCCAAGAAAGTACTGTTTATAACAAAGGACTTCCATTTGGTGAACTAAAGGTTGGCACTTCTTAAATATCTTGAACTGAGTTTACAGATGGTCAACATGCAGGAATCCTTTTACTATCATATTTGCGAGACAACTAACAAAAACAAAAGTCCACACAAACAAACTTGGATACGATCTCACTTTTCCGTTTAAATAGTAGAACATATTACCACCTGACAGAGATGGTGCCGCAGCAATGTAAAGCATTAGCAAATTTCCAGTTTTACCTTGGTACCTAAGCAACAAATTTACTTCTTAGTTCCTGTGTATTTATTTATTTGAGACAAGGCTTTATGTAACCCAGGTGGGCTGGAAGTAGTTACACAGATTAGAATGACCTTGAATTATTGATCATCTGGCCTTCATCCTTCAAGTACTGGGACTGAAGGTATAAACCGCACTGTCAGGACTCATTGTTATTTACTTTGACAGTACGTTGTTTTGAGACAAGGTCTCACTATGAAGACCAGGCTGGCCTCCAACTCAGAGATCCACCTGACTCTGGCTCCCAAGTACTGGAAGTAAAGGTGTGTGTCAACACACTAGGCGAGTTTCGATACCCTTCAATCATGCTGTTTACTATTGAAGCACAGAGTACACAATATTTTTTTATAAAGTTATACTTATGTGTGCTTTTAGTAAGGAAATTCCATACCTTTTCTTATATAATTGTTTACTGCACTTCTCTGGGGCATTCCAATCAGAGAGAGGATGAAAGATGCTATGCCGGAAGCTGCACAGACAACCCCTCCTTTCCCTAGTTTGGAAGGTCAGGAAAGACGCAGTCCTTTGGGGCTTTCATTTATTGTTATGGTTACTCAAGTGAAAATGGATATTTTCAACATGCTTTAGTCACAGGAGCTTAGAGGATTACTTAAAAGTACAGGTTACATGTATTGTGGGGGATGGACTGTGCTTCCATTTAAAGATTAATGCTACTGTGGTTCTTCTTTAAAGGCATCTCTACAGTCCCAATGTCAATTTCCCCTCAAAATATGATCAGATAGCCCTTAAAACATAGCAGTATTGACTAAGAACAAAGAAAAAGAGATGTAAAGCACAATATACCGAGTCCTAATAACATAATGGATTCTGCTTACAATGGACAGACAATGAAACCGGTTGCCTCAACCAAGCAAAGTGCCTTTTTAGAACACGAGGGAAGACACACGGGAGACAGTTTCATATACCATACCTCAGTTCAGTAGAAAGAGGTCGGTTAAACACTCTGTCCTGAGACATACACCTTTCATTTTCAATTGTTTTCAAATAAAAAGAGAAAAATTCCCTTTTCAAGTTGGATTGTTTAAATGCACCTACAGCTACTTCTGTCTGGCAAAGGCTAGGCAAGCTTTCCCTACTGATGCATTTCAAAAAAGGTTCAATTGGCAAACAAAAGCAAGTGCAAAGGGCTTTTGACAAAAGAGGACTAGAGGGAACATATTTCCTTTCCACGGAAATACTGTTCTAGAAAATCAGACAAGGTAGCAATTCAACCAAGAATGTATAAGATACTTTTGAGAGGGAAAACGAATTTGAAATTTTTCAAACCAACAACTGCATAGGATTATTAATGCAAATATTCAGGTAAGGATCATGTTATAACAATAATGGGCTAGACAGTCAAACAAAGTCACACATTTTACCTTGCACCTTACAGCACAGCCTAACCCAGAATTCTTTGAAAATGTAACTGTCTTAACCCATACAAGTACACAAATCTGAAATAAGATGCTCTGGGTTCTGATCATCAACATGGCTTATTCTAGACCTATACATATCCAAGGCTAAACAAACAGAGCATGTTAAATCAAATTCAGGAGTTCTGAAATATCTACTCTGAAAAAGAGAGGGTCATTTTTAAAAAGCAATATACCCTTAAAGTAGAATACATAATTGGTTCTAATAAATAAAAGTATTCTTTCATCCATTGTTAATTGCACATTTAAAAGGATAATTATTTTTTGATCCCAAAAATAATTATATTATCTTCTTCTAGGCTTTTCTTAAGCAACAAACAAAATCAATGATTGATTAGGATGACAGTCAGATAAAATTCTAAGTTTAGGTTTTAATGTATTTCTAGTATCATTTTTAAAAAGGCACAAGTCTCTAAGATTATGATATTTTTATTCCCATAATTTCTCACTAACTAGTTATGATTATTTTCCACTTTATTGATATGTGAAGGGAATAATTGATGACTGAGGATTGGTCATTTGAAAAGAAGAAACATGGAAAATTTTAAACATAAATATACATCATATATGTGAAAAGACATTAAATTTACATGTTAAACATTCTGCACACTCTATGAGCATACACATAGGCATGTAGTTCCACATGCCTGAGTCATTACATCTTACATCAGAGGTACCCATAGACAAAATACCTCGTAGTTAACAACCCTTTAAGTAGGACAAAGATTCTGATTTGTAAGTGATTTTATAAGACAACAATACTATGATTAGGGTGTGTCACTCTGCTTAGTATACTCTTAGCACTTCTAAAACTTGTAGGATTAAAATTAAAGAAAACACTGAAAAATTTTCATCTGGAATACTCCTTTTGCACATTTAATGAAATAATAAATTTTGCCCTTTATGAAGACCAAGGCTTCAAGGTCAGTTGTGGGTGGAACAAATATATATATTTTTAAAAAGCATTATTGGAGACCCAGATAGATTCAGTGTAGTTTGCTGGTTCTCTGAGTCTGTTAGGTGTAATTACGGATAGGAATCCAAACGTATTCAACTGAGGAGAGAGCCAAATTAACCACAATGTGGGTAAATAACAGCGGCTATTCCTTTGATACTTTTCTACAATAAGAATGAAAAATCTTAAAATATGGACTCAAAGCATACCTCTAATAGGTGATTAGGCCACTTTCAATGTGTTTTGATCACTTCTTATGTAGTCAATTTTATTGTTTTCACCCACCTGCTCCAATATTCTTATAGATATTTTTTCCCTAGTGAAGACACATAAGGCATGCACATACTGTAAAGAAAAGCCAAATTTGTAATTGCCAGTTTAACTCATCTCCTACAGAGGACTGATGAAATCTTGCTAAATGTTCAGCGCACAGAAGACAGCTCTTACAGTTTTTATGAATCTGAGGTTCTGCATTTAGAACGTAAGAACGCTTAATGAGACCTAAGTAAATTACCCATCTTGTTTCACATATTTATTTTTGTCTTCCCATTTAAAAGAATATTTTTAGTAGATGTAGAAACTTGTTTTCTTCAAGGGCTGATAGAATGAGAGTTTAGCACTTATCTCCACTGAACTGATACCATACACGTAATTACTGTGGTATGAGGTCAGAACAAAATAATCACTAATGATAAGTGGCTAAAATGTGCTACAGGAAGAAATACTTGGAACCTTATAATCAGAGTATATTCTCGAAGTAGTTTTGATACTAATACTCTTAAAAATGGCCCAGTAGAGACTACAAGAAGATTCCGGTGAACTATTAATAAGTACGAATCACGCACTATCTGCCTAATATGGTATTTGACTGTCACAAGCTGCACATTTTCACTTGTGTAAAGTATAAAGGCAAAAACCTATCTGAGATAAGGAGATTTGGAGTGGGGAAGTGAGGGTTGTATACTGATAAGACTTTAGAAAGACAATGCATGTTAAAGATTGATGTGCAAATGTCCTTTTAATCATAAAACCAGAGTAATCAAAACATTTCTTACCCTAGGCTACCCAAATAAATGTTATCAATAGTCACCTTCATATATTCACTAAAAATAATTTTATTATTTATATATTATGAAGTCATTACTAAGCGCCAACCGCAATCTAGGAAAGTGCTTAGAGATTTGCATATGTCCTCCCATTTATTTTGCATGAAAATCCTATGAAATAGATGCCATTCCTTTCTCTGTCTTTTAAATGAGAACACTGAGGATCAGTTAGGTTAGGTTGACTTTCGAGGATTCACAGTACATGAAACACTCAAGTTTGTCTGGCTTCAAAGATAGGGAGGTAAACTCATTTCAATTGTAGGTTAAGTTAATGATGAGCCATCTGCCTGAGGTGACATAACATCAAAAGTCAGAATGTTATTGGTAATTTCCACAGTGGCAATGTTGTGTTTCAAAATGTTAACAGTGTTTGAATTTGCACAATTCAGAAACTGTTTATCAAATGAATCAGAAAAATATGACACGATTTTTTTCTTTTCTTTCCTTCTCTGTGTTAACATCCCTAGTTGTCTGCGAACTAACTTTGTAGATAAGGCTGGACTCAAACTCATAGAGATCCACTGACCTCTGCCTCCTGAGTACTGGGACTAAGGGTGTGTGCCATCACTGCGTGGCTGGCATGACGCTTACTTAAAAGGGACCCAAAGATATTTTATGAAGACAACACAGTCCCAGACCAAAGGAAATGGCTTATTCGGTAGGAGACCCTACTGTACAAGCATGAAGAACAGAGTTCCAATCCCCAATATCCATATTAAAAAAGAAAAATCCAGGCATGGTTGGCATGCAACTGCAACCCCCATTCTGCGGAAGGTGGAGACAGGATGATTGCTAGGGTTTGACAGAGCCTAGCTCCAGGTTTAGGAGATCCTGTCTTGGGGGAATAAGGTGGAGAGTAACAGCAGGACACTCAACATTCTCCTCTGGCCTTCATCTGTTCATGGATGTGCACACGGCACCCATACCTTAGTGAGTTAAAAGCTCCAAAGACCTGGGAAAAATTCACTCTATTGAATAATTTTGAAAAAGCCACCCACAAATCTCCATTTAGAAATTCCAACCTGGAGAACAAAGAGGGAAAAAACCCCTGATTTTGAACAAATAGAGATATCTTTAAATGTTTGGTAACACAGGGAACTAGGTAGTTTAAATAAGTAGGTCATCATCCTGATATTCCTCTTTCTACAAAGAGATGGCTTTACTAAGTCATGATTTTCTTTTAGTTCCACCAAGTGTATGAACTTGCTTAACACTGCATTAGCATCTATGAAGTATTCATTAGCATATGTGAAATATACAAGAATGATGGTGTGGATTAACTCAGTAATTTATATTATCAGAGATGCTTAAATATTACTTGAATAGATTCTATTATTTGTGGGGTTTTCCATCTGTAATTTGGGTTACTATCATTTAAGGTCTGGAGTATGACAGTAGGATACAGTTTTGACTTATCCTAATTTAAAATAATGTACAAGAAAAAGCATTTAGTCACTTAGATGGCATAACTGTTTTCTGAGTTAGGTCTCTCTATCTAGTTCAGGCTACCTGAAAATCAAAATCTTCCTTGCATCTGCCTCACAAGTACTATGATTATAGGTGGGCAATACCTTGCCTAAGTCAAGAGATAATTATTTTCAATTTCGGAAAATAAAGATAACCAAAATTGCTATCAACCATTATTTCTAGAATTTGCTTCTTTGCTAAATGCACTTGAAGAAAAGGTTTCATATAACTCTAAGAACAGGCATATGGAGAGGGCAGAAGACATTTAAAAGAAGGACAGTAGTACATGTTCTTGGTTAGGGCAGGCTTCCTGGAGAGAATGTGGTTGGGCATTGCATTAAAATACTAAGGGTATATGCATAAAAACTTGCTATTCTCCCCTGTGAAGGCTGAGTTATCCTCATTTATTATCAATGTACTAGAAGGCAACAGGCAACCCTAATTTCCATATTATATTATATAAAGGAAAACAAAACCATTCCTGATTAAATGATATTTGCATCAGAGTCATAGTTGCAGTTTGCAATTTTAAACTACCAATTTTTTATGAATATTTTTCTATTGCTTCCTGCAAGCCATTGCAGGTAATGTGCTTACCTCCATAAACATGGAAAGAGATTTATTTACAAATATTTGGTAAGCTTTCTTTCTCTACCCACATAACTAATTAATGGTTTTAATGGTCCCTAAGTTAATTATCGTCTATATCAACATAAGCACAGGTTGGAGAATATAGATTATTCCCACCGCTTTATGTAGTTCGTATACTGTGCACACACATTTTCGAGCACATTTATTGATTTAGCATAATTTTGCTGCATGTAAATTAGCTTTCTCCATTTTACATTCAAATAAATACTATATTACTGTGCATGTTCTAATTATGATTATTTGGAAAATGGTGCAATAAATGTTAGTTGGATGAATGAAATAACCTAATATACTAAAAGACATCAATATATAATTATCTATTGGTAAAACTGTGCTGTTCTGAAAAGAGAAGCCTCTTGCTCTCTAGTAAAACCGTGGCTTGCAGCACTCATTGTCTTTTTTCATTTTTTCATGAATTTTTTCCTTCCTGCTAGCACCATCTTAAGCTGACACAGGTTTAAACTCCTTTGAAGAAAGAATCAGCTACCAGTGAACTCCTTTTTCTTCACCTTTCACTGTTCTTTCTCAGCTCTGTTCTCCTCATAGTCACCTCTCCTTTCTTGTGCTTTGGGCTTACTACCTCAGTAATCTTTGAAAGGATTCTTTCAATAACCTGGGCTCTCCTTCCTCATCATACCATAATTCATATGTCTCACTTCCAAGAACTTTCATGGGCTGGCTCCATCTTCCTTTTCCCACAGTTTTCCAAACCCAACTGTCTTCCTGACCACAGTAACAGCAGAAAATATCCACTTAGCATGAATGCATCAGAGACTGATAGTATGTTAGAAGACATCAATACATACACACACACATACACATTTATACACACACATATATATACACACATATATGTATATATATGAATATATCTATATCTATATATGTTTTGTAGGCTAGAGTACAATTAATGCCCACCTTTGGCAATTTGGTGGTTTCCACATTTAGTACATACACACAATAAAGAAAAAATACTGATATCATTTCACTTTATAAGCGAGGATAGTCACAGAGAGAAAGCTGCAATACACTGACAGAGACTATAGATTAGCAAATGATGGTGACAGGACTTGAATTTAGGATCTCATCTTCTCTGTCATCTTGTATTTTCCCATGGTCCATTAGGCAAAGGTTACCTAAGGTTCTGCAAACTGACGAGCTGACCCATTTGTAAAGGATAGCTTGACTAACATACACAGAAACTAAACTTAGTCTTCTCCATGAAGAACTGACCAATTGATTTCTCCCTTTGGAAAGGCCTAAAAAGCAAATAATCTCTTATCATGTATCAGCACACAAATTACTTGTTTGCTGGTTCAGTTTTATTAAATCTCTTTGATAAAACTGAAAATTTCTTAAAGTTGGGAACTATTCCTAGAGCATTTTGCAGATTCTTCAATGAGCATTAAATGACTCATTAGCATCAACATCGAATATATGCTAAGCCCTGTGTTATTATACTTCATTATCTCATTTAATCTTTACTAAAACTATAGAAGATAAATGTCATTGTCCCATATTATAGCTGAGGTACCTGAAGCTTGAACAAATACAGGAAGAGAACATGAACATAAAGCTAGGTGATGGAGGCAAAATAGACCACTTCTTAACACAGAAATCACTTTTTAATTTTTTTTTAAAAAAAACTATTTTTTTCTCATTTTACATGCCAAATCCATTTCCCTACTCCTGCTTACTCCACTTCCCCCCCATCCCACCCCCATCCCCATGGAGAGTCAACAAGTCTAGCACATGGCTTTGTGGCAGGACCAAGGCCCTCCCCACTATATCTAGGCTGAGCAAGAAAGAATGGTTTTAAAAAGCCAGAACAAGCAGTAGGGATAAATCCTGGTCTCATTTCCAGTGGCCCCACAGTCTGCCCCAGCCATACAACTGTCACCCACATTAAGAGGACCTAGTTTGGTCCTGTGCTTGTTCCCTTGTTGTCATGTTGGAGCTGGGAGGTTTCCATTAGCTCAGGTAAGCTGTTTCAGTGGGTATCCTCATCATGTTCTTGACCTCTAGAGGGAATGGAATGGTAGACATGGGGAAAAGACAGAGATGGAGAACAAGGAAAGACTTATCTTGATTGAAGGAGCCAATATAGGCCTAAGAAGAAGCCTAGCAGTAAAGAAATTCCCATGAATTCACAGGTATGACCCCAGCTAAGCATTAGTGGAGAGGGTGCCTGAATTGGTCTTGCCTGGTAGTCAGATTGATGACTATCTCAAATGTAATTATTGAACCTACATCCAGCAGATCAGAGAACCACAGCAGAGCATTGGACTGAACTTCCAAAGTCCAGTCGAAGAGAGGGAGGAGTGAGAATACGAGCAAAGAGGTCAGAAATCACTTTTTAACTGGGTTCACAAATTACAGCCTTATTAGCATATAATACCTGATTTCTCATTTACAATAAAAAAGTATGGGTTCCTGTCATGACTTTTACCTTCTGATCTCAAGGTTTCTAAAATTAGAGATTTGATAGATGATATTTGTATGGTTCTATCTTGAACATTAACATTTTTCTGCTTGGCTTTTGCGATATCTCTACTTATTTCTAAACTCAGTTGATATCTAGATTTTAAAGATAATATTTTCTGTTATAATTATTTTATTCTTTGTGAATAATTAAATCTCAATACATTTCTCTATAATAAATGTAGCTTTTGCATGGCAGAATACTATAGTTCATTGTTGTTATCTAGTAGTTTTATAAACTTATGGAAGGTTTATAATAATTTGTTATTTTCCAACAATGAGAACCCTAAAAGAGACATACATGGATCTAATCTATATGGGAAGTAGAAAAGGATAAGATCTTCTGAGTAAATTGGGAGCATGGGACCGTAGGAGAGGGTTGAAGGGGAGGGGAGAGGAAGGGAGGAGAACAAAGAAAAATGTATAGCTCAATAAAATCACTTAAAAAATGAAAAAATTGTCATTTTCTTAAATTTAAACAAAAGATAAAATGTTAACAAGTGCAAGTCATTAAAAACTGATAGTAAATGCATGTAGTTAAATTACAATTTTTTTAGTTATTATTAGTTTTGTGGTCCTGAAAATGGAACCCAAGGTCTTACAAGTGGGAGACAAGATTTGACTACTGAACTATATCCCCTGTTCCTCAGTTATTATTTTAACTGTATGCATTTACAGGGTACAGTGTAAATTACATAATTACATACATATACATAATGCCCAATGATAAAATAATAGTAATCGGCACTTAAACATTTTTGCCTTTGATAAAATTATACATATGTATGTGATACATGGAGCTTCATCTTGACATATGACTATATTCTTCCTTTTCTGCATCTTTTTATTCTTATGACTTAAACTATAACTGCATAATCTTAGATGGATGTCTTTCAAAATTTATTCTGAAGTATGAACATAGACAACACATAAAATACTATTGAAATGTATATATATATATATATATATATATATATATATATATATATATATATATCACATAGGCCACAAGTCAAACAGCTAGTACTGAAGCTTACTATTTCTTTGATTCACATATAGTGGCAGACTTTAAAAGATAAACATTCTTTTCATTTTAAAATTACATGCATGTTTAAGAGTGGGTTGGTGCATGGTGAGTGCAGTGCCCATGGAGGTTGGAAGAGGGCATAATATCACGTGAACCCAGAATTACAGGTGGTTGTGGGTGCTACAAACTGATCTTGGATCTTCTGAGAGATCAGAATGCAATCTTAACCACTGACCCATCCATCTTGCTTGGATAAATTCTATTTTAAAATGTATCTTTTATGGTCACATCCCTCAAGCTCAGTGTATGTAGAAAAAACTTATTTGAATTTTTAACAGTGCTTTCAGTGATACTAGAGGAGATAATTAGCCACATCTTAGTAGGTACATTTTTAGGGAGATAGTGAAAGACTGGTAAATACTTAGGTGAAGTGAGGATTTAGTGTCTTCCAAAGCAACATATCCTTGCTGACATTTGATCTTGGACTTCGAACCTCCAGATGTGGACTAGATATGTTGTTTTAAACCACCAGTTTCTAGCATTTTCTTACAGCATCTCTAGTAAACTAATACTTCACAACTCTATTCTTCAAACAAAACCCTATACATGCAGTTTAGATTGATTTCCGAGGTTTCATCTTCATGCACAGAGTTTTTTTCTTAAAAATTTTCTTAAATATCTCCTACTAAAAGCTTTCTTTCCAAGGCAACTGAAAACTGAACATGGTCAAATGGTCATGTAACCCTCACAAGCAAATCTGTCTTATTATTGAATATCCCTTTTTGTGAATATATTCCTTTCTTCAGTGCCTTCATTTCTTTGTTCCTATATGTAAGAAATTACCAGAGACCATCAGCTCTACTTGTTGACACTCTTCTTGTGATGCTTAATTTTATGTGTCAACTTGACTGAGCAACAAGGTCCAGATATTTGGTTAAACATTATCCTGGGTGTTTCTGTGAGAATAATTTTGGAAGATTCTAACTTACAAACTGATGGGCTTGAATAAAGCAGATTGCATTCTCTTACAAGAATGGATCTCACTTACCAACTGAGCATCTTAGTAATATGAAAAGATGAATTTTACTCAAGCAAGAGGAAAAGCAGTCTTAGACTTTGCTGTTCCCTGAATTTCTAGCCTGTGGCCCTTCCCTGTAGATCCTAGACTTGTCAGCTTCCGTAAGCACATGGTCCAATACCATCAAATGTCTGTTTTGGATCATAGTAAATGCTGCAGAACAGTTGCTATTAATGCTGATGGATAGAGGCAAGGATAAGTGTAAAGATTCTTTAGTCAGACAACTTCCGTTCTATTTCAGTGCTAACAATTGCTTTTTGTGTACCCTATTGGAGCAAATTCCTTAAACCGTACAACCCTCAGTTTTTTATCCAACCAATGAGACAGTTACAGTATCCACTGCATAGAAATAGAAAGATTGACTTGAAATGTTTCTTAGAATGTAGTAAATCTCCGAATAATGCTTGTTATATGATAAATATTATAAAAGTGCTTACCACTTTTATTATTGCTAAATACAGCAAAAAGTGATTCAATATCAAGCATACTACATTGTATCTTAATCAGATGTGGTTTTGTTTTAATTTAACCCTGTGGACCTCTTAGTCCTGAGAGAGAAGAGATGTCTCCTTTCTTCCTGCTGTGAAAGCTACTTTCTTCCACGCTTAACTTTTCAGTGCAGACTCCTTAGTTCATATCATTTTGCTTTGTCTCTGTCCATCTGCCCGCTAATCACCCCATCTGTCTTTAGATAAAGTATCATTCATTCTATAGCTTAGTCTGGGCTTACATTTGTGATCTACCTATTTCTACTTCCTTAGTGTTGTGAATGTAGATCTATGCCACCATTCTGAGCATTTTGCCCTGTTCTTCAAAAATCTAAACAAACAAACAAACAAACAACAACAACAAAAAAAAAAACCACCTACCTCTAACATACGGCCATTCTTACTGGTTGAGAGAACACGCAGTGTGTGCTACTGTGGATATACCAGGAATACATACTTAGCCTCACAGCTGAACAAGATGCTCTGCAGTAGTTCCCCGCCCCCACCTCCACACTGGTAATAGTGCTGTCCATATTTATTATGACTTGAAATGCACAAGTACCCAAGGAGGACCGTTGTCCAGCACTGTCAACAGATACATGCCTACAAAGTGAAATGAAGGTCTGAACCTCATCTCCTTAGTCCAGCTTTTCACCTCTTATCTCACTCTCTTCTTCCCTCATGATGGCCTTCTCGAGAACACATTATCACAAGAAATAAATGAAAAACAAGAAGTCAACAATATAATACCTCATATTGATTACACATAATTCTCAGAATCTAGTGAGAAGGATAAGAAATAAAAACGGCAGCATGAAAGAAATCTAAGAGAAAAAAGTAATAATAGTGTGAGCTTCCTACCAAGAAGGAAATCAATTTATAATTAAAAAAATTTAAAAATCAAATCACTTTATATTGTATGCATCTTCATAATATTCAATTGCTTTTATGGTGGGGGGATTGAAGATAGAATCCAGGGTAACATGCATGCTAAGTAAATGCCTCATCACTCAGCAATATGCTCAGGCCTTCTATATATATTAGTATGTTATACTATGAATTAATTTTAAGATAGAGTCTCACTAAGCTGCAACAAATGGTCTAGACACAGCAATCTTCATGTCTTGCAGGCCTGTGCTGTCACAGCTTACTCAAAGCATTGGAAATGGTTTTGTACCTTTGTTTATATCGATGAGCTGCTTCTTCTTCTTCTGGCGTTCCAGCTTCTCTTGTTCAGCTTTCTCTTTTGCAAGTTTTGCCCTCTTGCTCTTCTCTTCCATTTCTTTTCTCTTATGGTTTTCTCTCAGTGCTTCCTAAAGACAAAAATAAAATCAAATAAATCAAGTCTATTTTCTACACACTATATAACAGAGAAAGTGTGCAGTTTAAAACTTCTACAAGTTTGCAGAAATGAGAAATTTTCATAGCAGTCTCAGAGTGTGGGCATATACTGTTTCTTGACAGAGACAAGTAATTAGCCTTAAGACATCTCTTCTGAAAAAAATATTGAAAATAACCTTTTCAGTTCTCATTATGTGTTGTGGCAGAAAAATACGGTTATCTATGTTGTAGCTTTAACAATGAAAATCTTTCTTCATTGTTAAAATATGAACTATTTTTGATATACAAAGTAAGAATTTCATCTCTTATTGAAAATTTTCCCGTTATCTGCAAAATGGGTTAAAAAATCTACCTCCTAGGATATTTGTGATGAGAAATGAGATGAACACTTGAAGTACTTCCAGCAGAACCTAATACATTATAATCAAGGTATTTTCGTCTGCGATGAGGAGGTGGTTGTGTTGCTGGTGGAATGATTACACCTAATGATGCAGGATGTGAAACAATCACCTGCAAGTTTTAGAGCTTTTTATATGGTGAGACTGTTGGAAATGATGAGAGATTTCAAGCTCTTTGATATTTCTGGAATTCTAGTGAATAAGTACATTTCTGTACATGATATCAGAGAAAGTTGAAGCAAAGTGACCAGATGAAATAATGTCAGCTTCCTTGGAGCTCAAATAAGTCACTACTTTAAAGACACATTAGCTATGAGTTCATTCCTTCAGTTTTGTTTTGTTTTCTTTCGATTATGATTGATTAGCTATACTTCACAGTATGTGCTTGTGTTTATACTTTATTAAGGTTTATACTTTCCCTAAAACTATATTGTTCCAGCAAATATAAAAATAAGAAGATAAAGAAAACCCCAAGAATACATTTACACGATTTTTGACTTGAGGAGTCTG
Organism: Myodes glareolus; assembly: GCF_982192425.1. Lineage (NCBI taxonomy): Eukaryota > Metazoa > Chordata > Mammalia > Rodentia > Cricetidae > Myodes > Myodes glareolus. The sequence goes on from NC_142053.1 coordinate 59,076,742, forward strand.
AGTCTATACTGAATTTTTCTCTTCATGTTAAAGGGCATAACAGTTTAAAATACTCCTGAAAACCCCTCTAAACAATTCTCCTGGAGTGAAAGGATTGATTTCGCTCTATAAAATCTACCTGATTTTATCACTGTGGCATCTATTATCCTAGTTAGGCAAATACTCCACACATTAGGCTAAGAGCACACAACTGTCTGGCTACTGTAGACAGAATCCAAGATTTCCACTTAAAGTTTAAAGTTCAATTTTACATTTCAGTGCAGTCTCTCAATATTAGCACTACTGTCATTTTGGACCAGATGACTTCTGTTGTTTTTGTTATAGGGGTTGGTCTATGCCTTGGAAGATGTTTGATGGCATCATTGGCCTCTACTCACTCCATGCAAATAGCATCTCTTACAATGTGGCAACCAAATAGATCTCTTGAGACTGCCAAATGTCACTTGAAGGGCAAACATGCCCAAATTGGGAACAAGGGATTTCAGAAAGAAAATTCAGAGAATAAGTGACCAGGGAGTACTCAGCCTTAAATGGGGTGCACATAATAGCTCCTCCAAGAATAAGGGGATACCTCAAAATGGAAGGAAGAAAATAAGTGATGGAAGGTATGAAGAAGGACTATGAAACCCTGTCTAATGGGTATGATATGGCCATGGTACTCCTGAACTCATAATAACTATTGTTGCTTCCACACAGCCTGCATAATACCAAGCCCATCAACATTGATCCACAGATGGGACAAACATGGCGAATCTAATGGCAGTCTATGGATGCCGAGGGAGAGGGAAGTCATGGTTTTCGGTTTTCAGTGATGTGGTCACTAGTGGGTTACTCAGAAACCAGTGAACAGCTTTATGTCCATTCCACCATGAGTAGCCCTGCTTAATCTTAATGTGCTTTATATAAAGCAAAAACAAAATAAAAGACTAGAAAATAGAATAGGGACTTGGTAAGAGGTGGGTGGGAGCTGGTGGGGACAGAGGGGGCTCAGAAAAGGTGGAAGGTTAGTATGACCAGAGCGTACTCCATACATGCATGAAATTATAAAAAATAAACAAATTAATAATAATTAGAAAACTACCGACTGCTGACTCAGAATCAGTTTATCTTTTCTAAATGTGGAAACTTCTAAACGATTTTAAAAGTATTTAGCCAGGATCAGACATTTATGCAATTTGAAGGGTAAGTAGGTAATCCTTGTCTTTTCATTCAATATTTAGTATTTGTTTTATTCTTCAAGGATGAGAGAGAAAGCAATGCAAGAGTGGCACAAAAAGCACATGAAACAACATTAAAAATAGATGAAATTTCATCAAACTTAAAAAAAATTGCTCATCAAATGACACAGTTGGTCTGACAGGATAACACAGTGGTAGATGTTGTCCTTGCTATGCACAAAGCCCTGGGTTAAACGCCTGTCTCACAAAGTTCATTCATTAATTAAATAATAATAATAAGAAAACGACACTGTTAAGAAAGTGAAGAGATGCCCTCAGAATTAGAGAATTATTATTTGCAAACCACGTATTTCATAAGAACATTAAAAATACCGAAGAAAAGAAAAATAACTCCAAAAGATGGTAAAAGACTTTATGATCTATCAAGTTATCCTCCAATAAAATTGAACATTATAAAATAAATATTTGGTAAAGGTCAAAAAGCACAAGTTGGCCCTAAAAAGGGAAACAATAAGAAAAGGCATTATATATTTTGGCCACAAGAGGAAGAAGTTGCATGATTTCTGGTAAGTTACCTGAAAGGAGGTAAGCGGCAGAAAACAGAAAGGGGGCCAGCGCCTGCGTATACTGTTGTTGTTCTTCTTCTTATTATTAGTTTATTATTGGTCAAATCTTTTACATGCTAAACAATTACCAAGATCGAGGTGAACTCTGGTATTTTTTATCTAATGGACTATTTAAGTTGAAGACTACTGTCACAAGGGGGCTTTTCAACAAATTTATTAAGGTGGAGAAATAGCCTGGTAACTTTCATTTGTCATCTTTTTAATGCAACTTCTTCCTTCCTCCCTCCTTCCCTCCCTCCCTCCCTCCCTCTCTCCTTCCCTCCCCTTTTAGTGTGTGTGTGTGTGTGTGTGTGTGTGTGTGTGTGTGTGAAAAGATCTTCTGTATCACGGCTGGTAATACACTTCATATGTAATAGAGGATGGCTTTTGAACAGTTTCCTCCTGTGTATCATTTCAACTGCTTGTTTATTTGTATCTTTTCAAGTATTGTTAACAGTAAGCTGGTGTTGGGAGCAGTGAACCCCCAGATCCTGAGTTTCTTGTAAACAACTTGTTTTTTTTAAAAACAACAACAAAACAAACAAACAAACAAACTTGTTTTCCTCTGTTCTGAGACAGCCTGCAGCTGTTCTGAGCACGAGATGCTCAGGAGTTCCTAATGGCAGGAGAGTGGTTTCTGGTGGGTTTGGCTGGGGCGTGCCTGTCAGTTAAGGATCCCTATATAAGCGGTTCTGATACACAATAAAGGGGGCATATTTGGGGCATTCTTGTTTCAAGGATGACCCGTGTCTCTGTCTCTCTGTGAGTCTTTGTGTGTTTCAATCTCCAACCCCTTGCCCATTTCACGAACTGTACGGTGGCGCCTAGGGCACAGACAGGCATGGTGCTACAAGCTGGTAAAAAATGTTATCTAGAATATCATGAACTTATCAGGAAATTAGTCTATTCTAAGGAAGGATAAGATCAGGGACACAAAACAAGGGCTGGCCTGGCTTCTGAAGTGGGAAGGGAAATAGGCTTGGTGACTAAACCCTCAAACTTTGGGATCTGATACTATCTCCAAGTGGGTGGTGTCAGAGATCAGATTAGAGAACATCCATCCAGCTATTGTCCACACTGCAGGATGCATTGTACTAGGGAGAAATGGCTATATCTTTTGAGGCAGTGAAGTCTTCTGCTACGATTGCTGTGGATGCTTGGATATATTTGAATTTCAGATAAACTATGAGCATATTTTTGAATCTAAGTATATTCTATATAATATTTAGGACACACACCACAGAAATCATACAACATCTAGTATACATTGATAATAAAAAGTTAAAATTTACCTAAAATTCAAATTTTAGTGGCCATCTTGTGATTTATTTATTTCTCTTTCTTCTTTTGCTTTTTGACAAAGGGTCTTGATATGTTACTCAGGCTAGAATTTACTATATAGTCCAAACTAAGTTTGATCTTGTGATCCTCATGATTTAGACCCTAAAGTGTCAGGATTACAGGCATGTGCCACCATGCCTGGTCTGTATCTTGCTTTTTCATTTGACAAACCTGAAATTTTTTTTCTCAAGCCTCTACTTATTTTTATGTGTATCTTTTGAATTATTAGGCTATCTAACAGACACTATACAAATTATTATATTAAAATGCCCAAATATAAAGTGTTTCGAGATCAGAACTGCTGATAGAGATTATTGAAGTAGGCTTTACATTGTCGATTGTCTTGAATCATGCTACTTCTGCAACATTCTTCACATATTCCTTTAAAAGTTGTTTTTGACAAATGAATAAAATTCAATGTTATAAAAACAGGAGCTTATATAAAAAATCATAGCTTATACAACTGAAGATGGTAGACAATAAGGTAATCACTAATATCAAGGACTCCAAGGAAGTAATTTGGCAGCTATAAAAATAGACTACATTTCTGAATGAAATGGAGGCTTTAATGAATATCTAGCAAAATACGCAGGAAACTTAAATATTAAGTACATCAATTCTCATAACAGTGATTTCATATCAGTGACCTTTAATTTTGTTAGAGTAAAAAGAAATCTGAAGATTCATTTAACATCTAAAAACACAGGAGCTGATAATGAGGGAGAGAACTCTTTAGAGGGATGAATTCTTATCACCTTGATTGTTACAAAACTGAAAAACAAAAGCAGAAGAAGAAAGTTTAAGGTAAGTTTAAAATAATCAAATAATTGAAAACTTTTAGTAGTATTATATTATTTATCTAACCTCAGTGGACATTTTAACACACATGCACATGTATATGCACACATACACACACACACACACACACACACACACACACACATGTACACTTCTATATAGGCATCATTGTTTCTTAGTGTGGAGAATGCCAACTAATTAATTTCTGTACTTCTACAGGAAAATACTCTGTTAAAGGATGCTAAGTGAAAAATATGTTCATAGTAGCTTCCTACAAGGTAAGAGATATGTTTATAGAATGAAGTCTCAGTTTTACTACTATAACTATCTTTCAAGAATTAGTAAAAAGCATCTTGGAGACATAGCAAATAGTACAGCTTATTGCCATTGCTCTTGACTGCCTACCATAATGTGATGGCAAAATCCTATTGTTGGAAACAACATACACATTGGCCACAGGACATGGAGAAATCCATTTGGTAATGACTAGGAAGCATTTTCCTTGCTGGCTAGTACTGGAAGGTACTATGTAGACATCTGGGAAATAAATAATTAACACTCTTACTTGGTTGTGAACTCTGTGAAAGACAGTAATGATCAGAGTGGCAAGGTATGTCCATGGATGCAATAGTGGCATATGTTATGGGGGTAACCAACTGCTTTATTAATGGCTGTAAAGCCTACTCCACAGGAGGAAGTTCATGTCTGTCACTGTAAATGTTCTCAAGAATCCATGGTTGGGGATGTCACAGGCCCCAGAGTATCAGACTATCACTAAATTTGTACCTTTATAACCATAGATTAGTATAGTTCTAAGAACTCATCAGAGGAGTTTCTTTGTGCAGTGGATAGTGGCTAAGGCAGAAACTTTTCAAATAAGGAGTTTACATCATTTCTTTACAATTTGTGTCAGTATGGGGGATTCACTGGTATGCCTAAAGTTTTACAGAAGAAGTCAGAGAATCGGCCTACACTGTCAACCTATGGGATGGTGCCAACCACGTACAGGACTATACTTGCCCATTTAGTTAATCTTTCTGGAAATCTTTCCTCTCTTTTCCTTTTCAAAATTCTCCCTCCTAACATTTTACTTTACAGATTTGCTTTAACTGCCCTGGCTGCTAGTGAGCCTTCTATAATATTCTATATTTTCCTGGAAGCCAGATTAAAGAGCTGTGAAGACACAAATCTTAATTTATCATGTCACAAAGTAATGTATAAATAAGCTGGGCTGTAGTCTTATCTGTGGGTTTGATATATAGGTGGGTGAAAAATTCTAAATACTTTTGGTAGTAGTAAACCAGGATCCACATTTGTCCAAATTTTCCTCTTTCATTTTCAAATTATAATGCCAGGTTCCAAATGAGAAGCTTAAGATGAGCTTTTCAGCATTTGACTGAGAATTTGAAGAACCACGTGATTGCAGGAGTCACAGCAGTCATTCATTAGAATTTTCAGCAGTAATCATGACCAAATTAAGGCTTTCCATTAAGGAGAGGAAAAAATCCTATTCTTTAATTAATAGCAAACAGCATTAAATAGTCCTTCTCTATAGTTTCATTGTGCTCAAAGGGCATATTGGATTGAAGAAGTCACGACAAATGCTCAGAGCAATGAGTTTTCAACTGTGACAACCAGACTTGGAGAGTCAGAGCCTCTTAAGACTTTATAAGCACTATAATACTGCTAAACTTTTTCTTTCCCAGAGATTTCCACTTATTATGGCACAAGTGACCTTTAAAGTTCCTCTTATGAAAGATCTCATGAATACTTCATCAACCAATCAGCTACAATTGCAACAGAGGTATAACTTTCTTACTTACAGGCGTAATTGAAACCTTAATTAGCTTCCTCAAGTAGTTAGGTGACTCAGTAACAGACACTGAACAAATATACTGATAGCACAGCTAGACGGTGCTTAGAGTCTTGCTCTTTAACCTATGTAAATATGGTATGAATCACAGATGTGTCATATGCCACAGGTAATGCAAAAACCAAATAGAACTTTTCTCTTCTCTTTGATTTTTATGTTCCTTGCTTTCTACAATGTTGGTCTTTGTTCATCTCCTTTCTGGACTGTACTTTCCTTCCCCACATTTTTTTTACCTTCCACTGAAACTGCTGTATTTGTTTGTGTGGCAGAAAAATACACTTATTACAATCCACTATCCTTCCAATATTTACAAAGCCTTATATACTATCACTCGATAGAAAATTTCTGACCTTCTCTCCCCATTGCCCGTTATCTTCCAGTCTCAATAGTCTCTTTGCTTAGCTTGGAATTTTACACCTGTATTCCCTCTAGGCTTTCAAATACCTACATCCACTCTCTTTTTTAATGTCCCCTTTCTCACTGCTTTTTCCCTGACCATCTTAAACAGTAAAACCCCTAAACTCTGTCTCTCTCTTTCCTACTGCTGAATTCAGAACATAAAAGGTCAAAACCTAGTTAAAAGTTCCATACTCTTCGGTTTCTTAGAATTAGCAGCTGGAGCTGGTTGATTTACATAATAAAAGTTTTCAGCCTGGGAGTTCTCACAACATTAAATTATCAAGAACATCTCCACACATAGTTCCCCATACACCTCATATTTCTTTATTGTAAAAAAAAATAGCAGCTTTGAAAAAAATCACTAAGGTACTTTGGAAAGATGGCTGTTTTTCTAATTATCGTTAGGCTTTGGGTCACTGACATCTATACGTGTTTTGTTAGAAATGCAATACTGAGTGTTTCTGAGGCTTGATATTTGTGACTTGTCATACTGATATAGCTCAGTTTTCTGCCTAGAAACTTCCTTTGGACGGAGATTAGCCTTTACTCAAAGCACCCAAGGTTAAGAGAAAAGATGCATGCTAATTTCAAAAGTGAAGTGTTTGCTTTCAAGGAGATATTTACAGGATCCTGAAGTATTAATACCATACAGTTTCTCAGTAATATTTTGTTTTTAAGACAAAATGTTTTCTGATTTAGGTAGATGGTTTATATAAAAGGTTTGGTGAGCGATCTGTTGAAATGACTCCCCTTTGGCAGGGGACAGGCTCATGGAAGAAACGAATGTGCTCCAGGTGAGAAAAGCAGCTGAATGAATTCAAGTAAGTGCGCACTGAAAGAAGCCCTCTTTTATTCTGCACAACCAGCTCACTGCTCATACTCCTTAGGAAACAAATAAAAAATTAATGTGTCTTTCACTTGCAGTACATATCTGGAGGTTTGACAGACAAACAGATCTTTGCACACCAGCATGGTCGTGAAGAGAATCTCAAAGGTAAATTATTAAAAACAAGAAGAAAGGAAAAAGAGTGTTATGTGCAAATCTCCTTGGATATTAAACTTGCAGTTGGTTACATAGCGGTCATGCGCCAATAATGATGGCTGGCTGTGATCCCCAAGGCCTTCTTTGAAAATTTGCCTTACAACTGCAAAAACATGTGATCTGAAGTTGGAGGAAAAACTGTCTCTCCCGTCACAGTCCATTAGAGTGCTGAACTATGATTAGCTAGAAGTTAATCTGCAATCTGTAACATCGAAAAGCTTTTCAAATGCTGCAGGTTTCAGCAGACATTTTTTTGTTGTAGGAATGTGAGCATCCATCTTTGCATCTTGGAAAGAAAAACAATTGAGTTCAACATGTCTCTGTGGACCACTATTTGATTAAAATCTATGAAGCGCTTTGAGTGACTATAGGAAATTAATCTATAACTTTTTTGAACTAAAGAAAGAAAATGAAATTCTGAAGTGACTGATACAACATTTTAATGGAAAAGCATCTCAGGGAAGTATGATTGGAGGAAAATATAGCAGTTTTAAGTTATAATTTTGAGGCCTGTATTTGCTGCTTTAATATACAGTCTCTAAGAAGCTAGAAGAGGCAACACGATCAATAACGTTGCATTGTTTTGCTTGTCAGTGCTGAGGACTCAATGCATGATGCAAGTTATGAACCACCAAGCAACAGCCCTGGCACCACAAAAAAAGGTTCTAATATGACCAACAGAGGTGTAGTGAGAAGCGTGGGGCAGCATGGATGAGTCTACCAAGTTACCTTGAGAAGGGGAATTTACAGACTTGTCCAATAGAAATGGTCCCAGGAAATGTGAGCCTGAGTCCTCTAACTGTAGATAGGGTTCCATGATCTCCCTCAGGAACCTATTCTGATACTGTATCACTTGTGAAAAGGTAATACTTCCTTACATCTCAGCAAAAGCTGTCATATTTTAAGCCTGTGTCTTGCTTATTGACTTCTGTGTAAAAGAAACCCAGTGGGGCTGGAGAAATGGCTCAGAGGTTAAGAGCACTGACTGCTCTTCCAGAGGTCCTGAGTTCAATTCCAAGCACCCACATGGTGGCTCACAACCATCTGTAATGAGATCTAGTACCCTCTTCTGGCCTGCAGGCATATGTGCAGACAGGACACTGTATACATAATAAATAAATAAATAAATCTTTTGTTTTTTTTTAAAAAGAAACCCAGTCAAAAGCTTTCTTTAAAATCTTTCCTAGAGGTGTAGCTTGTCTTCAGGACTCACTGGTGGGCTCAAGTTCCACAAAGTGAAGCTAACCCTCGAGAGCAATACAGGATTTACTTTTCAGTTTAGGATGTGAGGGATGGGGAAGGATGGGTTTTAGGGGCCTTTGGGAAAAAACTGTTGTCTTTATCTAGTCCCCGCCTCCACCCCAGCTCAATCCTCTTGCTTCAGCCTATTGAATGCACAGATTACACAATTCAGTGTCAGTTTCTACAATAAAAAACTTCCTCATAGATGCCTTTTAATAACACTTTTAATAATATCACTCTGGGTCTTTTCTTCATGTTAGAAATTATTTTTCAATTCGAGCTTTCTCCATTCTGATATTCCTTCCCCCCAGAACAAGAAAACAAAGATAGAAACAATACTCTAAGAGGTGTGCTGTTCTATTTCTACCAGTTTTTGATGCTCACATTATTCTAAAATACAGTATCTATTTTGTATTGTCTTTGAGTGCAACTGTAAAGTTAGATCAGTTCCAATATATCTGCTGCAGCCACCAATCCTCTTTTCAAACAGCCTCCTTGGGAAGTCATAAACTTATTTTGGTGAGGGGATTAATGTGTGTTTGAAATTCCTCTCTCTAACGTGAACTCTGAATCTATTGAAATCAGTTGCATTATCTTATATTCACATTTTTTTAAGCAGAAGTTTTGTTACCCAGTTCCATCATCTATTGAACTACAAGACTTGCTTCAATATTATTTTTTGCTACTTTCTGAAATGACAGCAACCTAAATTTCAAAGGTTAAGTGCACCTGGTAAGATCTAAAACATTTGCTTAGAGAATTCGAAAACAGGAGCTCCCTAAAAATCGAAGACAGGGCCATTGTCTTTTAAAAAATAATAAGAAAGATAAGATTTCTTTGACCATACACATTTCTGGTGTGTTCTTTGAACACGTCACACATCACATTGATGTAGGTGGGCCTTCTGTCTATGTGTTATTTTCATTGGTTAATAAAGAGACTGCCTTGGCCCTTTGAGATGACAGAAAATTAGGTAGGAAGAGGAAACAGAACAGAATGCTGGGAAGAGGGCAATGAGGCAGATGCAATGGAGCCAGCCACCAGGTCAGACATGCTGAATCTTTCCCGGTAAGCCACCACCTTGTGGTGCTACTCAGATTATTAGAAATGGGTTAATCAAGATGTGAGAGTTAGCCATTAACTAACTCTCTAGAGATAATGGGTCAGGCAGTGTTTAAATGAATACAATTTGTGTGTTGTTATTTCCGAAGCTAAGCTAGCCGTGCAGAGCCGGGTGGGACGAAAAGCAGGCCTGCCTGCCGCTCCTCACTACAAATGGCCCCCCAAAGCAGGCCTGCCCGCAGCTCCTTGTACATCACATGCCTAATGTATGGTAAGTTTCACTAAAATTCAAGAATTCTTATTTTGTGGTTTATTTGTACCTGGCCTTGTTTCTATACTCTTTGCTTGATGTCCTTATTTTATATGTTAACTCCTGTCAATGCAACATACATATCTAATAATTCTCTTAAAATTCCATCCCATCTTATTTTGAATGAAATACTTGAAATCTCCCTGAATATACAGTCATTTAGCTCTTTTTGGGGTGATGGTGATGGGAGAGACAGAAAAAAAAAAACAGAAGAGGCAAGGAAGATAAGACAAAAATATTCTGCTTACTATCTAGAGAATTTAGCCTTTCATGATATGCAGGAAATAGTCATTCATTCTTTCTTTCATTCATTCTCAACCATGTTTATCACTAGTTCTAGTCCTTGGATAATCAGATGTTTAGTCACTCATGGTACTATGCTGCGACAGATAGAAGCTCTAGCAATGTTAATTCTCTGTGGCACTATCTCTTACATTCAGTTTAGGTACTGTCTTAATGGTAGATGGACTAGTATCCTGGAGTTTATTGTCTACTTCTTTTTAATCATATTGATAATGAATGTCACTCAGGAAGGAATACAAGTCTTAGGGAATAAGGAGATTTTTTTTCCTCTTGGACTACAGGGAACTGATTCTTTCATAGAAGTAAATTAAAATGGTTGAGCTCAATTTTCTTTTCACAAAGCTATCTTGATTACCAGTCACAACTCTATGCTTTTCTAAGTACAAAGTGATTGTTTGCTGATTTGTTGTGCTATCTTCTGAACTATTGACAGCAAGATGTCCTTCAAGTAATTATGGGGCTGCATCGTTCCCTTTTGATGCTGTCTGAACAATCAGTTTAATTTTCACACACACACACACACACACACACAATATCACATACACCATACCAGACAATGGAAACAAAGCAACATAAAGTTTAAAAGTGAAGCATTATTGAAAAATGAGAAAGTATGATGATATGGCACCTATCAGTCACAGTGGTCCATAGATTAAGCCAATACCAATTAGATCGTTGGTAAGGAAAATAAAATTTCTATTAAATAGAAGGCAGTGGGAGTCGTTATACATCTTATCTTTCCTTAAATGGGAGACTTCAGGGGCTGCTTCACTAATGACCACTGAAAAACAAACTCTTTATATATAATGCTATTTATTATATAGGTTTCACATTTCACATTCATTTAAATGTCTGTCCATATATTTTTTTTGTGAAAGTTTACTTCAATCTTGCCTACTTTTCTACTTTTTTGAGAAGGTAGACTCACTGTCGGTTAAGTTCACTTCTGTGATATTTTGTGATATCATTGTGATATTCTTTTTGGACAGGCATTCTTTATTTGTATACTTTTATGCTTTTGAGTCACAGTCCTTTTACACTCTAGCTCAGGCTGGGTTCACTTACATGGTGTAGGCTTGTCTTAAACTCACAGCAAACCCCCTGCTTTGGCCTTCAGAGTGCTGGCATTATAGGCATAAGCCATCACACCTGACTCAGATAAGCACTCTTAGCAATATGTTAAGGGAAGGGCAGAGGTAAGAAAGAGGGGAGGAGGGGAGGGTTGGGAAGAGCCTGAGGGAGTGGGATGGTTGAGATGGAGGAAGGACAGATATGGGAGCAGGGAAGGAGATATCTTAATTGAGCGAACCATTTTGGAGTTGGCAAGAGGCTTGGTTCTGGAGGGGTTCCCAGAAGTCCACAGGGATGACCCCAGCTAGGACCCTGGGCAGTGGAGAGGGTGCCTGAACTGGTCTTTCCCTGTAGTCACACTGATGACTATCTTGAATATCACCATAGAACCTTCGTCTGGTGATGGATGGAGATAGAGACAGAGACCCATATGGGATCACTGGATTGAGCTCCCAAGGTCCAGTTGAAGAGCAGAAGGAGGGAGAATAGGAGCAAGGAAGTCAGGACCATGAGGGGTTGGTTCACCCACTGAGACAGTGTGCCTGAGCTAATGGAAGCTCACCAACTCCTGCTGGACTGGGAATGAACGGCATGGGATCAAACTGGACCCTCTGAATATGGTTGATAATTGGGGCAAACGGAGGGGTCAATGATAATGGCAATGGGATTTGTCTCTACTGCATATACTGGCTTTTTGGGATCCTATTCTATTTGGATGCATACCTTCCTAAGCCTGGATATAGGGGGAGGGCCTTGGACTTCCCACAGGGAAGGGTGCCTTGCCCTCTCTTAGGACTGGAGGGAGGGGTGAGGGTGTGTGGGGAAGCAAAAGGGAAGTGAGAGGAGGGGAGGAAGTGGGAATTTTGATTGGTATTATTTATAAAGTCATAAAAAACAATATGTTAAGTACATAGAACACGTAATACAGATGAATCATGTATAACTATTTCTTAATTAATGAAAACTGGGCAATTAGTTTAGTCTAAATACTAAATATGTAATGGCAAATAATATTCTTGAGTTTTCTTTATTGGTAGTTTGCCATTTTTAAAGAGTTTAAACCATGAGATGAACAACTTATATACAGAGGCCCATTCATATAGAGAGTCTCACTGTTTAAGGAACACATACAACTTTAAAAAGAAATTTGGAGAATTAAGAAAAGATGCCAAAATTTGGAAATGAAAGACCACAAACAAAATATGGGTAATTAATCTCATTGACAACTGGATTAAGGAAAAGAACTATATCACTGGACATAACTTGAGTGCTTAATTGAAGGGGAAGTTCATTGGAGAGCTCCCAGAAGTCAGAAAGCTAGTTTTTCCAGGTATATTTTAAGAAGAGACTTAAAAAAGAACACTACTGTACAGATGGTAAAGCAATGGAACCAAGTCAAGAAAGTGCTTTCTACTGAAAATGATTAGGAAGATTAGCTAGTTAGCTGCAAAGAGGTATAGCAAATACGCTAGAGTCCAAGTCATGATATAAACCATTAGATAATTCACCCATTTATATCCTAGGATATTTTATTTCCATAATTAAATATGCCTGAGTCATTACTTAATAAAATAAAATGAACATATGATTTATTGTCTCTTACTGACATCTTGGGATTTGGATATGCTTTAGTTGAGAGCGTTGATCTCTCATTAAAATATCTGCAAAGCATACACTGTAGATCATTTCAAAAATGAGCTTGAATGAGATACAGGTCAGAACTGAGATATTTTCCTTCAAAATCCATCTCTCCCAAACTAGAAATAATAAGGGTCTGTTATATACTAGTGATTGCATTCTGGGAAGCAAGCCATTCCATCTGTATATGCAAACTCTATCTACATTCCACAATGTAAAACACATCTCACGATTATATCTTTGATCATGACCTAGATTTGGCCAAATAGCACTGCTTATTTAGTGATGGGAATATCCTTTGCTTACTATGCTAATGGTCTAATGCCCTCTCCTTTACCTTCCTCCTCCCGAGATAATATGCTATTATTTATAGAGGAATTTTCTAGCCTCACCATGAATCTTCTGTTTAAGTTGCCTTATTTATTGGTAGACAGGGATTTTTGCCATTAGGCTTGACATGTTGGGCAAATAACTTCCATGAGGATTTAGGGAGTTTACAGACATACTGGGTTTTATAGCCTGTACAAAATTTTGCAATAATAAATGTTATATTTTAGGCTTGACTTCTTTCAATGTGAACTTCTGAACAAAATATCATGGATAATCTAGTACATTGAAATGTCAGTGTTACTTTCTCTATTTAGTGTTTATATTTAAGCATGCAGAAGGTAAAACTGGCATTCATTATAACTAAGCAATGGAAAAATAACTAGGTTTTATCATGCTTACCTTGTTACTATTTCACTTATTTTAAAATGAAGTAGAAATAGGAGGATTTTTGTTTCCTTCAAAGTGTCTTAGAAGAGGGCAAGAGTGGGCTGGAGAGATGGCTCAGTGGTTAAGAGCATTTCCTGCTCTTCCAAAGGTCCTGAGTTCAATTCCCAACAACCACATGGTGGCTCACAACCATCTGTAATGAGGTCTGGTGCCCTCTTCTGGTCTTCAAGCATACATGCAGACAGAATATTGTATACATAATAAATAAATAAATAAAAAATAAGAGGGCAAGAGGTATAGCACCAGAAAGATGGGGAATTCAAATAATAAAGAAGGTAGGACTGAGGACAGAGCATGGTGGTTCTAGCTTCCAAACACAGCACATGGCGAGCTGAGGAAGGAGGAATACTAGGTGAATTGGAGGCCCACCTAGGATACATACAGAAGCTATAGAGGGAGACTGCCTCAAAACAAAGCACACACACATAAAAGGCAGGTTTACATCCCAACAATAATTATGTGTGGGTTGTGAGGACAGCTATATTCACAAAGCAATATGAATATACAAAACATAGAGCAATTAATTCTCCCTAGAATTGCACAGATAGTAAGCAAGACATAGCAGAGAAAATAGCCGTTGAATAGAATCTTAAAGACCAATGATTTTTCCAGGAGGAAAACAGGTTGTGAGTATGCTAATGTGCTGCTGAGCTTTCGTCAACTTGATACAAATGAAAGTCAGTTGTTGTCACAGCAATAAAACCCTAAGACAACTCTTATATGGAAACTCTTATATAGAAAACCATTTAATAGGGGCTGGCTAACTGCTGTGGGAGTTCCTTCAGCTCCTTCAGCCAATCACCGCTGAGTTATCAGCCCATTGGGGCGTGGTCTCTCCCTTTAAAAAAAGCAGCGGCTGTCCTCCACTCTCTCTTTGTCTTCCAGCTCCGTTTCCGGCCCCTGGACTCCTTTCCTGTTCGCGCGGAGGGGCTGTTGTCTGGGACGGTAATCTGTAAGTTTTTTCCCCTTTGAATAAATAACCATTATATTAATCATAATTCCAAACTGGTGTGGGATTGTCTGTGACTTACGCCTTCATCTGGCGCCCCACGTTTGGTTGTAGAACCCCCCCTTCCCCCCCACTCAACTGCTTGCTACCAGCTCGGCTAGTCACGAGACCTCCCTCAGCTATATGTATATTTACCATATTGCATTGTACACTTCTACCTCTGATTAAGATACTTATATATTGTTTATGTATTGATATATATTTACCATATTGCAATGTATACTTGCACATTGTTTATATTTGGAGGTCTCATTGTCCTCATTTATTGCACACTTGTTTATTATCTCAGTCTTTAAGTTAGATAGATATTGAAAATTATATAGATCAACAGTCATCTAAGTTTGTCATTTATAATTAGACTAATCAGGTTCTTTAGATATATAGAGATTATATTCAGTATAGATAGATAATCTTCAACCTCTTCAAAGAGCTGTAGAAAATGGCCTTTAATCTAATTCAGAGTTCTATGGTAGGGAGACACAATCACTCCTGGCAACACTGATCTATGCCCGAGAGAATGTTGAGCACCAAAGACACTCCACCTGGAGCCTTTCTTCTTGGCAGAACTGGCCTTTGGGTAAAGAAATGCTCATACCTCAACTACTGACAGAGTTACAGAATATCCGTAAATGGATAAAACAAGACTGTCATATCCTGCCAAGACAGGGTAAGATAGTTTTGAAGTTTCTTGCCTTTGAAAATGGTATGTCAGTTACATCAGGCCTTAGCCAAAGTTGGTTGCTTCAACGCTGCAAATGTGACTTTGGGTGTTTGTCCAGGTAGCCAGTTGTCTCTGCGATTTGTTACATGTTCTGGAAGTTGTTTGATTGCACTTCCTAATTACTCAGATAACATTATTTCCCTTCTCAGATCTTCGATGGGATTGAAGATTATATAAATATAGTTACTTTCCTTTCATGACTTGGCCAAGTTATTTATTATACAAGACTTAAGCTAATTAGAATAGGATATTTGTATTTATTGTATATAATTTCGTAGGTTTGTACTTATTGTATATAATTGCGTAGTAGGCTTAGAACTCTCTTACTTAAACAAAAGGGGGAGATGCTGTGGGAGTTCCTTCAGCTCCTTCAGCCAATTGCCGCTGAGTTACCAGCCCATTGGGGCGTGGTCTCTCCCTTTAAAAAAAGCAGCGGCTGTCCTCCACTCTCTCTTTGTCTTCCGGCTCCGTTTCCGGCCCCTGGACTCTTTCCTGTTTGCGCGGAGGGGCTGTTGTCTGGGACGGTAATCTGTAAGTTTTTTCCCCTTTGAATAAATAACCATTATATTAATCATAATTCCAAACTGGTGTGGGATTGTCTGTGACTTACGCCTTCAGCTAACAATTCAGAAATTTAGTCTATGTTGGGGAAGCATGGCAGCATGCAGGCAGATATGGTGCTGGAAATGGAACAGTTCCTCATCTGGATTCACAGACATCAGGAAGAGAGGGTGACACACTGGCCTGGCTTGAGTTTCTGAAACCTCAAAGCCCATCTCATAGTGACACACCCAGTCTGATAAAAACCACACCCACTCCAACAAGGACACACCTCCTAGTAGTGCCACTCCCTATGGGCTAAGGGGGTAATTTTTATTCAAACCATCACACCTGGGAAAGAGGAAACAATTGAAAAAACAAACTTCCTCCATCAATTTGGCCCAAGTGAATGTTTGTGGAGCATTTTCTGGATTAATGATTGATGTGGGAGGGCCCAGCCCAATGCGGGTACCCTTTCTGTTCAGGTGGTCCTGGGTTGAATGAGAAAACTAGCCAAGCAAGCTATAGAGTGCGAAGAAAAAAGGAGCATTCTTCCATGATCTGTATTTCAGTTCTGGCTTCCAGGTTTGTTTCTGAGTTCCTGCTTCGTTTTCCCTTGATGATGGCCTATCAGCAAATAAACCCTTTACTCCCCCTAGTTGTTTGTAGTCATGGTGTATATCACAGCAATCGCAAACTAGGACAAGACACATTTATTTCATGCCCAGAACACTGGTTGGGAAACTCAGATTTCCAAAGACTTCCCAATGCTACTTTAGGCTTTATCTATGGACAGTCACTGAAATTTTTTGAAAACACAAGTATCCTAACGATATCTACTATCTTAAAGCAGCATGGAGTCAGTTTGGAGAGTGCTAGCATTATATACAGGACAAGTTAAAAAAATAGCAATAATTCATGAGAGAGATGATGAATACTGAAACTAAGGTATTTAAAATGAGGATAAAGATAGAATGGATTTGAGAAATATTTTAAGGCATAAACAATGTACATCAGAGACTGAATAGATGTCAACAGTGAGGAAAAATAAGAGACTAGGTTGTATCATTCATCAAAGAAAATATAGGGGTTAGTTAGCAAGGGCTGTAAAATGTTACATTTGGAATATACCGAGTTTGTGGTAGTTGTAGTGATACTAATTAACTTTGAGGTTATCAAGCAGAAGATAAATTTGACTCTAGAATGATAAATTTGAGTCTAGAGTTGAAGATTAACATGGCAATATAGAAAAGCACAGAAATCAGAGGAACATGTATTATCCAGAAACATTATGCAATATTTCAATCAAACTGTTATTATGATTTTACCCATAGTAAGGTTTCTATTTAAGATTGAAAGGATACTGTAATTTCCCTTCTATGTGGTGATATTATTATCATGTTATCAAATCTCATCTCTATCATGTCTTACATAATCACCTCTCTCCAACTCCAGAGAACCTATTTCTATTAAAAATCAAGACTAAGAAGCATTGTCTGGAAACTGTTCTGGTGGTCATGATATATGTATATTATGTTATAATGCAAAATAGGTGGCAAATGGAGTAAGAACCATTTATTGTGTACCTGTTACACTAAGGCACCAAGGACCTTTAGTCTCCATGGAAGAATATGTGGTATGAATACTATAGCCTGAGCAAGACTGTAGTCTCACATGGTAAGCCTGAGGTCACCTCTATTGGCTTCCTGCTTAACATGCAAGATGAATGTGGTTTCTACTTAAGGGGCACTATACAAAGAAGTAAATGTGGCATGAAACAAATGGGAACTCACCAGCTAAACTGACCCTCTCTCTGCCAAAATATTGGAAGTTTCCATCACATTAAAGCCATCCAATTCTTGAAAGGTAACACTCAAGAGACTGAGTTGTATGAATTCCCTGTGACAATTTTCCCCCCATATCTTTACTTTGAGGCTTCCAACATTTTTTCCAGGACTAGGAATTGAATCCAGACATTCCTACATCCTAGGAAAGCACCCTACCACTGAGTTATCGCTCCAAGCCCTACACACTTTTAAAGGAAATTAGAGTAGATGGTATTTGTAGCTTTGTGTGTCACACAGCCTTTGTCTCAGCTACACAGCCCCGCCACTGTAGTGGGGAAGTGGACATGAACAAAAACACAGGGGAGGCTACATTTGCTATAAGGACATTCAATTGCCTGTTCTCTGATCTATATTAAAATGGAGGCCAATCCTGAAGGATGCCAAATTGAAAGCTGAAGATCAGAAAGCTACATTACCAGATCACAATAGATTAATCATTTTTGGAAAGGGAGGAAAATTCTAGTACCAGAAAGATTAGACAGTCACATAAACCATGTTCTCTCAGAGGTACATAGGCTGCCTCACGTATTTCTTCCAACACTTGGCAGTACTGCCAGAAGTTCTTGACAGAATTGTTCTACTGGCTTAAAACACTATCCTGAATTTAAAGGGCATATATGTAATACAGTGAGTGACACATTACTACTGAATTAGTTTACCTATCAACTTACTGACACGTGGCAGTGAACAAAGACCAGGGGGAAAGAATTCAAGATGAACTCAATGTCTTTATAGGTTACTTATAATTTTTCATTCTTTTGACACTATAATATGCTTTTATGCCAGTACAAGCTTTGCTATACATCTCACCTTTTGTCAGAGCTTCTTGTCTAGAAATTCATTCAGAGATGTTAATGGCTATTCTCCTAAATTTAGGAGACTCTGATGTAGACACAGATGCTGAGAATGAGACGGTATTTTTAAATTACTACTTGTACTACCGAATTACTATTTCTTGCTTTGTTTTCTATTAAAAAAAGAAAAGGTTTAAGTGTGTAGTTGATGAAAACAATAGATTTTTAAGTAGCATTAGGAAAATTACAAGTATCTTTTCATGGTTTTCCTCCTTTGTTACCCTTAGCTTTTGTTTAAAGCAGGCATTGTACCATGTTAGCAGGTAAATTTCCAATTTGCATGTCCTCTAGATGACAAACCCATCGGCAAGACTCTTCTCACTGGATCGAATTCATCTGAACTTCTATGTCACACATTATGTACATCCAATGATACAGGCTGTTTAGGAAAGCTATCTAAATAAAGTCTCCTAAACAGGGAATATTTAGTGAGGTTTACAGTTAAGGGAAAATTTATAACATGGAAATTAAAATATTTTAAAACTTTGTAACTAACTGATACAGATATTTTTCAGCTATTATTAGCTGGTCATTCTGTTTGGCATGGCTTTTCTTTACCCAGTCCTTACGTTTTAACATGAAGTATAATTTTCCTGATTATATTTATTGTCTCACTTTAGCCCCTTACAAGTCACAGTCCATGAGAGCAGAGACCTTTGTGTATTTTAATATATCAAAGAAAATTAAAGGCACAGTATTCAGGCCCAGATAAGTGTCTTTATAAGTTAAGTACACAATAAATAATAATTGACTGAATGATAAAAGTGAGCAAGCAAGTAAGAAAAGCAAAACCACCTTCTGCTAAAGACCAACAGGGATGGATACCAGAAAGATGCTTTCTATTTGCGTTCCCAAGATGTCTTCTGTAACTACTTAGACAAGCACTAGTATGCTCTTTCACAATAAAAGTGATTGGTTTGCCAGTAGTAGTTCCAAAACTATCACCTGTTGGCTATGACCCAATCTTGGCTAACAGAATCTAAAGGAAAAATCTTCATAGAAACTTCCAGAAGAATTTTTCTCCCTAATCAGAAAAAAGTCTTCATAGTATGTAACATCATCTTATAAAATATTAGTGCATGTCCTTGTGATGCCTGGAATAAGTTGATGACCATCTTGAAAGGGCCAGTCAAACTTCCCACAGAGATAAAACAGACAGTTTTTACAAAATTATGATTTATAGATATCAACAAGCTACTGAATCAACTGCCTTTCTCTCACATTTCTTGTGATTTAAGAGAGAAAAATTATATGCTTCAGCCAATTTTTATCATAGTTTCTCTTATTTGACTGCCTAAAGCATCCTTAAACACCATGAAAAAGAGCAAACACCAAAACATGATAGCATGTTCAAAAACAAAAAAAACCAATTATTTTCAAACATAAAAATTTTGAGCATAATATGTATATCCAAAATTTACAGTAATAATTATAAATAAATTTCACCTATTTATTAAAGCTGTTACCAAAAGGGATACTTAAAAATTATTTTGCTCAATGTTCAAATGGTATACAATTTTGAAAGTGTTCTAGTCTTAAATTTTAAGTATAGTATCAAAAACATTTAAATGTGGAGGAAATAGTAAAGAAGCTTCATCTTAAAGTTTTATTTATAAGTTTAAGTCTTGTATTTTAGACTAAACAGCAAATATCTGGAAATATTTTCTGGTATATGTCATCTAATAAATGAAGATGGTTTATGACACTAAAAGTAATTAGCATTCAAACTAAAGATTAAAGATTGTTGGGGGCATCTATTTGTGTGTTCTATCTAGAATTGCATCTTGCTCACCAGTACAATTATGTTTATAATGATAATCACATTTGAGATAATATTGTAGTTTTTATACATCTCTAATTTATATGATGAGTAGGCAAGAGAGGGAAAACAAACATACCATTTCAAATTCCAACTACCTAGTTTTAGTAAGTTTGGGTCATTGTGTACTACTTGTGGAATTTGAAAACTAAAATACAATAATGCCATCTAATTGAATTCTCAATCAGATACAACAAGGATTAAGAAGGTTCCTCAAAGAACAGACTGAGCAGCTTCCATTTCAAATGCAAATATTTAAAAGGCTGGCTGGCCCATTTCCATCTTTTGAGGAATGCTGTTCATTCCTTGACTTTCCCCTTACTGACTCATAAAGAATACCAGGCAAGCCTGAATGCCATAAAAGAGTTCTTATGGAAAGCAAATCAAAGGAGATACATCAATACAAAGAATAGTTGTTTCATCATTAAAATTATAACATGGTTCAAGCATTTTAAACAACAACAACAACAAAAAACCATTTAAGAGACTTTATTTCAGGCTATTGAAATTTTGATCAAGAAGAAATGTGAAGAAAACGAGGGAAAAATACGTGTTCACATAGATATATTCAGGATATTTGTTCTCATTTTAAATCATAATATTAGTTTTGTTAGGGAATTTTTTTGGTAATTACCAGTTTTTATATATAAACAATTTTCACTTATAAACAGTTTTCATTTATAAACAATCACTGTTATTAGGTAAGTAATAGTTTTAAATCAAAAGGCACAGCAGGTATTGCTAACAGAGTGCTAGGAAATGCTAGGAATAGGCCTGGGTACCCAGTCACCATTACTGATTTAAAGATCCTTGTCTTGAGGAAGTATGATGGGTGTATTGTGTTTAAAATAAAAGATTCCACTGGTCCCTTTACAGGTGGCTTACAACCACAGCAATTGTCAGCAAGCTGCCAAGACCAGGTGCTGGTAAAAAGACACCATCAACTGAGCCAATTAACATTTTTTTTTATCACAACTAAAGACATCACAGTGGATGGCAATATCCACTAAATTCTGATGGACATTTCTTCACAAGCACAGTCAATTTTCACATGTTAAAAATTTTTTAGGATTTAAACTTTCATAATACATTCTGTCTATTTTAAGACAAACAAACTCACATTTTAGACACATATATGCATGCCTGGAAAGATATATATTCCAAGGTTTTAATAGTGATTAAAATTTGAAATTAATAACCAATTTTTTTCTAATTTTTCTATATGTTA
Organism: Myodes glareolus; assembly: GCF_982192425.1. Lineage (NCBI taxonomy): Eukaryota > Metazoa > Chordata > Mammalia > Rodentia > Cricetidae > Myodes > Myodes glareolus. The sequence goes on from NC_142053.1 coordinate 59,098,399, forward strand.
TGTTTTTCTTTCAATTTGCATGCATGGCTGAAATAAAAATATTAAAAACTATCTGAACCAGGATATTTTGAACAATATAGAAAATATTATTAACAAAACACAAGGTTTCCAAAGTGCTTTAATTTATCTAGTACGGATTTTGCTTGTGAATTTGGATTTTCTAAGTTATGCCAATAAAACTAAAAGTCCTTAACAGATAACCCTGAAGCAGACTTTTTCTTTTTTCTTTCAAATGCATATTATTGGCATCTTTCACATATGGGCTTTACCTGCCAGATGCCATTAGTACCCACTCCTTAGTTGTGAAAACGAAAAAAGTCTTCAGATCTTGCCAAATGTCCCTTGGAAGACAAATTCACCCCTGGTTGAGATGCACTGGCCTAAACTAATGGCATACAAATCACTCTCTCAGGGTTGCTTTTGCTGGATAATCTGCCTCAATTGCCCTATTGTTCAGTACAGCTGTCAGTTCATAAGAATTAAATGAAGCTTGGTTACTGCTCATCTAAGCATATGGTGGATAACCTCTAGATCATAATAATTAGCTTATAACTATGTCTCCAGGAATAACATTGTTGTTTTTCCACTTTGAACTGAGCATGGAGCTCTAGGAAACAATACATATTTACCACTAAACTTCAAACATCAAAAGAAGCTTGAGGAGAATAAAAGAGAGAACGTCTTTGGTCATAAAGGAACAAAATCTGAATGCATCCACGTTGCACATGCCTCCCTTTCAGAGTCTTCTTTAAATCCCACCGAATGAAAGCGTGCCCCCTGTGTCTTAACATGCTTTCCATATGCACAAATCCTCACTCACAATTTGTTCCCACTGGAGTGGAGTTCTGGAGGGCAAACGTTTTCAACATCTTTCCTTTGACAACTTAGGTTCACTTATTGTTTTCTTAATTCATTAAATCATTGAGACATATCCTTAGCTGTTAGCACTGTATTTAATCCATACAAGGGAAATTACAGCACTATACACTGGGACTGGGGAGATGAATGAATGTTCGGGAGGCCTGCTTGGAGGAAGTGATTTGAACCAATTGATCAGCAACTGGAGGAGGTAGGAGGCAGGGGAAAAGGAAAAGAGGAAGATAAAAATTGCTCAGTGGGCATGATTCTAAGCAGTACTGCTTTGAACTGGCTCATACAGTGTCTAGGGAGGCTTTTCTGATTAAAGATTGATTAGTGAATAAACAAAGATGAAGCAGAATGAAAAAAAAAAACTAAGAAAGCTGAGAGGTAGCATGGCTTGCATTAAGTTCAAGGATTTTCCAGTTCAGGTTACAGGAAGCATACTTTGATATCTCCAAGTGACCTTAAGGTACCTTTGGCCAGTCTCAGGAACCCTAACAAGGTCAACTTATATCTGGTACTGCATATCTTATAATTGTTACTTCTTAGGCATAACTCAAAAATAACCTATTTATATTGAAACATGGCTATGAAAAATTCTATATGACATATTGACAGAACTAAAGTTACTGCATTTTGTATAGTGTTTCTAATTCTTAGTAGTCTTTAACAGGAAAAGAGATCATTAAAATGATTTGGCTAATATGTTCAGAGTTAACTATTTAGTTTTTTTAAAGGGCAAAATTTAGCTTGTCATAAGCAATTCTGACAGTTTTTAGAAACATTTATGATACTTTAAGTTTTGTAATATTAACAAAAAGTCTATACACGTATTTTGAAACCCTTCACACTAGTAAATTTTTTTTTACAGTGTTGCAGAATTTGGTCTTTATTTACACTACATGAACCATTATTATATATTCCTTTAGTTCTTTATAACATAATGGTTAGTTTTTCTATATAAGGAACAATCATATCAGAAAAAAAATAGGACATCCATTTCTAACCCAAAGTAAACAGTCAAACAGAATACAATAGTTGAGAGCTGACATTCTTTTTGTAAAGGAGAAGTCAATGATAGCCATATATAATACACTCAAGTCTTTCTGACAGCTCTGGAATGAGGAATTCTGGTCAAATATTCTACTTAATAGAATTGCCATATATTTTACATGGTTCTCCTATTTTCAAAGAGTTGCAATAGATCAAAATATACCGAGGGCTATGTAGCTAGGGTGGTCCCAGCTGAGCTCAAAGGGAATTATCTGGGTGTATGTGATTAACTAGAGGGAGTGGGTAGGCCCTTAGGGCTCTATTTGCATGACAGGATTTATGCTGGCATTTTATTTATTCTTGGCTTCTAGGAAAGGGAAGATATAAGCTGTGATGACTGAACAAAAGAGGAAGCAGGGCAGTGAGGGGTTTATGGTATTAGTCTTTCAGGAAGCTAGGATTTAAAACACTTTTTAGAGTTTCTAAGGAGAAGGAGATCAGGAGAGAAGGGAAAGAAACAATTTTTATGAAGTGTCCTATGAATCATGACGTCTTATGCACTCAAGGACTTGTGGCAAAAATTGGCACAGTAGGACACTGTACTTTGGGCCTGTGATCCATATTTACATGGAAGGTGACTCAAAACAGCTTTATGGAAAGAAGAAAAGATCTTGTCCAATTGAGAACTAGAGCAATATATGGCAAATTGTCTTCTTCAATCTCCTAGCTGACTTGTGAGCAAATGTCAAAGGGTAACCGTAGATAACATGTTGTCAGCATGCATGCAAGTATGTGGTAACTCCAGATGTGTCCATGGGAATACAAGCTGTAGGAGTTTGAGTTCAGTTTGAGGAGTGGTGGGGAGAAGAGCTTATTAAGAATGTTTGGATTATTGTTACTAAGGCAACCTGCCTCTGAATTCCTAAGTGATGAGACTTCGAGACCTTTAGCTTACAAAGAAAACTAAATTATTCAAGACACACATCAAAGATCTTACAGTTTCTCAAGGTCATCTTCACAATATCAATTAGCAGTTTATTGGCAAAGCAAAGAGAAATAAACTTATGAGGCATCTACTAGAGACTTGGGAGTGACAAGATTTTAGACAACAGTTTTTTTACTGATTAAGACTTTACTTGGTTAAACAAAGTTTTTCAGTTTTTTACTTAAGTCCATTCTTTTTTGCTTTTCTTTTTGAAGGGGTACAGCACTAATCATTCATTTAAATGCCAAGAGCTTAGGAGATGAAGGTTTTAAAATGTGTCAAATAACTTAGTCCTCTTAGATCAGAAATTATATACACAATCTTTGTCTGTAAAAACTCACCCTTGCCTCTTTAAATTCAAACCGCCTTTAATGAAGAATGAAAATTTTCTGTATATTACCAATTTAGTCTTGAGTTTAACAAAATAAAGATGCTCATTTTGGTTTTCCAGATACAGTTTAAACTCAAGGAAGATCAAAGTACTCTCAATGGGATGATGGCATAAGGTAGGTGAGGACTTCTTAAAATTAAGTGTTTCTATGACTTGAGAAATGCCTCAGTATTTAAGTGAACTTGCTGCTTTTCTAGAGGACCCAGACTGAATTTCCAGAACCTTAATGATGGCTCACAACCTTCTATAACTCCAGTTCTAGGCACCAGGTATACAAGCAATGTACAGACATACATTCAGGCAGAATACTCATGCACATAAAATATGAGGGTTTTTTTTTTAAAAAGTTAAAGAGTAGAGCTATGCATTAAAATTTGAAGTATATCCATAAGTGAACATGGTTATACAGATATCCCCAACAGAATATTTTTTCATGTTGGTTTTTCTCCTAGAATTAATGCACTTTCCTATAACATTTCATATACTTTGAACAGAAGTTTTTTCCTGGGTGTGTTTTTCTTGTGTGTATATGTGTGCTGCTTTTGCAAAATTAAAGGAGAAACCTGGCACTGTGGTCTATGCATGTAATCATAGCACTAAGAAGGTGGAGGCAGGAGAACCAATTAATATAAGGCTAGCCTGAGTACATGAAAACATGTCTCAGAACAAAAGAGTTTAAAGGAAACATTTTTATTAAAACACAGAATATTATTTCTGAAAACAACATACAAATGCCTGGATTGTTATAATTTCCTATAGGACCAAGTAAATATTTTCAAAATTACATGTTAGCGTGTCAGACTTTCTTTACTACTAAATCTGGATTACCAAAGTTTCTCTCTGTTCTGCCAAACTAGCATCTTTAGGAACTCATTGTTGCCTTTTTCTGATTCTACCTTCCAGATTTGACGTTTCCTAATGTAGAAAGAATCACAGAGATGGTTGTGGGGCAAAACTGAAATAGTATCTATAAGGTCAGAAAAAAAAATTGACTGAGTCAAAAAACATTTCAAAAGTAGCATTATGGCACAAGATGTCATTTATCCTCCTAACACTTCACCATTTTAATGCTTATGTAAAAACTATTCCCAAGTTTATTTATCAAATAAACTGTTGCACATATTTGTTTTGTTGAGGGAAAAATCTGCTGGAATAATTAATAGTTACAAAAACATCTTTTTAAGTTCTGTCAATACATTTAACAAAGCTTTATTCCAATGTTTATAGTATATGAGGTATAGAATGAGGACACACACAACAAATATTTATTGAGTGCCTGAGTAATATATTGTTTATTTAAAAACACACTCATAAGCAGCAGAAATCTGACAGATTTAAAAGAGAAAAGAAGTATTTTCTATAATTTATTTGGAGCTATGAAAGTTATTGAAGTAAAATACTTGCCTCAAACACTTTTCTAACAGTTGAAATTAATTTTTATATTGTATGGTTGTGTAACATATAAGGCTCACTGGTTCTGAATATTCTATTCAAAATATATCCAAAGAAAAGAGTATTTGTGCAGTCAACTATTTGAACTAGTTGAGTGATTGAAGCAAAAAGGAGAATAGGCAAAAAGATATTTATTTAGACAGTACATAAATATGGAATTGAGTTTCTTCCATAAAATATTCAACTTGAATTTAGGGGTTATTAAGTAATGTTGCCTCTATGCCATTTTAAAAACTGATGAAATCTTAGGTAAAAGAACTAACAAGGCAGTCTACATTATGAATTTGGAGATGTATCTAATTATATACATATACAAATATATCGTATACATATAAATCTATGTCTTGAATAGGTTCAATATACTCACTAGCTGAGTGATAGACAATATACATGATACTAATAATGAATATCACTATCCCTTAGATATTTCCTAATTTCTTTTTCCATCATTTGAATGTGATAATTTTGAAAAAGGACTTAATCTATAATGTCAGCTCTTTTTCTTTATTTCTGTATTTTCTATCTCTCAGAAGATGACTGAAGAAGCTTTTTTTGGTATGTGCATTTTGTTTATGCTACACATGCCAAATAGATGTCCCAAGATGAAACTCTGAGCTCATTTGGAAGTCATTTTTGGTAGTGCATGAATGAGAACTCTTATTTTCTTCTCAGCACTACTGGTATTTTATTGCTTCCATCTATAGTCCAATATGCTTTTAGTGCTAAGAACCCTGAGGCCAAACACACAAAGCACTAAGAAAATGGGAACTTCTAGCGATTCCAATTTTTGTCTCTCTTTCGGGGTTCTTCTCTTCCCTGAGAGAGTGAAATCACTTTAAGCTCACCATGAAACAGGAACATGGTGAGCATCAGTGATTGACTGAAGCTGAAGATGTTGATTTAGGAGTCTTTGACTTATAGGTCAGTGTAAAACCCTTAAACATGTTTATCATAAAGTCTGCTTGTCAAACTCCTATGGATTTTTTTCCAGACTTTGTCCAAATGTCAAGGTCCTTGTGAAGGCTTCTCTGGTCACCACAGGCAGAATTAGGTACCTCTTACTTTGTATCATTACTATATCCTAACATATTATTATATGTCAAAACACAGTAAATTCTAATGAATGTACTGCCTCTACTCATGGAATATAGACAAACTGTTTCTTCCTTTTATGTCTGGCTCAGCACATCAAATCAAGCTGACTCTCAATAAGTAATTAAAAGAATGGTCAGAGAATAAATAATAATCTGCACATTATAGGTTACAGGAAATCAATGCTCAGAGAGGTTACATGAACAACCCAATTCAAGACTGCCAATAAGTTGCACACCAAGTTTGCATGTCAGTAAAGTTAACCACAGTAAGAGATTAACAATAATAATGAAAGTAATCAATTATACCAATGTCTTATAATAAAAGTTATTTACAACCTTTGAATTGGTTACCTCTGGAATCTTTCATTTAATTATTGAGATCTATAATTGACCTGAACTATGGAAAGAGAAACTACAGATAGCAGTGTTACTCATGTGTTTATGCATCCATATTATATTTATAATTTTCACAGTTTGAAAATTGTCTGACTACTTTTTATGAGCTCTCTTATTGCTAACAGATCACATAGTAATTATGGGTGAGCTGAAAAATTAAATATGTATTTTTGTTAAGGTTCAAAGGCCAATCTCAGCTTTTATTTTCAACAAGGACATAAAAAGCAATTAAGATATTTATCAAAGTTTGGTGTAGTTTGTACTACTACCAGAGTTGTTGATTCAACTTTTCAGACATGCCCTGATTTTTAGGAAGTAGGAGGAAGTGGTTCCTCCAAGACTATTCTTATCTAAAATTGTCTAAGTCCTATTTAAATCAAACCACTTTATGGGGCAATATCACTGATTAAGAGTCCCACTTAACAAATAACTGTTTCGGTGACAGGAAGACATCTCAAATGACAAATAATATGGCTGTTGATTGACCTTCTACACTGGGGATAAAGATCTATAACATGAAATCAGTAAAATCATTAGATGTATAAAGATGTCATACAAGCTTTTAAAAAACAAGCAACAGGACTTACCATGTTTTAAAATACATTACTCACCAAAAATAGGTTTCTGAAGTTGTTGAGATCGCCAAAAAAGTCTTCTATAGTTACTGTGTTTGGATCAAAAATGAAGTATTCTCCCAGGTTCTCATAGAGCTTCACCATATTGTTGTGCATGGTGGACAATTTTTCATATTGCTCTCTGGCATTCTTTGTAAAGCTGTAACTTTGCATTAAGGAATGTGATCCGTATAATATTGCAGAGGCAGTCACTAGATGTCAAGACTTAATAAAATCATTGCTACTGTAAATACACACACACACACACACACATACACACACACACATACACACATTTGTTTGCTAGAACTGCCATGATAAAATACCATATACTGGGTGCGTTCAACAATACAATCTATTTATTTTATCATACATTCAGAGGGTAGAACTCTGAGTGAAAGGTATTGGCATACATAGTTTCTTATGCATCCTCTCTAATAGTGACTTTCAGATTGCTGCCTTCTTGTTGTGTACTCATGTAATTCCTCACTTGTTTGGTTGTGTGTGTTCAAATCCCCATTTCCTAAAAGGCCACCTTTCATGTAGTATTAAGACATAACTTAATAATTTTTTATCTTAATTACCTCTTTCTTAAAATATAGCTCATTCTGAGGCACTTCCAAATCTGAGGAACTTGGATGAAGTATGACGTGTGTAGGGCACATCACACAAGTAACTACAAGGGTTACCGCAGTTATATAGCTTACCAGGTTTGAAAATCTTTTAATTGGACGGAAATATTTCATGTATAACATGTGGGACAGCTTGTTAGAACATGTTTGCTAAATTAAACCAAATAGATGCATATCTATCAGAAAACTACCTCCATTTCTATATGTATAAATTTATTATATGTGTGCATAGAAATATATGTATATCCATATAGAAATACATATAAGATATACATAGCTTATATGAAGATGGAAGGAACAAAAGGAATAACGGTCTCTATTACCATTCTTTCAGATTCTTCCTCTAAATCAGCCAAAAAAGAATTCTTTTAATTACCTGTTGAATAAGTTCTATGACCTTCAGTCCAAAGATGCCAACTCTATAACTATAGGAAAAGGATGCTATTGTGGTGCGGGAGAATTATCTGTCAATCATATTTTAAGTAAATGCTGATTGGCCAGGCAGGAAGTATAGGCGGGAAAACCAGACAGGAAGTAGAGGTGGAACAAAGAGAATGGGAGTATTCTTGGAAGCAGGAAGCTCCCTCCACAGTACAGCCCAGATCACCAAAGAAGCAACATGTGACCTGCCAGCTAAAAATGGTACCAAGCCATATGGCTAAAATAGATCAGAATAATGGGTTAATATAAGTCATAATAGCTAATAAGAAGCCTGAGCTAATGGGTAAATCAGTTTTATAATTTATGGAGACCTCTGTGTGATTTTCTTTGGGGTTTACGAGCTGTGGGGAACCAGGTGGGACAGAAACCACAACAAGCTGACCCTCCATGAACATCATAGAGATATACAATAGTGTGTTTTGTTAAATCGTTCCCATTTTTTTCTCACACTTGGCTCTCCATGACTATGTATTCTTCATCAAAACTTATGCTTAAAATATACACTCATCTCTCACTGGCATTTTCAATTCTGTCATCTCTCATGTCACAGACAATGTACATTGCCATGTGGTGTAAGCAGACACTGCTCGTTTGTTTCCCGGATGCCCAGGCTGTAAATAATCACACAGAAACTATATTAATTACAACACTGTTTGACCAATGGCTTAGACTACTTATTAGCTAACTCTTGCATCTTAAATTAACCCATTTCTATTAATCTGCGAATCACCACGGGGTTGTGGCCTACTGGTAAGTTTCTGACTGGCAGCTCACATATTTCTCCTTTGGCACCTACATGGTATCTCCCTGAATCCTTCTACTTTCTCTCTATATGTCTGTTAGGATTTCCCATCTGGCTTTATTCCACTGAGCCATTGGCCATAAAAGCTTCTTTAACAACCAATGATAATAAAACATATTTATAGCATACAGAAGAGAATCCCACACCAATGTGGTGGCTCATGCTTGTAATCATGCATTTAAGTTTAGCCTGTACTACACAGCAAGACCTTGTCTAAAATTAAAACTATATGTAATATTCTATCTATCTGTCTATCTATCTATCTATCTATCTATCTATCTATCTATCTATCATCTATCTATCTTTATCAATGTTTTAAAACTATTGAAAATAAATTGTAAAATGAACCTTTTAGCACTAATAAATATAAAACCATGAATATGTGGATTAAAATTTCTAGGTCTGGTCTGAGTATGATGAATATTTTAGAGAACTGCATCTGGTCTTTCTTCTTTGGCTAGGTAATTGTTGAATGCTAATTCATAAGAGTGATTGAGAGGACAGTAAGGGAATAATTGTGAAGAAAAGAGGAAGCCAAATCAACATTTAAAATTGGAATTAAGTTCATTAAAAATGACGGGTGATCATAGAAGTAAAGTTGGAACATGGGTCCACTTTGGTTTTTCTAATGGAAGCAATGCAGAAATCAGGCCATTTCTGTAAAATTATTCTGCAGCTGACACTTACAGTACATACCATGAATTTGAAAATGAGATATCACTTATCTATGGTCTTTTTAATACTGCTTAACTATTAGCACCAACTCTCTGCTAAAAAGTATAATTAAATCATTCAGCCCTCAAGTCTATTGTGACATTAATAGACCTGAAAGAATGAATACTTTTATAACTGCCTTTTTTCATAACATGCACATGCTTCATATACATTTTGATTTTATTATTGAAAAGTACCTCCATATAATTTTTTCTTTTAACACTATGTTCGGATATTAAACATCCTGTTTCAGTGGAGCAGAAATGAAACAGTAGTCTTTATTTCTAAGCACAGAATTTAAGCTATTGTTTTGTTTCTTTACCTCGCTCCCATTCCTATACACACACAAAGCAAAAAAGAAAAAGAAAAAAATATAGACTCATGCCAGAAACTTACTGGGCAGAAACACATTGCAAAGGTCACTTAAGTGCAATCATTTGCAATGCAGATTATGAAAATGTATATTTCAGGATGTCCAACCTCTGTAAACCAGTGAAAAAGTCAAAGCTAACAAGGAAGGCAAAGTTCTTATATGCCTCATTTATCCTAACATACATTTTTGGAGGCTAAAATATGTTTGTGTAATGAAACATAATTTTACCAATTTGTTTTTATAGGCCAAAAACTGATTTCAGAAATTCTGTATTCCAAAGTGAGAAGTTACAACAGTCTATGAATAGATTATCATTGCACTAACAAATGGAAAGCAGCCTAGCCTCAAAGCTTTACTTACTTCTATAGTTCTAAAGTTATTACTCTAAAAGGGATAGATATTTCAGCCCTGATATATTTCAAAATTGCAATCCTGCCACAAAATCTTACATGGTACTCCACATTAAAAAAAAAAAAACTGACCTTGCTGGGCATGGTGGCACTCACTTTGAGGCAGAAGCTGGTGGATCTCTGTGAGTTCACGAGGTCAGCCTGGTCTACAAAGAGAATTCCAAGCCACCCATGACTACATTGTGAGTTTCTGTCTCAAAAACAAAATCCAATAAAAAACAAACAAACAAAAAGAGGAAACCAAAACTAAACCCCAAAGAAATAAGGAGAAAGATTGAAACTATACAGCTCTTTTTGTTCAGTGTTACTCTTTCCCATGCCTTTATTTTACTTATAAAATTTAATTTTTGAATCATCACTAATCCAAGATATTGTATGGGACTTGTCAGTGATAAAATAATGACCAACGTCTTAATCTCTACCATGAGGGAGTTTGCATCCTAATATTAAAAATAATTATGTCATTCAAAATTGACATTTGTATATAACTAAACACCTACAATATACTTTTCTCCATATCATGTTCAATGTTCTTTTCAAAACAACCTTTTCTCAAAGACAATGAAATTCCACTATAATAGTTTTAAATTTGAGGGCATTAAATAGAAGTCACTCATCCATCTAGGATTAAAATGTATAGTAACCGTCTCTGTCATGAAAGTTAGATTATTTCATTTAGTAGAATGACAAGTTAAATTTGATTATTGGGAGTTGATTAAAGTTGCGAATTTGTATCTGAATGTCATCACAGTGGATACTCGGGAGAACATCAACTCTTCTAAGTTGTTCTCTTACACATGTATGGTGTTTGTGCACTCCCCATTAAATAAATAAAATGTAATAAAAAACAATACATTTTTGGTATATGTAATGGGTGACTCATGCAATCCTAGTTACTAGGGAGGCTGAGGCAGGAGGATAAGAGAAGGGTCCAAGGCCAACCTGTGGCAATTTAGCTAATTTCTCCTTATTTATAAATTGAAGTAAATAGTTCCTTAAGTGGAATATGTGTATAGAGAAGGTCTGAAATATATTTTATTAGTGAAGACCTAAACTTTTCCTATTCCATGTGATAATTTAAGATTGAGGACAACAGATTTCAGAAAATATGCTGTCGAAACTGTGAATGATTTGACTAGGCCAGAAATTCTGCTCGAAGCTGGGTTTTGAGAACACTCAGAAAGAAGCAGATGGCCATGCTCAGAGTGCAGATCTAGCAAGCATAGTGGCAGTCACACTGTGTATACTACAGCTTCTGCCATAGCTCTCAGCTACCAGTGAAGACATTGGTAAGAATGACAGCACCAAGGGACATTTGCTCCTGAATATCCAGACACAATGGCTTAGATGCCACAGAAAAATGACCATAGATCTAATGATATTAAGGAGTAGGGTTCTCTGAGGATTACATTCTCCTGGGTTTAAAAGATAGAATGCACTCTTCCATCTATTCAAAAAAAAATCCTGAACTATTTAGAGAAGAACCTTGGAAAAACACTGAACTTTCTATAATGAGGGCAATTCATGGTAATTTAAATGCCACATTAAATATACTCATATGGTGGTGATGTGGGACAGATCCAAAACATGAAGTAATCAAATATGAGAGGGCAAAAAGTTAATTCCAAACTTTTTTCCTTTGACCAGGCAGCTTTTAAACTCCTTGTACATAATAAAGAACACCCTTGAAATTTTAAGCATGGAACTTATTTAAGAACCTGAGAACTAGCCAGATGGTGGTGTGCATGCCTTTAACCCCAGCACTCAGGAGATAGAAACAGAAGATCTCTGAGTTCAAGGTCAGCCTTGTCTACAGAGTGAGTTCTAGGAGAACCAGGGTTGTTATACAGAGAGACCCTGTCTCAAAAAACCAAAACGACAAGAACAAAATAAGCTGAGAACTAAAGTCATATCATGTCACCCCCACAGAAGTGTTCTTTTAAGGTGTTAAACGTGTGTAAAGCCGGGCAATTGTGTTGCACGCCTTTAATCCCAGCACTCGGGAGGCAGAGGCAGGCAGATTTCTGAATTGGAGGCCAGCCTGCTTCTACAAGAGCTAGTTCCAGGACAGCTAGGAGTGTTATACAGAGAATCCTTGTCTCAAGAAACAAAAAGACAAAAATGAAACAAAACAAAAAATAAACAAACACTTTAAAACATTAGCAGTTGAGATGCTAATCACTTTAGTGTATTAATAATTTGAAAACTAATTGGGTCTCAATCAAGAATCTGAAAAGTTAATTTATAAAATGTGTATAAGTCCACAAAGTATTTTCATATTGATTCATTGAAACGGTGACCTAAGGAGGCAGTGATCACAATTTCCTGGATATTTAAACATTGTGTAGTTATAGAAAGCTTTTTTAGTTTTTTGGGAGGTTTTTTTTTCCCAAAACAATGTTTCTCCATGTAACCCTGGCTATCCTGGAACTCATTTGTAGACTGCCTGCCTCTGCCTCCCAAGTACTAGAAATAAAAGGGCTGTATCAGCATACCTGGCTACCTAAAGCTTAGATCATCTATAATTTTTTGTGTGACTATATATAAATTTATAAAGCTCATATGCCTCTGTAGCATAAAAAACAGTATGAACTTAAAATTCATCCTGAAAAACTCAAATTTCCTCCATAGTACACACAGAAAGAAATTTATTTTCCTTATACTCCTATGTACATTTTATATTTATTTTGGCTATTAAATGCAGTTAGACCCACCTGCCAATCCCTGAATGCTCTTCAGTTGCAAACATACAACTACTTCATCGAATGAAGTAGAGAAAACTGTTTCTCATTTTATTTTACTTTGATAGACAGAGTAATCATTACTAGAGAAGAATTGTTTTATTGTAAGTGGAATGAACATTAGCAGAGCACTGGGGGTGACGGAGTTTATATATCATGTGGCTAATTGAGTCAAATCAGTTCTTAAAATTTTCATCTTTGTAGGCAGCACATTCGTTACTTACAATTTTAATAAAAGCTTAAAATATTAAATATCATTACTGTTGGATTGTTGGAGAACATGGAAATATCAACTTGAGATCCACTTAACCTTCACACAAGCTTTAGTTAGCAACATGGTATAATTGCCCATTTAAATAAAAGGGTGTCATAAATGCAGATTCTATTGAAAAATATACAGTGTTTCTAATTTTCATAACACCAGAAAAATCCTATAAATGCTAATAAATTTGAATTTTCCATATAACTTGAATAATTTCTAGTCAAAAATCAATATTTCAAAGAATTAACTTTAAAATATTATTGTCACAACTAGCAGAAAATCACTTAAAAACTATATATTTTCAGGTGAATAGACCTGACAGATATTTTAAAATATGAAACATTAATAAGAATAATATGCACAGCATTGGTAATTACTATAATACTCTATGATAGCTATAGATATAGAATAATTTTCTTTTAAAACTCTTATTTCAAAATGGAGTTAGAGGATGTTTGAGTAACAGAAGATTGCCTATTAGTGATACTGAGCTCAAGTTCCAAGTTTCAAAAATGTAGAAAGCATTTACAGAGCCAGAGGGATATATTTTGTAATATCCAGACTTTTCCACAGATAGACCCAATAATCTAGAATTTAAAAAATGTTTTAAAAAATGTAAAACTACAAAGGGAAGATGTCTACCTTGTGCTCTTCCTTTTCTCTATTCTTTATTTACATAATTTTTTTGTGTTTCTTTCAACCATCCCTTGAAGAAAAACTATGTTTGTGGGTGTGTTTTGCTTTGCTTTTGTTTTTAGACAGGGTCTCACTGTATAACCCTGGCTGTCTTAGAACTCACAGAGACCCACTGGCCTAAGCTTCTAGAGCGCTGGGATTAAAGTTATATGCAACCATGCCTGGGGACAATCTAGCTTGGTTCACTTAGCTACTCCACAGAGCCATTTCTTTACTCCCTTACTCAAGCTCAGTGATTAAGTGCCTACTATGCACACAGTATCTTTTGGAGAATGAAAACACAGTTACAAATTGTAATAGTCATTGCTTTCCTAGAGAGAAGTTTACGTGAAGAAATAATTGCAAATTACATTGAAAATTACAAATCAAAAAAGTGATTAAAAATCATAAGATGCCAAATAAATGTACATTTGGGTACAATACAACTCAACCTTGGGAGAGAGAGAAGTAGAGCACAAGACTAGCAATGCATCTTTAGGAATGGAATTTAAGCTGAGAACTGAATGTGAAGAAAAAGCTGAAGGAGCACAGAGAGAGGGTGAGAAAGTGAAGGGAAAGTATTCACTATTCTAGGAACACAAAAAAGAGTAATGCCTTTACAATACTAAAGACCATGAAACAAGTGGAAGAGACAAAACAGTTAATGAAGCAAGCAGGGACTAGATTTCATGGGTCTTCTAGATTTTTCCCCCCGCTGGGGGAAAATGTCATTGAAGAGTTTAAAGAAGTAGTAATCAGACATCTTCCACTCAAACATACCAAAAAGTCTATCTCAATTCAAATTCACAACCAAAACTTCTACATTTAATGGAATACAGACTATTGTCAAAGTGATAGTAAGTCTTCTCGCTACTTGGTAAGTACTCATAAGAAGACAGCATATTATATTAGAAATATATTTTGCTACTTACCATAAATATCACATAGAATCAAAGGTAGTTTTAGAAAGCACAGATTTTAAGCAATTCATAACTACCAAAATTTGCCGATAAGGAGCTATGTTTAAAATTATATAGTTTTCTGTGATCTAACCAGATTCTCTGAATGTGGCCGGATTCTCTGAATGTGGCTGGCCCGGAGTCTTTCTGAAAAGCCATTGACAATGACACTAGGACTTGTTTCCTCTGCATATACTGGATTTTTGGGATCCAGCCTGTTTGGATACTCACCTTCCTGGACCTGGAGGGAGGGGGGAGGAACTTGAACTTCCCACAGGGCAGGAAACCCTGACTACTCTTAGGGATGGAGAGGGAGGAGGAGAGGGAGTGGGGGAAGTGGGAGGGTGTTGGGAGGAGGGGCGGAAATGGAAACTTTTATAATTTAATAAACTTTGAAAAAAATTATATAGTTTTGAGATTGATATACTTTGGAATGTATTATTTAGTATTCATAGTATGCATAGATAGACATCAATTACATCACATTTTACCTTTTACCTCTACCTTAGCTCACATTCAGCTTTCAGCATTATTTATCACATGGTCATAGTGTATAAAACAATTGCTAAGGAGTGTGTAGAGAAAAAGAAAAGGAAATGGTGAGACTCAACTTCATTGACTCTATCAACTAGAATTGAGAAAGATAAATAATGGCAAAGCAGAAGTAAAGCAGCAGATATTTGGTGACCTCTGACAATGAACCAGGTACTTAACTAAATGTTTACCAAATGGCCTTTTATTAAATTCTCCCAAATCGCCAATCCATGCATGCTATTATTAATTACTCTCAGGAGGGCCAACTGATTTTCTGAGTGTAGTGTAGCTAGTAAGCAGATTTAGGACTTGTACCTGGGCACCTGTCTCCACATCTTTCCAATCTAAAATTATGTAAAAATTAAAGATGCCATAATATTCCTCTGTTTAAAAGGGGGGAAACACTCATGATAAAACAAAGTATGTTCTATAACAGAATCCCTGAAAGCTGTGGGCACACAAAAGAAGTGATTCTAGGATCATGAGGAAATATTTTATGAAGTTTTGAGCTCCACCTTGAAATATAGAAAGGACTTTTCTTGCTCAAGAAAAGCTACTCTATGCACTAGCAACAGCATAAGCAAAGGCATCAATGTATCTGGAATTCTCAAGCAACTGTGGACATGGTGTGACAGTTTGGGCACATATGGCCATGTTAAGGAAATAAGCGTGGAAAACAAATGAATGCTTGTAAGGTTCTAAATTGTTCTTTATAAGTAGTGAATAATCAAAGTTGTCTACACAGAGAGATAATGTGATATTATGAATTTCACTGGGAACATAAATTTTGTTACTATTCAAAACTAGAAAATTCAATATCACAGGGTCTACCTACTGTTTAGTCAAGTTCACAGTGACAACACCTGTTATATCATTAAAAAGTTTTAACTGCAGAATTTGATATTTTTCTGTTAGCTAGACATGCCAGAATATTCTTTTGTTCTCTCTGCCTGCCTTCCTTCCTTCTTTCTTTCGTCCTTCCCTCCCTCCCTCCCTCCCTTCTTCCTTCCTCTTTCCCTCCCTCCCTTCCCCCTCCTTTCTTTTTTTCCTCCTTTCTTTTTTTCGAGACAGAGTTTCCAGGTAGCTATGGAGCCTATTCTAGAACTTGCTCTGTAGACCATGCTGACCTGGAACTCACAGAGATCTGCCTGCCTCTGTCTCCCAAGTGCTGGAATTAAAGGTGTGTGTCACCTCCACCTGGCCAGAATATTATTTATTAGGGATGAAGTAGCATCTCAAAGTCAATCATATTTGGACTAAAGGTGTATTCTTTGAACCAGCATAAGAGTAGTGCATCATTTCTGTCAAGATCTGATTACAGAAGATGAGGTCTTCCAGCTTCTGTATTTTACTTACTTTGGCAATGCAGTGCTTTCTCCTGCTTATTTCTTATCTCTATTTAACCAAATAACACATATAGTTCAACTACCTTTGAGAAACCGTCATAAATTTCATGAATGTCTTAAGCTCAGTATGTTCATAACTTGTCATTCTCTTCTTCTAAATAGCGTTCCTCTCTTGGCTCTTAAATTGTGATTTTTTTTTAAAAAAAAATCATTATTTTAAGAAAAATTCTGCTCAGCATCTGAAGATGCCTGAACAGTTAAGAGTTGAGGACTAACTAGATTATTTAAGTAACCAGAAACCATGTCAGGCAGCTCACAACCACCTGTAACTCTAGCTCGAAGTCTTTCGATGCCTTCTTCTAGACTCTGTAAACACTGCAGTAATGTATCCATACCCACCTATATGCATAATTAAAAATAATGAAATAATTATTTCAAAACTTATGCAAAACATACTTGGAGACACAAATACGCAAAAATAAAGTGGCATCCTCTTTTGCAAATACTTAAAATTGTACATATGTAATTAATTCATAGCCCATGGAGTATACCTCCTCCATTTCAGTTTTCATTCTTAAGCTAAGATCTCACTATATGACCCAGGTTATCCTTGAACTCTCAATCCTGGGACTACAGAATTGTACAACCATGTATAGATTTCTATGTATTTATTATATCCATCCATCCATCCATCCATCCATCCATCCATCCATCCATCCATCTATCCATCCATCCCTGATGTTCCATTTGCAGTGCTAGTCTGTTAGCTTGGTACGTGCTCTCTCTGGCTCCAATTTCATACTTCCCATACCATCTTCCAATTCAGGCTTTATGTTACCATTCTTCATTATTTTATTTATTTAACTGAAACTACTATCAAAGTAAACAAGTGGGAAAAGACAACTTTATGCATTGTAAAGCCTTAACAATTAGGGCAGCTCTAGATCCTTCCCTTTCCTCTTTGTTATGGGTAGATTAATTTGTAGGACTAATTTCCCACAGTTCAGTTACCAAACAAAGAAATGACCATAAAAATTCGGCATGGTTCAATCTAGCTTTAAAATACCAGAGTGCATAAATACCAAGGTAAAATTGAAGCAGCTAGTTTTGGCAGAAAAAGAGTATGGTGAAAGGTTTCATTCAGAAGAGAAAGAAACAGAGCAAGATGGCTCCAGAGTGTATGTAGTCTATACAACACATTCACAGCCCCCTGCCACCACCACACAATGTGGGATCTCAAGGGGCCCAGGGAGGCTTCAAACTTGCTATAGTGTAAAGATGAATTTCTGCTCCTCTGACCCCCTCTTGCCTATTACTGAAATTAGAGGTGTACACCACCACATCCAGTTTTACTCAGTACTGTGCATCATACTAGGGACTTGCTGAATGCTGGTCAAACACTCTACTGAGTGAACTACATTCCCAGCAGGTACACTGATCTTTTTCAAATGGAAATATTAGAATATATTACTTAAACTGGTTGCTTAATTCATATAATCCTTCTATTCTAGATTGAAGGCAACTGATGGCACTAGTAGGTTTTAAGGACCTTCTAAGTACATAGCAATGAGAATTTATCTTAGAGTAAACTTGCTCAAAGACAGAAATGTTCCTGTAAAATAAAATAATGGCACTCACTGAAGGACAACTTTTTATTTTCTAACCCAATTTCTTATTGATGACTCTTATTTTGTTTCAGTTTAGGCTGTTTGGAACCCTTTCCACTAGACTCCAACTCCTAGTTCCTTAAGCTTTGAAGACTTATGTTCATTTATAAGAATCTATTCATGCTATAACCTTATCTAAATTATCCTAGATGATCCTATAATAAACTTTGCCTTAACTTTGATGTCTTTCTCAGTTACTATGACTTTTTGTATAGTGGAAAGGAAGTACATTTCAAGATATAAAGAGCTTTAATCTAATACATCAGCCATGACAGTCAAACATTTCAGAATGATTCCCTGAATTTATTCAATATAGATGATAGCTTATTCTGGTTCAACTCAGGGATTGAGTTTTTCATTGGAGAAATTTTATTTGTGTTTTCAATTTACTTTTCTGAAAGTATTTTTATGTAACATATTCCTAATATACTTCAGGAAAGCTTTATTCCTTGAGGCTGCTAAAACACATATGTATTTATATGCATGCATATATGGAAAATCATCTATTTTTCTTAGTTATTAGTGAGTTCTATATTTTTCCTATATCAATTTAATGTATGTCTTAATATGAAATGACATTAGTTAATTCTGAAGACATTTTAAGACTTTATACATGGAAGAATCTATTCAAATACCAAGGCATTGCTTTCAAAGGCCATGGTCCTTTTTGTTTGTTGGAGAGATAAGAATGTAACTTTGAAAAATTTCTGCTTAAAGAAAATAAACTAACAAAACTTCTTCACTAATGTTGTTTGTGGCATGGATATAAAATGAGCAGCAGATTTACCTAATGTATTTGCTGTCTCTAGGTTTCTGTTATCTCAAAAATATATGCTCTTAGCAATCACATATATTCTCATCATCAATGTGTTACTCAAAGACAGACTTTGGACTTAAAAACATAGGAAAAACCAGGATGTTGAGGTGCCATATGCCCTTCTATGTTCACTGAAGCAGTAATCCCAATGGCTACAACACAACCTTCCCCTAGGTGAGCTAATAAAAGCAGAGAGACACTGTAGTATATATTCAAACTTGGAATACTACTCCAGTTTATATACTTGCCTCTTTCCACTTACTTGTCTCATTGCCATTTCAGTTGAGTAAGAATGAGAAATGGTAATTTGAATATCTTAATTTGAAGCTACTAGTTAAACTGAAAGACAGGAATAGAAAGTATCTATAGTTCAGCATTACAAATCTCAATCCCTGAGTGTGTGTACACTATTTTTGCAAAAGATGTTAATCTTGTGATATGTGACAACATAGATGGACTGTCAGAATATTAGAGTAAATGAACAGGTCAGTTACATAGAACAGATACTGTATAATTTCATCTGCATGGAGTATCAAAACAGTTGAAGTTACAGAAAGGTGAATGGTGCTTTCCAGTGCCTATGCTGTGATTTCAGAACTTCAGTTCTGCAAGATGCAACAGTTCCAAAGAGCTGCTCCCTGAGTTAACAAACAACTGTATTTCATATTTAAAGAGCATTAAAAGGAAAGGGCTGATTTTACATGTTTTTTTCACAATATGCAAGGAATAGCTTTTTACATACACGTGTGTAGAGAAACAGTAGGCCAAATTTTGACTTAGATTTCTATGTAGTCTCATAATTACGTGCAAGATCCTGGTAGAGTATCTGGTGACTTCAGTTTTTTTTTTCCCCCATTGGAAAATTACTACACACAGACTTTGGCTCCCACAGGAAGTGTGTGTGTGTGTGTGTGTGTGTGTGTGTGTGTGTTGTGTGTGTGTGTAAGTGTATTTCTATGAGTAAGAGAACATAGAACAATTTCCAGGGAATAGACCTTGACACCTACAATTGTAGAGCTCCTCTGCAACTATGCTAGGAGAAGGCCACTGCGTGCTATGCAGAGTTCTCCTGAGAACAGCAATGGAGCGGGGACTACCTGCTACAGCTGAAAAATTCTGACTCAACTTATCAGGAGTAGAAAATCTTCCAGGTATCCTCCCAGTTTTCCATTCCTTTGTAAAGTAATGGTCCTTTAAAATAGTTAAAGTACTTAATAGAAGTAGAAAATAATATGGTTCTTTCCAGAGGCTGAGTGGAGAAGGAAGACAAGGGCTGCTGTTAAGTGGGCACAGAATTTTGGTCCTGCAGGATAAAAATATTATAGAGATCTGCTAAATCACACTGTACCTAGATCTACAGACTGCCTAAGAATACCAAGAGTAGACCTTGGCTGGTCCAAGTTCATTCAAATGGAAAGATAAGCTCCAAGCAACAGAACTATTGTGTTAAGTGCACTGGAAGAGGGGGATGTGTGATTAAACAAATAAACATACAAAACAAACAAAAACAAAAAAAACAAAATATCAAACCAGCCAATCAACAACAAAAACAGGACACCACACACAGGCACACACACACACACACACACACACACACACACACACACACACACACCAAAATTCACAAGCTTCTTATTCTTCCTGTAGTTTTTGTTTTAATATTTTACTCTGTGAGACAGGTTCTCACATTGCAAAATAGTCTGGCATGGAAATCGCTATGTAGCCAAGGCTGGCTTTAAGTCTGTGGTGATCCTCATGTCCAAGTTACCTGAGAGCTTGGAATACAGGCCTGAGTCACCACTACAGACTGGGATTTTTTTTTTTAATCTTTGGTGGAATGCATTCTGATTAAGCAATGACAAGGTAAAGGAAAACAATTTTTATTTACACAAACAAACAAAAAATAGTATTTTTCATTTATCTACAAGTGGCCAAGCATTGTTAAGACATAAGAACAAAGTGTGACAAAATGTTAGGCTGTTAGTTCTTTTGCATAAAACAATTCAAACACATATTAGCTGAATAGCAGATGGCATAGAAAAGAAAAAGTTAGATTCTTGTGTGGGTGAAAAACACCAAGTAAATTCTGTAAAGACGGAAACCTGGGCATAAAAGATACCATATTGTACAAGCAAATGGAATGTTTCATATAACTTTTTCATCTTTACAGCTTTAGACTTATCCTGTTTTTATAAATAGATATCCTCTCTCTCTCTCTCTCTCTCTCTCTCTCTCTCTCTCTCTCTCTCTCTCTTTTTCAGAGTCTCATGTGGCCCAGGCTGGCCTTGATCCTTATGTAGCCAAGGATCATCCTGTCTTAAGTACTGTGACAATACTGTATGTCAACATACCCAGGCTTACTATTATACATGAAAAGTATCTTGAATTCAGGAGGAGACATGTTATAATTTTTTATATTTTTAATTAGCATCCCATTCACAAGTTAGATTTTTAATTCAAATAAAATAAAAGTGTAAAAAATGGACCGGGTATTGAAAAAAATGTGCTAAATGATTATTACATTTTATCTTGTTTTAATATTTTGTATATTGTACATTTTATCTTATTTAAACATATTTTTGCTTCAAATAAAAATAAAAAATCAATATTAAAACAAATGTGTGAAAAGGAATCATTAAAATATGTGTACATTTACTATTTGCTAAGAAACTTCTGCTAATGAAAGTAACATCTGATCTAAATTACACTGAAACTGAAAGGCAGAAACTAAACAACAGAAATGACAGATGCTAGATCTAAAGAAAACAATGATACTTTTAAAATAAGAATTCAATACTCAAACTGATATTTCTAGAGAAAATAACAAGATAACTTACCACTCAAACAGCTAATTAATGTATTTTTACAAGAAAAAGAGTTACATGATTAAACTAGACTGCAAAATACTATTTAACTTGATGTTTTGATAACAGTCTAAAACAGGAAAACATATGCCCTGAGCTAACAACAAAACTGAAAGAAAAAATGGTTTTGAGAGACATGCTTGCTTTTATATCAGTTAAGAAGGAATTGATTAAATGGGTTAAAGCAAAAAACTTGAAAAATGCTATTTTAAAAGGCATAGAAGTATTAGAGAAATGTCAGATTTAAAAGGACTATATATACAAGAAAATTTTCCTTTGATATTTAATGGGCATATTTTGCTAAATAAATTTTCAATCTCTCACATGATCTATCTATCTATCTATCTATCTATCTATCTATCTATCTATCTATCTATCTATCCCTACCTACACTTCTTCCTGTTTACATTTAATCTGCTGTCTATGTACACCTTCTAAAAATACCAATTAAGAACACTAGTGATGCCTAAAAACTACAATGGAATCAATCATATACACTGCTCTCCAGAACACATGAACATCAAATACCATGGCAGCTCAGGAGTGAATCTCTGCTACTGTACTCTCTGCTGCTCAATTTAGTATACCTACATTTGCAAAACAAAAGTAGATTTATGAATCACAAACAGTCAATGTAGCACAACAGAACTGCAGAACACAGTGCTATTCTCCGTTCCTGGGACTTGACCGAAACCTCATCTCCAGCAGCACTGCTGTTCTTCTGAGATCAGATTTTTCGGGAGCAGTGGATAGTCTGAAAATGCCACTGTAACAGCCCATTATAATTTTCATAGCACCCACCTCTAAGCTCTTGGTATCAAATCTGTTTTGCATGCACACAAACAATTCAACAAGTCCTGGACAGGTGGGTAGGTTGTTATTTTTGTGTTCAATTTCACTAAGTTTCTAGTTTTGCCTTAATTAGCTTTTTTTCTGAGTTATTTTGATGCTAATAATATATGGCTGTTGCATTCCTTGTAACTGTTCCCAAACAGTGATACAAACATTATTAAATCTAATCAGTGTTTACAGAGTATTCCATATGCTACCCACTGTGAATCTTTTGGAATGTCATTTTAGTGGATAACACATCAGAAAAGGTTGGTATATACAATGACAGGCTTTTGTTCCCTCATTCGGTCATTTTTATGAGAAATTTTCTACAGATAGTAGTAGATTTCAATTTATTTTTGTCCACAATTTTAAAAAAGGTATATTTTGTTTGTTGGCATTCTATAGAACATATATTTAAATTCACAAAGACTTTCAGCTCCAGAGAGTATAATTATTTATATGTTTTGACTCTATTATAGAAATAATGCTCCAAATGCCTTCAAGTGTATCACATTAAAATGAAACATCCAAGTAACATGAGTTAAATATTTAGCAGGACGTTAGTGTGGTGGCACATGACAAATTCCCAGTACTTGGAAGACAGAGGCAGCAGGATTGCTACAGTTCCAGACCAACCTGGACTACTCTGTTACCTCTTTTCTCAAAAAGAAATATGCAGAAAAAATTAGAATTGTGGCACTCCATCTAAAATATACAAAACCTCCTTAGGGAGAAAAACTATACAATTCTGGATTTCATTCTTACATAGGACACTTCAATTACTGCCCAGATTAGAATATCAGTGTGTTTTGTAATGTCCTTCTTGATTTTTATATTAACAATTGTATTTAGCTACTTTTCTTGTTGCCATGACCTAAAACTGGAACAGAAAAGGAACTTAAGGAAGCAGGGGGTTTATTTTGGCTCAAAGTTCAGAGAAATACAGTCCACCATGGAAGAGAAAACATTCATCAGTCTGTTGCAGGAGTTTGTAGAGGCAGCAGAAGGAAGCAGAGACTTTAACATTCTGGTTCTGTTACTAGCTGGCTACACCAGACAGCTAGTTTCTGCCTCCCAAAGCTTCAATGTTTAAATACATCAAACTGTGTAGGACATTTTTTATTTAAACCGTAACAACAGTCGACTATAAATAGTCAATGTAGGCCTCTAAGATATAGTACACGCTCATTAGGCACAATGTCAGTCATAAGGTGGACAATGTAGACTGTTCATTTACTCCTTCATCTACTGACATGTACACAAATAGAAACTGTCACCACTAGAATCATTGTCTTCAAATTCTGCGAACTCCATAAGTTGTACTAGTGTCACAAAGCTGGTATAGGTTATCATTGCCTTCAGAGGGGATAGAGAATGAGACAGTCTGTGGCATTTTCTATTGGGCACTAATACAATTTTAAAGCTATATGGGCCTTTCCTCTTTGTTTATTGCACTAAATGAAGTTTCTTCTAGATTTGCCAAATGTCTATGTTTAAGGACAGATCATTACAATATGTCTTAGATTAGAGAGAACAAAGAAACAAGATTAAAAATTAAGATGTCATCATTAAGAAAATACAGGAGATGACAAGAAAAAAATCTTTAAAAAGCAGGTTTCAAAATGTATTATTTGATTTCTGGATGTGGGCTTGACTGTTTTGCCGTTTTACTGATCTTAGGATGCTTTCAAACAGCTGGCAGGCAGGCATTTTTTGTTATCCTCAATGAAGGGAATTTTAGATGAAATGACAGCACAGTTGCCACCTGAACATATTATTTATGTGGTACATCCAACTTTTAGTTATGTTAGACATTTATATGCTGCTCTGATTATACAGCCTTGTATAGAAGTAAGCAGAGCACTCCTTGTCACAAACTTCCCATCACCCCTGCAGAAGAACTGGCAGAACCATTAGAGAAAGTGGTTTTCCAAAGGCAAATATCATTAAAGTCTTTGAATCACCAGTAAAACACTTACTATCTGTTTAATATGTTTCACTGAAAGCAGATTCGTCTGTGGGCACTAGAGTGTTACTCTTATAGTTGGTTATTGTTAGAGCCAAATTCCCTTATAGTTGGTTATTAGTAAAACCACATTCCATTGAGCACTGAGGACAAAAGGTGAGAGTGAAATTACAGAATAAGGTTCAATAATTTACTTTGTGGAGCCCACTGTTGTAAGAACATCTTATTCCTGAGTATGTGTCTTAAGGACCAAAGAAAAGTTAAAAAGTTGCACACCCCTGTAACCTCAGTATTGCAAGGATGGCGAGGCAGGACAGTCTTAAATGTTAGCACAACCTCATTTACAAAACAGCATCAAAACCCCACCCAGTAACCCACCCAAAAGTGAGGTAAGAATAAATTTTAACAGATGTCAATTGGTAAAGGTATAACATAGCTTACAGAAATGCAGAAAACCCTTTTTGTAGTAACAACATATCTTTTTAATCAGGAAGAAAATCTAAAAGCAAAACCTCTAATCTAATTTATACTGTGAATGGAGGTTTTCATTTGAGAGGGTTTTATTTTCTTCTTAAAAAACTAATCAAAACCATTAGATTCTACTGGACTCTCCAAACTCTCTCAAACTGTACATACTAACCCAGTGCCTAAAACTCAGCCATAGTCTCTGGTGTTCACTCTCCATATGCCTCAGGCACACACATGTAATTTTGTGCTTCAAGGAGTTAGTGCTTCATAAAAACAGAGAAGAATGGCTATAAAACACACACCAGTGCCCTTTGGAAGTAATTAAAATTATGGCCCTACCCTGTATTCATTTCCTCCCCTTTAGGCATTGCCCCTTCCATATCCTATGTTAAGTTTTCCCTCTTAGCTCACAAACAAATCTGATTGCTCTTTGTACTCTCTCATAAGTAATCATATGCTTAAACATACAGACATATGCCATGACTGATAGTACTAGACACCCAAGTCCATTCATTTGAAATTAATTAGCATTAACAATATAAACTCATAAAAATGTTGGTTCAAATTCACAAAGTGTACATGAGTATGTTTTATCTTGAAAGTATGATTTTTGTTTGTTTTCAGAGGGCTTTCCAAAGTGATAAATATAAGCAATATGTTTTCATTAAACACAGTGAGACATGTTTTTGATGACTGCATTGCAATCTAGTTAAAATCAATTTTCTAACCCTATCATGTGGACTTTGACTCTAACATTTGCTAATCAAAATACCTAAATAAAATTCTTTCTAGATTGTGCTGTGTACAAATATCTTCTTAAACACATAAATTAGCATGTTATTTATATGAATATGTCAGATATCAAACTATGTTTTACATTATGTTCAACAAACAGTGGTAGGCAACTTTAAAGATACAATTAGTGACCATTTAAAATATATACCATGTGAATATAACATGGACATGCACACATGTATATATGTAAGTATGTGAATTTGAATACAATTCTACAGAAATTATTTCTACTGGTATTATCTTTTCTTGCAATCGTAACTATCTAAAAGAAAATAATATTAAGGAAAATAAGTATGTTCTAATGTTCTACACTTTTGATGCATACTAAAGGCTATGGTAATGTCCATGTAAGATGTCACTAGGAAAATTTCATGTTTTCTGAAAAGTAATGATATAGTTCACATGCTATACATGACATCTGGCATATTTAAAGCAAATTATGTTATGAAGTTCTACTACACACTGTATTCTTAATTTTTTGCCATGGCACTGCAAATATACCCCTAATTTCCTAGTACATGATTCAGAGGCTAATTCTCTAGCAGTCTTTTCAAATTCCTAGCTTTAAAGAATGGCATAATACTATTCAAATGTTTAATCTTATACAATGTGCTCCTATTCAGTCATCTTATGAACGATATCATAAAGGATAACTGACATCCATAGGGTGAACTCATAAATACTAAATGAATTAGTAATAAAATCGCTACTAATACCATTTGAAATTAAAGATATAGCCTTTAATAATGAAATATTAGATATAGCCTAATAATGAAATTAAAGATATAGCCTAAAATAATGAAAACAATATTTTATACTTTTCTTTTTTTTCTTCCAAAGACAACTATGTTTTGTAATTCAAGTAAAAGAAAGGATCATTCATTTGACTCAGTATTTAATAGAAGAAATGATACAATAGTACAATACAAGAATTCATTCAGAAATATTTACAGACATACAGTGCGTTCTTGAGAGGCAATGTCAAAGGTGATGAATTTGTTTCACTTGGAATATCATGTTAGTTTTTTTGCGACAGGGTCTCTGGCTTTCCCGGAACTCACTCTGTAGACCAGGCTGGCCTCAGATACACAGAGATCTGCTTGTCTTAACCTTCTGAGTGCTGGGATTATAGTTATTTTTCATTAAACACATCTTAGTACAAAATCTTATTTGATACAATATTTGGAGACTTTTATATCAGACATACTTTGATGTTCTGGTGTCCTATAAAAGAATCAAATATCTTTAACTATTGTGGGGGAAAAGTTCATTTTCCAAACTCAGCTGACTACCCTAAAGTTTCTGCATCACCCCGGACAAGACAAAGAAAATAGATTTGAGCTGGCCAGTGATGACGCATGTCTTTAAGCCCAGCACTCAGGAGTCAGAGGCAGGCAGCTTCCTGTGAGTTTGAGGTCAGTCTTGTTTACAGAGTGAGTTCCAGAACAGCTAGGGCTGTTACATAGAGAAACCCTGTATCGAACCTACACCAAACCACCCTAAAATAAAAGATTTGAAATTTCAAGGACATCCAGATAAAGGAAATTCCATGTTGGCTGATCTTGTATCCAATTTTATTTATCTGTATAACCTGATTTTTCATTTTTAAAAAGAATATCATGGACAATCATGAACTGAAAGTATCCAGACTCAAGTTGCAGATTTAAAGAACTAAACTGAAAGAGGGTATTTCTGAGAACTTTCAATAATCCTACTCTGAGCTTTGCTTCAGAACAACAACAACAAAAATCCTGCTACAGGTGCTTTTTAAAGATTCTTCTTTGTGTGTCCTTCTGAGAAAGCATTTCATATTTGTGTTGTTAATAATGATAAAATGAAAAGCTTTACTTAAGTTTAAAGTTTCTTTAATCTTGTCACTATCCTTTCTTCATTTTATGAGTTATATTGAAGACAGTAGTGATGGCTTGACATCTTAAAAACTGTAATCAAGTTACAGTGATTACAATCACAGACAAGGTCAGGATCCGGTGTTCTTAAAGTGGAAAGAAACGTAGATAATTACTATTGCCTTCAGTCACATTCAGGCATATGATCAGGAGTACCATCATCACATTCTTTTGTAAATGCAAAGTGCTATATTTTACAATTCTATTAATTTCTCTCTGGTATCAATAGTAAAAAAAATACACATATGAAAAGGGCTCAGATCTCTAAGACCAAGGTCACTGTGGTTGGGTGACATTTTCTCATTCAAATCACTGTATAAATTATAATATCTTACTAATTTATCTTAAATTATCATTGAGTAATACACACAAAGCAATGTCTGTTTATAATCAAGTAAAATACATGAATAATCAGCCAAAAGAAAAGAAGATGATATTTCAAGGCTGAATTTTGCTTTGTGTTCTCTAGGCAGTAGAAAGTGTGGTATTAGAAAACTGCCCTTTGTACTCTAAACATGATGTTTATTTGAAATCATTCTTACAAGGTTATTAGAGCTTCAATAAGTTAATCAGCAGAACTACCAACAAACACCAGGCAGAAGTGAAGTACTTACTTTTCAATCAGAAAAAAATGGTGATTGGGCTATAAAACAAATGGTGACATTTTAATGTTTTCAGCGTTCACCTGCTTTAGTTCATTTAAACAGATTGTACCTCGAATGGACACAAAAATCCATCTGGTTCAGGCTCAACATAAGTCATCCTGAGTTTTCAGAAAATAATAGGAGCATTACAATAGTCATCATGCAATTCATATTCCAAGCAATTTGCTTTCCCATCTTGCCTAGACACCCTGCACTGGTTTCTATTATTTGTCTGTTTCAATTCGTGCTGTTCCTATTATGGGAGCTAGTGCACATCTAACTTTTTCATTTAGCATGGACCCCAATACATAAACACATTTGCCCCATCCATACAAGATGGTTGAAGATCCTGCTCAAGGCAAATGAAAACCCAGAGGGAAACTTGTCAACTTGTCAAAACATATTTTTCTTATAATAAGAAATAGTCTATCTAAATAGGGCTTGGGTTAAGGGGTAAAAAAGAACTAGACTGTCTTCCTTTATCAAATTGCCATATTCCTATTCCAAATATACTGCTGCTGCTCTTTCTTTCTTTCTTTGGTCTTTGTAAATTAGAGTATTTGAGAGAGGACTAACAGCAGGAAAGGAATAAAGACTTAAAAGGAGCTGGGGAAGTAGCATAATTGATAGAACCTTTGCCTAGGATGCGTAAAGCCTGACTTTGATACTGAGCACTGCATCGACCAGGCATGGTTCAACATTCTTGTCATTGTTGTAGTCAAGTAGGGAGGGAGAGACAGGTTGATCACAAGGTCATGGGTCAACACTTGGTTATATAGCAAATTCAATGACAGCCTAAGCTACATGGGACCCAGTCTCAAACACATAAAGACTGATGGACAGACAGAAAGGGCTTGGGAAGGGTCATCAAAGTGTTTTGAAATTGATGTCTTCCTGGTACATATACAGGCTGATAATTTTCATGACTCACTAAGGTAAATGGATGAAAGTGCTTAAGGTTTCTGATGCAATCAGCTACAGGGCATTGGCTATCTATAGAGCTAAGGGGTTTGCTATCTCAACACTAAGAGGATAAAGCTTTGGAAATAGGCTCTAAATTTTTAATTGTAGATAATTTAGAAAGAAAGAAGACAAACTACATAGTATAAAATATAGTTGAAATGCTTGTTATGTTTTTCCTCGTGGAGATCACAAACAAGTACATATATATATATATATATATATATATATATATTTGTTTGCATATATATGCAAATGTTTTAAAGGATGTCAGATATAGCTGTTTAGATAAAATTCACATAAAGAAACTAGGGTAGACATGTTAGGAAGCACTGATCACCAGCTCAATATATATAATCTTAATAATATGTACCTATTTCTCAATATTTTACAATAATTTCTATGATAAAAAGTGTTCGATCAGAACTATTCTGATCCAATGGGAATCTTTAATGGGAAACTGCTCTACTCACTTTGTGCATGTCTCATTTGATCTTCACGGTGGAGCAATGCACTCAGAAAACTTAGGGTAATGATTAAGATGAGAATCTAAGTCTGGGGTTTAAAGTTCAGAATCTCTACTTAAAAGAACATGTTCTTTCTATCTGTGGCTTTGAAAAAAAATTTACTCCAGGCTAACAATTCTTTTCTTATAATAAAGCCAAGTTTATAAAACATGAAAATAGAGCTGGGATGTGTGAATGAACACATGGCTAGAGGAATGAAAATAGATGGGAGTTTCCAATTTCATCACCAAACTCTCACTTTTCTTGACAGAAATCCTTGGGCATCCTGGAGCATACTTTGGGAAATGCCTGTACTGTATCATGAAACTTCACAACTAAGATATTCTCATGTGTTATTTTTTGCTAAAATGACAGAAAACACAACAGTATTTCTGCTCCATCATATCATGCCTTTTATTACTGATTTGTGTACTTAAGTCAACTCAAGTGAAGAAAGGAAAGAGGAACTCAGAAAAGGGAATGAGAAATGAAAACATAGTCAGATATATATGCAGATCATGCTCACATAAACAGGACAGAGTTTGTTTCTCTTCACCCTTCCTTGCTTTATCACATCTGAGGAAAGAAAATGCTAAATAAGAATGTGAAGCAATTCTGCTTTTAATGATTGTTTAACACAAACATTTCACAGCAACAAAATGAGGCCTGCCTTTCAGTGACTTAGGGCATCATTTATGTTCATACACAATTGTCATCTTGAAAATAGAAGCCTGAACAAACAGCTTTGATGGTTTCTAAATTTGGACAATCTGAATGAGTCATGTAAGTTTCTTCTAAATCTTCTAACACCTTTTTACTCCAATTATATTTCTAACTTCATAAACTCAAATGCAGAAGAAATTATCTCCCATAGTACCCAAAGATCCGTATCACACAGTCTATTAGTAAGGCCGGTACAATAGACAAAAATTTCAGAAGGATAGGCATTTTTAACTCGTGGTACACGAATACTTTGACCTCTATTAACAGTATGTTATCAGCACTCTCCTTCAACTAATTTCTGATTTGGCTGTCACTCAACACAACATGTTTTCATAATATTGTACTTTGTCATGATGAAGTTGTCTCATACCTTAATGCTCTGAAAGCAAACACATTGTTAAATCATTTACTTTCATTTCTATGAAGACACATATTAATCTTATCCTGGCCATGAAGATAAGTGAGATGTCATAGTGCTCCCATGTTACTTGATCACAGAACATAGAGACAATTCTTGAAGCAAAGGATGGAAGTGCATGACTGAAGTCCTAGCACATGGAAGGCAGGGTCATCCTACATTCCAGAATAGCCTGGGTTACAGAATGAAACCCTATAATAAAGAAAAATAACACCAACAAACAAATAAAAAAGATCATCTTTCCAAATTGTATGTAATAACATAGTCCCTAGTTGAATCTCACCTGATTTAGAGTGACAGGATGTCATAAAAGAATATAATAAAGCAGGAAGAAAACAAGTTTAGACAATAAAAGTTGAAAGAGATGTGGCATGGTGTTAAAAAACATTGAAATCACATTTTTCAAATCATATTATATAAAAGTAGAATTCTATCCCTCATATGAGAAGATAGACACACCTATCAATCGGTATTACTAGGGAAGTTTGATAACTTTTTTGCCAATATGTACACATGCCTACATACACACACACACACACACAGAGAGAGAGAGAGAGAGAGAGAGAGAGAGAGAGAGAGAGAGAGAGAGAGAGAGAGCTCAAGTCATACATATGCTATTTTCTGGGGTCTGCATGTGGCCACCATTATGCAGCAAAAGAGGCACTAGCCCGAAACTAAAGTTGAGGGAATCAACTGTAAAGCTGACTACCTCGAAAAGTGCCCAGTTTCTAGCCTTGAGCTCACCATGATTTCATATTCTGTCGATTCTGCTATCAATTGCTTAGGTCAGAAGTCTGACAAATTTTTTCTTGATTAGTATCTTTTCACTTCCCACACATCTATTCTATTCTTTTAGTGAAATTATACCCATTTTACTTTCAAAAACAGAAATACTAGAAATTGAAGCTTTTTTTGATCAATAGTGGTTAAATATTGAGAATTATATATGGTTTAAATTGATACAGTTAGGTAACTGACTACTTTCTTGCCATTTGTACTAACACTTCTGCGATGTCAACCATTATTATCTCTAGCCTGGATTATTCCAATGTATTTTTCTGACCTTCTGTTATTCTCAGACAAGGGCTGAGAAAGCAGCATAGTAAGGATTTCTTTTAAATTCTCTAAGGTATTCTTCAGGAACAGAATACATGTCTAACCTTTACCGTTCACTCTCCTTTTCCCTTTCTCCCCAGTAAGGTCATGGCTGCTAAGGCAGTGACTTTCTTGTTATACAGATTAGAATGGACAAAGGAAAAATATGTTTAAGACTTTATACCATCCTGAATAATAAAAATGTCTCCTATGTTTTCTCATCCCAATGATACCACATCTCAAGGACTCAATCTATCTTCCACAGGAGGATACGACATCTACTACTTTGCACAACTGTTATTGAATGCTGCCACTTATGATAGTGACACCATGTAAGAATATCACTTTCTACAAACACATTAGAGAAAAGTTGCTGTAAAACACTTGGAAGTTATAAACAGATTCAGAAAACAAAATTTTCTTAAGATAAAGTTTCTAAAATATTTCCTATAGCAGTGCTAAACATGAAGGGGGACAGTACTGGGGATCAAATCCAGGACTCATGTCATACTAGGCACAGGTTCTATCACTAACCTATGTCCTCATTTCTAAAACAAGTCATTTTCAAAATGTAACCACAGCTCATTTACGTTCTGCTATGAAAAAGTTGCTACTCTCCAATGGAGCATCTAGGGATACTACATCTGGAAAGTACTTCATTTAACTATTGAGAATGCATCAACGAAAACTAAGTATAAAAAAGACAAAACTGAGGCAGGCCATGGATAAAAGAAAACTGTTCAACAAAACTCTACTCATATAGACTTGTTAATACATGAGGCTTCTGGGCTGAACAGAA
The DNA here is from genome assembly GCF_982192425.1 of Myodes glareolus. Taxonomy (NCBI): domain Eukaryota; kingdom Metazoa; phylum Chordata; class Mammalia; order Rodentia; family Cricetidae; genus Myodes; species Myodes glareolus. The sequence goes on from NC_142053.1 coordinate 59,131,537, forward strand.
AAGAACAGAAAATGGAGAACAGGAGCAAAGTGTAGTGTTGAGGATTAGAACAACCTTGCCACTTTGAATATCAGAGACTGTAAAAGCACAGTATAGGAATGACTTCTCATTGATGCAGGAGTTAAGAGTTTAAGAGTAGATTAAAAAGCAATGAAATATTGTTTCATTTAACCCACTGAGCCATCATGATGATCATGATTATTTTGTAATATCAAAAATTTACTGAAAAGTAGATGGCATTGTGGCTACATTTGGATCGATGCTTCAAACTACCTAGGCTACAAATACTACTGTAGTCAGGTTCCCAAATGGTGGACATAAAAATACTAGAGACTTGGGATATAGCTCATTTGTAAAGCACTTGGCTAGCATGCACAAGGCTGTGAGTTCCACAGACAAAGCCAAAAGGAAAGCAAATAAAGCTTAGGAGACACAATCTGCCTCTAAAGGAGATATAGTCATGCTACCCAAGTGATCTACAGTAAAACTTCCTGCCAGCTAATGGTAAGCGTTAACAAAATGAATACAAGGAATGCTCACATTATGTTCTAGTTCAGAGGTTCTCAACCTGTGGGTTTTGACCTCTTTGGGGATCGAACAACCCTTTCACAGGGTCAAATAACAAATAAACTACATATGAGATATTTACAGTACAGTTTATAACAGTAGTAAAATTATAGTTATGAAGTAGCAAAAATATATAAAGAAATCAAGAAAAATAGATATCAAAATATCAAATATTTCCATTAAAGCATCGGGTACAGATTTAAACAGAGAATTCTCAACAGAAGAATCTCAAATGGCCGAGATACACTTAAAGAATTGTTCAACATCCTTAGTTATAAGAGAAATACAAATCAAACCACATCTGAGACACCATTTCACACCAGTCTGAATGGCTAAGATCAAAAACGCTAATGACAGTCTATGTTGGAGAGGATGTGAAGCACAAACTTACACAACTACTTTGGAAATCAGTATGGTGGTTTCTCAGAGAATTGGGAATCAATCTACTTCAAGACCCAGCAATCTACTCTTGGACATATATCCAAAGGATGCTCAAATATGTTCATAGCAGCTTTATTCATAATAGCCAGAACCTGGAAACAGCCTAGATGCCCCTCAATGGAAGAATGGATAAAGAAAATGTGGTACCTCTACACAATGGAATATTACTCAGTGGGGAAAAAACTGATACCATGAAATTTGCAGGCAAATGGATGGAACAAGAACAAATCATCCTGAGTAAGGTAACCCAGGCTCAGAAAGACAAGCATGGTATGTACTCACTCATAAGAGGATATTAGATGTAAAGCCAAGGATAAACAGGCTATAATCCTTACACCAAAGAAGCTAAGTAACAAGAAGGACCTTAAGAGGCATCCCTCTTAGGAACTCCTGGGAAGGGTGAACAGTTGAAATATCCTGGGTAAACTGGTGGCAAGGAGGTAGAGGGCAGGGTATGAGGGTATGGGAACATGAGGAATCAGGATGATTGAGTTGGAGGTGGGATGGAGTGAGAGAGTAATGAAAGAGATATCTTGATAGAGGGGGTCATTATTGGATTGTGGAGAAACATGGTGCTATGGAAACTCCCAGGAACCCATAAATATGACCCCAGCTAACAGTCCTAGCAATAGTGGAGAGCGTGCCTGAACCAGTCAGCCTTCTCTTGTAATCACATTGGTATCTATCCTAACAGTCATCATGGAGCCTTCATCCAATAACTGAAGCAAGAAGATGCAGAGATTCACAGCCAAGCACTGGGCCAAGCTCCAGGAGTCCAGCTGAAAAAGGCAAGTGTGGGGGGGTCAAGATCATAATGGGGAAACCCACAGAGATAGCTGACCTGAGCTTGTTATGGCTCATGGATTCTGGACCAACTGCTAGGGAGTAGGCATGAGACTGACCTAGGTCCTCTGCATGTGGGTGACAATTGTGTAGCTTGGTCTTTTGTGGGGCCCCTAGAAGTTGGACCATGACCTGTCCCTCTTTGCAAACTATTCCCAATGGTGTGATGCCTCATCCATGGTTGATACAGGGAGGAGGAGGTTAGTAACGCCTCAACTTGATATGCCATGCTTTGTTGACTCCCATGGGAGGCCTTATCCCTTCTGAATGGAGATAGAATGGAGATAGACAGGTAGAAGGGAGGTAGGGGAGGGAATTGGAGGAGAGGAGAGGTAAAACTGTGGTTGGTATGTAAGATTAAAAAAAAAAGTGTCCGTGGTCATGGCGTCTCTTCACAGCAATAGAAACACTAAGATACAATTTGATCATGTTATCTCCTAACAGAAAAGTTTTCCCTTAATAATATTGGGTAGGTTTGTTTTAAAGGAAAGAATTGCCAAATAAGACACATGAGAGACAGAAGGACTAAACTTGAAAGGCCCCTGTATACTCTAAGTTCTTCCACAAATGGTTATTCTCTCTCTCTCTCTCTCTCTCTCTCTCTCTCTCTCTCTCTCACACACACACACACACACACACACACACACACACACACACACACAAATGAAGGGTGATATACAGAGAAATCAGAGAGACAGCAGAAATTAGCATATCTTCCTTTGGCCTCAATAGTTATTTCAAAGGTCAGGCCTAGTGCTGGGTATGAAAGTTCTGGATGTTATAGAGACTGGGCAGTTGCCCTCCTACAATAAGCTGTCAACATATTTGGAAACTTCAAACATCCTTATTCAAGTATTCTTTTTCACACAGAGACTATCATTAGCCACTCAGGAAGAAATCCCACAGTGTGCATACATTTTAGTGAATGGAACGTTTATAAACCCTGGGCATACTGCATCTATGAAACAAATTCAGCAGAAATATTCAGTGAAGCATAACTATTTCAGTATTATGGGAATAAAATCTTAGTGTCACATGACAAGATCATCTTGGTAATTAGACAGTGGCTTTATCAAGTCAGCCTACTAACTGTGTGGTCCTATCCTCAAACCTTATTTATATACCTGATAAGAATGAATTCTTTAGACACGTGAGATCCTGAGGGACCTGGTCTCAATGGAGAAAATCTGAATTTATCTTGTACTGCTTCATTCACAATTTATTACCTACCCCAAATTCAATTAAATGTAACAACTCACTGCTCCTTAGCTTTCTGATTTTCCCACTTTTCATCCTCTTAAATGTCTCTTTGGTGTAGAAAGTCTTTCTTATCTCCATCCTTACTTCAGATACAAAGCTGAAAGCCAGTTCCTTTGAGATAGAGGATAAAGTTCCAAAGCAAGTGTTTATCTATAGCTTCCATAAGGCTAAGGTGGATAAATATTGAAAAAAGACTCAGGGGGAGGTGGATTTTAGGCTGTGGTTCTCCAGAAACAAGGCAGAATCACAGCTACCCAAGGAAAAGTAAAGTAGAATGTGTTAAGTATGGGGAGGAGGAGAGGGGCAATTAATAGCCTACTGGGAAATAGAGAAGGTATAACCTTGCAGGATAGTTGATGCTGCCTTTAAATTCTCAAGTACTGGTAATGTTGAATTACAGAATGCCCATTGTTCATTGACATTCTATTCAATATAGTTGTATACACATGTGAGATTTCTTTCTGAATGGAAAAACGGTTTTTGTATGAATAAAAAAACCCAGCAGCATGAGAAGACTTGAAATTGCCAAATGAGCTAACGACTTACAGTGGTGGGGGTTAGCAGGACCATCTCTACAAGCCTCATATCTCACTCTCTCACCCAACACCACCTCTGACCATTGAGGCAACATAGGAGCCAATGGAACTATGTTAAATTCTGCTGTTTGCTTTGCCTTCCTTTCCTTTCCTTTTTTCTTTTGAGAGAAAAAACAGGTGAGACGGAGAGAGAGCTGGGGGTAGACAGAAAGAGAAATGTTGAGATAAATACCAAGACTGAATATAAGTGAAAACAGTGGGGAGATGGGGGAGATAAGTTTAGAGTTTGCTAAGACTCTGTGACTCCTGATTATGTATGCCTACAATGATACTATGCCAGAATATCCTACATCTGTAACAAAAGGATTATCCCCACTCCCTGTTTCCTGCTACCTTCATCCTTTCTATTCAATGGTGTTCTGCTTATTTTACAGATACATTTATTTTTCTCTGGTTGGACAGAAACTTAAAAAAAAAACCACTTAGGGATGAGGCTGTTGAATGCACCTCCAGAAGAGAAGAAGAATAGCATTTAGCACAAATAGCAAAACTGCCCTAGTGACAGCTCCTGCCTTGCTGCCTTTCCATTTTTGCCAGAGTTTTCAGCCTGGGTTCTCTCAGTTCCTACCCTTGGCTATGACATGGAAGGCTTTGAAATTTCAGTTTATAGGGTAGTGGATGTCTAATGAAGTTAGATGGCCATTTTTCAGGAGTCTCAGAAAAATTGTGAATTCGATCACTGTTGGGACACAGTTATTAAAATGATGCATGGTGAACAATGCCTTGAGGAACTGTGAGAAAGGCTCCAGGAGAAAAGGCAGAGAGCCTTTTTTTTTTATCACAGGTGCATATTTGTTCCCTGGATTGTTCTTTGGCATGATTTATTTTGTGCCTACGGTGTTAAACATTTACATTCAATTTATAGGACATGTTGATTCTTATTGGATGTCAGAACATGGTTATAGAACCCAATTGGTGAAGTGTTACACTGAGTGCTGTCCTCAGTGTACCCTGAATCTGGATATGGCCTTCTCTGACATGCTTTAGTGCTTCCCCAGATATAATATATAGTAGGTGCCAGGCTACAGTGTTTAAATGGGTCAGTCCTGAAAAAGTTCTGGGAAAGGATTGTTCTGCTAATGTTTAGTATGTGCTTATTGGCATTTATTTGCATGTTTTTTACGGATCATGTTTTTCTGAACTCAAACAACCTTCCTCGGATCATTGTTTTCTTTGTTATGTTCATGTATAAAAGTACATTGCAACTGAAGGCTGTCTACACCATTAGACGATAGTCCACCCCATTCTTTCAGGTCCTCAGATCTCAAGTCCAACAGACAAGATCTGCACAGGTTGGTTGAAATTGACAAGTGGGGCCTGAATGAGAAGCTACAAGAGGATGTGAGGACCCCTACAGAAAGAGGTAAGCAGAGATTAATATGGGGCTAAAAGTAGGAAAAGTGGCATCATCCAAAGCTCACTTTCCACACGCCCATTTTCACAGTTGCACAGTCCTTCATTTGTTCTCTTGGGAAGTATGTATTGTATCACCTACACTTCTGTTTTTCCTTGACAGTGTGCACTGCCTTGTAAACTCAAAGAATATACAATTATCAGTCCTTTTTTATATTAAAACAACAAAACATACTAACTGATACATATAACCTACCCCATTGATAGCAAAACACTCACTTTACAATACAGCAATGTGTATAGCGGAATGCAATTTCTGAAAGAATAGCTTCATGTCAGTGTTTATATGCAATAGCATTCTTTATTAAAAATAAAACAGCTATAATAAACACAAATCAGAGTGACAGCAGAAATCATGTTATCAACAAACCCATCAAAATGGAATCAAACGTCATGAGATGAACACCATTGTAGGAATATGTACAAGAACTTTCCCCATATGGGATTCTCTGCTACTTCATTTTGAAACTACAGAAGTAAGGCAGCTGTTTCTAGCAATATATATCCAGGTCATTTTCAGTGTTATTTTCTTCTCAGTAATGGTTCACAGGGGATTTTTCATGTCATAACATGAAGGTTTTTCATGATCACAGCTACATTCAGTCACACCTTAAGGGTGCCACTGTAATTATTCAAGCTCAGCCAGTTATTTTCACATTAAGTAATTTTGTTATTAAATACTTTTAGAATATGTTATGAAACAAAATAATGTTTACAAACTGACAGTGTTTGGACAGTATTTATGGTCCATTGTCATGACTAGATTACAGGATCTGAAAGCCATATGTTATTTACTCATCAACATTAACCATCTTGGCAGAACATTGATACAGAACTTCATACTATTCTCAAATCCCTAGTATAAAGTAGTCCATCATTTTTATTTATATAGTATTTAAAATCATTCTATTCTTTCTTATACTTCTAAAGCAATACTATTTAGTTTTTACTTCCCCTGAACATTTCAATAAGGATTTCCTATGATCAAGATGCTCTGCAAAGAAGGACTATAAGCATCTTGCAAATTTTTTGTCTAGCATTCATTTTACTTATACAACATACAGAAGCCAGGCATGGTTTCATACACTTGTAATCCTGATACTTGGGAGGCAGATTCAGAAAGTTTCCTGCAAATATGAGACCAGTCTGGGCTATAGAAAGAATTCTAGGACAGCTAGGGGTATAAGTTTATCTCAAAAATAAGTACAAATAATTGCTTTGACTACATTTTTCCAATCTCCATGCTATGCATGAGAGGTTAACACACACACACACACACACACACACACACACACACACACACACACACACACACAGGAGTGGGGATGTGTGGAGGACACGGTAAATAAGTAACTAATTTAGGACATTGTTTTATGACCTAGGTGCTCTTTCAGATTTACACAAAAGTAACATGTTAAAAGTCACTAGAAATTCTGCAATAAGTAGAACTTTGTGTCTGTGTTCAATCTAGTACACCCACAATCTATTTGCTGTACGTATTCCCGACTACTGCAACATATTTTCTTTTCTGAAAGCTATTTTAACATCTTATGAACAACAATGTATAGAGTAGGGTTTTAAAGAAAACACTAAACCCAACTAATAATATCTCCCATGGATAATTTAACTTAACATAACCTTAAATCTCAAAGCCGAAAGGTATCATAACCCTTTATCTTGAGAATGTAAATTTATCAAGACTGTTATGAAACATTTTCTGAATAATACAATACTCACAAACTATATATATATATATATGTATGTGTATATATATGTGTATGTGTGTGTAATGTAAAAAAAATAGTTACTTGTCTCCTTTTAGTAGCAAAACCAGATCTCCTAGTATTACAATGTTTAGATACAGCTGGTAAAATAGACACAATTGAGAAACAGATCATAATCCACTGGATGCTAGTCTTAATTATTTTTTCTGAAATTAGAAAAATCAATGAATGAGAAATCAAAGCCATAGATATGGATTCACCTATCTGAACATTATGAGAGCATCAAATATATCCATGAGTTAAATAAAGGCTATTTATCAAATGATTTAAATTTTCACACTTGTCACATTATTGATAAACATGGAACTTCAACTTTTTTTTAAAAAGTTAATTTATTAACAGTTACTAATAGAATGATTCATTTTGCACATGGTAGAGTAAAATAATTAGGTCCCAATAAAATTGGAATGTTCTACTGGCTTATTCTCTTTCTAAAATACATATGATAAGGGGCTGGAGAGGTGGCTCAGAGGTTAAGAGCACTGACTGCTCTTCCAGAGGTCCTGAGTTCAATTCCCAGCAGCCACATGGTGGCTCACCGCCATCTAAATGAGATCTGGTGCACTCTTCTGGCATGCAAGCATACATGGAAGGAATGATGTATACATAATAAATAAATAAATAAATCTTAAAAAATACAGATGGTATAATTATTACAAGTATATATCTCACTGACTACAGTGTTCATTCTATGCAAATTATGAGAAATGAAAGATTATTTAGGTTTTGGTTCAGTGATAAAGAGCTAAGGTTTCCAATCCTGAGTAATAGGATCAGAGAGAGACATTTTCTAGAACATACAGGATAAAGTATCTTCATTCATTTTTCTGCATTCCTCACTTGACAGCTCATTTTCTTTAGAAATGCAAATGACAAGAGATGTGAATAACAGAAATCTTGGTACTATAGATCTGAGGTGTGATCACTTTCCGACTAGAAAAGGAATCAAGAGGGCATTCAAATCTTTGCAACTGGTCATTAACAATCACTATCTGGTATCAAAGTTAGATGAGTAATTCTCTATTAATACATATATTATTATGTAGTTTTTTTTGCCATTAACATAGAAGATGTTATAACATGGTATGCATGAGCTAGGGAATTATAGACTCTAGGAATAGTCATGTATAACTTATTAACCCAATTGGTACATGAAAAGTTTATAAGAATTTTGGATGCCAAAAACCTCCAAAACAAACTTACATGCAATTTCCTCAGAATATAAATATGATATTTCTGTAAGTGGAATAGAATTCTAAATTGCCTATTCAACATTAATCCAATATGTCTGTCAGTCTTACAGCACATAAATGGAAACTTTTTTTTTTTATGAGACAGGGTTTCCTTGTGTAACCCTAGCTGTCCTGGAACTTTCTCTGTAGACCAGGCTGACCTAAACTCAAATATTGGCCTTTCTTTGCCTCATGAGATCTGGGGTTGAAGGCATGTGCCATCACCATCCTGGTGAAAACATAATTCTTGTTACATTATTTGTGTCTACAATCTTGCTACCAAGAGTCAACATAGTTTTAATCTTTTGTTCTTAAAGAAGAGATGTAATAAACAAATCTCAAATAGTTCTTGAACAAAAAGAAAATTACCATGACTTTTCAAAGTGAAGTACAATTTAGCATGGATATTTTATTTTGGGTATTTGACATGGAATATACTACCTATTCATGGTACTTATCATGCATCTTTGACAAATATAGCCCTTAATTAAAATTTGACAATGATGAGTACAGGCACATCACTACACACACACACACACACACACACACACACACACACACACACACACGCATACATATATATGCATAGCACTTCATTGTCTCCTTGATAAAAATAGTGTGACTTAGAGGGATATTCATAGTTTCTTTACAATATCATTTCTGGACTATGTTGTTAGAACACTGGAATGGAAAAAAATCTATTGTTTATGCTGTCTTAAAATATAGTTTCTAGTGTTGGACTCATACCTAATAAAATTTAAACCATGTAATCTATAATATAAGACCCTCTGTTCTTTCCTTGTAGTACAGTTCTTTTCTTTCCTTTATTTCATTTTTTGTTTGTTTCTAGTATTAGGGATGGAGCCCATAGTCTCACACATACTAGGTAAGTACTCTACCACAGATCTACATACATAGCCATTTTCCCCTTAGTTTTTTATTTTGAGACAGTTTCATAAAATTACCTCAGCTTACCTAAAAAAAAATCTCCATACTTCTATTCAGTGTTCTGAATAGCTAGTACTGAGCCAAATTGCCTAGATCTTTCCAATATAGTCCACAAATATCTTTAAAAAGCAAACATTTTATTATATGTCTTGAAGGTAATCCTTACTGATTCCTTTATCATATGTGAGCCTAACTTATGTTTTCAAGTACATGCTTTCTTCCCTGAAAGTATAATAGCATACACAGTACTAATTTTAACATTTTTTACTATTTTCGCTAATGGTGAAACAAGCTAACAACGGCCTTATTGATAACAATGACCACTATTTACAGAGCACCATGTACCACATAAGACACCGATATTAATATTTTACCTGAGTCTGCATGTCTAGCTTCTATTATTTTTCTATTTGTCTATAATAATTTCTTATTTCTTGGGCTAGAAAGTATTTATAAGTTTATTGCAATTAATTAAGCCCCACTTCTTTCTGATTCTGCATCAAAGATGTGGAAAACAGTTCCTGGGAAGTAGGCCAGCTAAGAAATACTCTTCCAAATCAGTGCTATAGGGATAAGCCCACACAGGGAACACACACATGACAGTATCTTTAGTAAATATAAAAAAATAGCCTCAAACCTTTACTCTGATCAAACAAATCTTTCTCCTGAACTGTATCATGCCAAATTTTTAGACTTGGGTGTATTCAAGTAAGATATATGTACATGATTTCTTAAGTATTTTCACTTTGTTTTAACGATTTTAAATTGAGTTAGATAGGTATATATTATTATTATCACATGGCAGATTAATTTCCATATTAAAAATCAAATTATAGGATTTCCTAGACTGTTCTTTGTATATAGCATCAATAATGTCAGATATATCCAATTCAATATTTGTCTTGAGCAATCTCAAAAATAAACAAAATAAAACTCAAAATTAATTATAAAGGATTGGCTATTTATTTAAACTAAAAGACTTTGTTAAAGTTTGGAAGCATTTAAGTCAATTAGCAGTCAGCAATCGATCTTAATTTTCACAATAAAAAAATTACATCAAATCACATCGTTATAGTAATACTAATCTTGGTATCTTAATTATTCAAATTACTAGAACTGTAGCAATTTTCCCCTATCCTCCACTTGAAGACAACACAGAGAAGAAAAAATCAGTAAACTACAAATTAACACTGATATATACTGGCAGAGCTGTTTGGGGAATTGGAAACTTTCACTCACTAGTTCAGTTTTGCCACCCGTGGTAGTTTCATGAACAAAAATCTACAGGAAAATTGACAAATAGATATTACTGGCAGATGGTCAGATCCCTTGTTCTATATAAATCTACACTATATAAGAAATAAAGTAGTGTGTTAGGGTGATGTCCCTGATTTCAATCTCTATTGCTATTGTTAATGCTGTTTCTCATCCTTAAAATGGAGCAATTCCATGATCAAGAATTTATATAAGTTGTTAAATGCAGGTCACAATTTTGATATGCTTTTTAATGAAAATCACTTCCCAATTGGCCTTCTTACCAGTCTGTTTTCTCTTATTATATGTTGCATGTGTAATTTCTGTATGTCAGAATTGGTTAGCTCATGGTGCTAATGAGGCCAAGGTCATGAGTCTGATTCTTATATGAGCCAGTTAGTTTTACAGAAAGAAAAATAATACGTTCTATAGTGTTTAAAGCCAGGAACTGCAACTGCAGCTAGCCAGGATACAAATTTATGTCCTTGGAAAGAATAAAAACCACAAAAGGGGCTCTGGAAAAATACCTAAAAAAGAGTTGTCTTGAGAGCAGCAAATTTTTACATGAAAAGATTCTTCTTCATGTTTAGAATGAGAGTGCTGTTTCTACTGAGTTTACACAACAAACTGGGAAATTAAAGTGGAACATCACAATCATGCAAATTATTAAAAATATTTTCAGAATATATTAATAACATGTGCTTACACATGAAAGAATCTTAATGCTTCCAGAGGGAATAGAAGTAATATATACATATGATGGTAATTACATGCTCCCATTATACATACACATAGGATAATGTGCAATATGGCTATAATTATACAATCTTACACATAAAAAATAGCATAAAGCTAACAATTTCAGGGATAGCTGGATCATTGTACAAGAACAAAATTATTTCAGCAAGTAATTACGTTTGCTTAGAGCACAGACTACGTGTTAATAGGGAAATTCCTATGTAGGTCTAATGAGCTTGGAGATGCTCCATTTTGACTTTGATTTTTTTATTTTTTTTTTTAATTTTGATTTAGGGGAATCCCAATGCACTATGCTGAAATTTATCTCAGGACAGTATAAAAATCAACTGGTGGGAAGAAGAGTCTGGAGTAACTGCTTAGATGATGACTGTTAAGAAGTAAAGGCAGCTTGGCATGATACATACATTTAATCGAAGCACTTGGCACTCGTGATGCAGAGGCAGGAGGTTCTCTATGAGTTTGGGGCGAGCCTGGTCTTAATTGCAAGTTACAAGACAGCCAGGAAATACACCTGACTAAAAAATAAAAAGAAAGAGAATTCATACAAATATAAGCACTGTCAATTTAGATATCAATATCAATAGATAGAAATGATAGCATACCTCAGTTTAGAGAATAATTTAATGCAGAGATTAAGTCTTTATTATAAAGTATGATTATGTAGATTTGAACCCTTGTTCTTTCAATTACTGTCTTTTGATTTTAGATAGTTATCTAATTTCCCGGTGTACCTGCATATCCAATTGGAAAATGGATGTCAAAATAACCATAATCAGTAGATGATTCTGAGGATGAAAACCTTTCATATGTTAAATGTTAAACAAATGGTGAAGATCTTATCAGTATAATAACAATTGTTGAATATGGCAATACAAAAACGCATCAAACAATGACCAGTGAGTGAAACAACACAACTCAACACAACTAAGAAGAGTAGTGGTAACATTCAAAGAAGTAGGTTTTAAAAGAAAACCAATGATTTCAATGTTAAAATACTGAGTTTGGGAAACTGGAATATTTTTGGGGAGAAAACAGTGAGATATAAATATAAAAGTCGTCTGGGTTGAAAGATCGAAGTTATGGGACTGGTGAAGACAGTCAAGAGAATTAGGGAAAAGAAAGGAAAGAAAAAAATTTCAGAAGTAGATGAGGTAACAGATGAAGTGATTCATATCCAAGGGCAAGAGCAATGACATTAATGGAATAAATAAAAGTCTAACATCATATACTTGGAATTCCATAAACATCAGTTGAAAATTTGCTACATTATCAAAATTACTCTGTTTTACAATTCAACTCTATGACCATTATATTTTTGAGAAAACATTATAATGATAATAATGAATAACAAATAGTTTTAAGGTTCGATAGCTTATGATGTATCTCAATTGTTACATTAAATACTATCGATTTTTTTTTTCATATGGTTGCTTGACATGCCTGTAATTATCTATGGGAAATAAAATAATAGAAAAAAACTAGTCTGTCTCCTGCAAATAATATGTACAAATATAAATTAACAATTCAAAGGAAAATGTAATTTCTTAAAATGCATTGCAAAGCTCTGTAGAAACAATCTCCAATAAAATAAATGCATTTAGAAAAATGTTATTCACTGTAGATCTTGCTTCTTTCTGGGTCTCAGTTGTTCCATATATAAATTAAGATCTATATGCTACACACTATTACTGCATTATTTTCAGGTCCTCATAAATAACTAATATAATACAATAATAACTGAATTATCTTTGAAAAATCTTGCTCAGTCTGGCATTAGTCAGGGAAAGAAGACAAAAGACAAACAAGCCACAATAATAGGGAAACATAAATTGTGAACCTACTCAGGATACAAAAGTAAATGGGTGACTGGTGGACTGTAGATTGGACCCAGGCAATCCTTTTTTTTATCTATAATCTCTATACCAAGCATCTGTTATTCTACAAGCTCGATTTATTACAAGTTAAGCTTATATAGCTTTAACATAGTATTATTACAAGAAGAGTAAGGTAGTTTTGAAATTCAAATAATAGTTCCTGCAGTAGCCACTCTGAACTGTAATCATCATTTGTATACAAATTACAAACATACTCGGAAAGACAAGGAAATAAAGAAGATGTGAAACCGACACTATTCAAAGAATGTTGTTTTCCCGAAGAGTATAATTAAGTCTAACTACTTAAATTACAATAAGAAAATAAACACCTCAATGAACTCAAACATCCTAAGAAAATAATCAAATATTTATAAAACAAACATTCCCCAAATTTAGTTGTTATATCTATTATGAAAGAATAAATCTTCAAATATCTAAAGCTCTAGTCTTGATACAAAAGAGTAACAAACAGAAAGGTGAACAAAGAGAAATAAAAGAAAAAAATATTAGAACAGAGCAGGACAGAATGTAGAAATAAGAGAGATGCTGAGGTAATATCAGAGTCATATTACCAAGTTTATAGTTGGCATTATATAATTTCTAAGCTACACTTATTGGACTAAATCCTTGGTAGGTTCACACATCTTTTTAAACTTTTTGTTTCCATCCAACCTTCTATTTCAGTTAATTAGAGAACTCTTATCTGACCTGTCAGCTGTTTCCTACTTTAATGGATATGTCTGGAACACTATTGCTCAACCATTTGAGAATACTTTTTTGCCAACACTTCCAAACTATCAATTTATTTAGTAAGGATCAATATATTGTTTCCTACTGTAGTTAATGTATCAAATTTCAATGTAAAGTTAAATATAATGTTAAAATAGGATAACCACAGTAGATATTGTCTTACATGAGATTAATTGGAAAAGCTAATTTTTTGCTTCTTTTTATTTATTTATTATTTTGGTTTTAGATCAAATAATTTAATAGTCCACTCCATCTAATTTACATTCAACCCCCAGGAGAAAAAAAAATCGGCAAATACTCAATTTAGAAAAAAAGACTGGTGAGTACTTGGCTTAATTTCAATTCTTTTTAGCAGAAAGGCAAATGAAAGGTTTAAGTAACATATCTTTTTAGAGGTTGGCCAGAAGAAAATAAATATCTCTTCACACAAGAGGTTCCTGGAACTTACTTAAAAACACATGTGTGGATGGGTAGTGGTGACACACGCCTTTAATCCCTGCACTTGGTAGGTGGAAGCAGGAAGATTTCTCTGAGTCTGAAGCTAGCCTGGACTACAAGAGCTAGTTCCAGGACAGATTCCAAAGCTACAGAGAAACCTTGTCTTGGAAAGCCAAAAAAGGAAATAAACAAACCAAAAAAAAAAAAAAAACTGGCTCTTTGCATGAGTGGTATTGAGAACATAATAGACAATGACTTTAACTACAATTTAGTAAAGTCTTTTGAAAACTTGCGCAAATTGCTGATTTTAAAATTACTTCTAGTGAAAGGAGGAGTGGCTGGATGGGGGCAAAAGAGGAGATTGGGAGGAGAGACTGGGAGAGGAGGGAGAGAGGGGAAACTGATCGGGCCGAGAAAAAAATAATTAATTAATTAACAAAAATTGCTTCTCTAAGTAGATGTTAATGATAAACTTAGAACTATTAATATTTCAGATGTGTACCTGTCTGAAAGGCTGATTCAATCCTGTTGTTATCATAATTGTGTTACTTCTGGCAAATTACTTAACTGTTTCCTTTTATATAAGCCAATAATAACAATATAAACTGTACTTGCTCATGTAGGTCTTTAAGAGGCAGGCTATTAGAAGCTATTTCAATTGCTATTGTTACCACTACCCTTGCAACAGTTAAAATTACAGAAACAAATCCAGGGACTCTTCCTTGGGGAAAGTCCGTTTCTTCTGCTCTCAGCATTCCAACCCTTCAAGTTACAGCGCCAATAGTTTCCTCATTGTTCAGGTATTATTAGGACGTCATGTTGATGACCATACACACATAGGTAACATTATATGACTGCAAAGTTGTATTTATGTTTTTAAGAAAAAATACACAAAAAATTTGAATTTTGCATGCAAATGGATGGAAATAGAAAACACTTTACTGAGTGAGGGAACCCAAACCCAAAAGAGGAATATGGTATGTACTCACTCATAAGTGGATTCTAGCCATAGTTAAAAGACATTGAGAAGCTAAATAAGAAGGTGAACCTGAAGAAAATCATATAGTTATCCTCCTGGATAGTGGAAGTAGACAAGATTTTCAGGCAAAACTTGGGTGCACGGGGATGTGGGGGGTGGATCTAAGGGGAGATGGGTAGAGAGAAGGGAGAAGGTGAAGATTCGGGAGAGCTTGAGGAGTGGGATGGGTGGGAATGAGGAAGGGTCGATATGAGAGCAGGGAAGTAAATTCTTAATTAAGGGAGCCATTTTAGGGTTGGCAAGAGACTTGACTCTAGAGGGGTTCCCAGGTCCAAGGAGAGGTGCCCAGATTGTTCCTTTGGGCAACAGAGGAGAGGGTGCCTGAACTGGCTTTGTCCCATAGCCACACTGATGAATATCTTGCATATCACCATAGAACCTTCATCTGGCGATGGATGGAGATAGAGACTGAGACCCACAATGGAGCATTGGACTTGGCTTCCAAGGTCCAAATGAGGAGCAGAAGGAGTGAGAACATGAGCAAGGAAGTCAGGACCACGAGGGGTGCTCCACCCACTGAGATGGTGGGACTGATCTAATGGGAGCTCAGCAAGGCCAGCTGGACTGGGAGTCATGGAGCATGTGATCAAACTGGACACTCTGAATGTGGCTGGCAATGAAGGCTGACTGAGTGCCAAGGACAATGGCACTGGGTTTTGATTCTACTGCATGGACTGACTTTGTGGGAGCTTGGTTTTTTTGGATGCTCACCTTTATAGACCTGGATGGAAGGGGGAGGGCCTTGGACTTCCCATGGGGCAGGGAACCCTGACTGCTCTTAGGACTAGAGAGAGGGGGGGAGGTGCGGAGGGGGAGGGAAAAGGGAGGCAGGGAGGAGGTGGAAATTTTTAATAAATAAATAAATAAAAATAAAAAACCAAATATAAACATACTATATATATGTATATATATATATGTGTACATACACACACACATGCGGATGTGTGTGACAACAACTAAAGAAAAAGAGGCCATGAATTTGACTATGAGGAGGTGCATGGGAAGGGCTAGGGGGAGGAGTGAAAAAAGGGGGAAATAATGAAATTGTATTATAATTTTTAAAAATTATTATAAAAATATGCACATGGATTCGTGATTCTCAAGCCATATCCTACCAAATGTTGGGTATACAGGTAGGTACACCATTGTTGTCTTGAAATCTTTAAGGACTTTTAAAGGAGGGCCTCACAAATTATGTAGCTAATCTGCATGAAAGTTCTTGATATAAAATCCAAAGTCCTTCAGCACATGGCTCTTGCTTACGTATCTAACATCTCAATCCTCTCTGTACCCCTTCTACTGATCTATCAGGCTACAATGACAACTCCCCACATAAGCATATTCTGTGACTGGTCAATGTCCTTTGTCTTTGTTCATAGAAGTTCACTTCCTTTGCCATATAAGCCATAGTAAACGAGTCTTTAAAATAGTATGTCTTTAAATATAGTCTTATCTCCAGAATCTTGATGCATGTTGTGGTGATATTTGAAGCTGATAAAAAATATTAATACATGACTTCCAAGTCAAAAAAATTGAGGGGTTGAATGAAGAATCAGAATACGGTTTTCATTGCTCCTACTTCCCATTGAGTATTCTCCTTAGAGGCACTGCTCAAGGGTTGGTAACTACCACTATAGTTCTCTGAACTCCAACCTTCAGATTTAATCAGTCTTAGATAGAATCCTGGCATCAGTATATTTTAAATGTTCCTCAGGTGATGTTAAGCTGTTTCTAGGGTTGAGTTATAAGAACTTTAAAGAGCAATAAGTTAAATGAGATGTAGCCACTCAAGGTGTTAAGGCATAAATAAGGCAACTAATGGCCAGAGAGAACTGCCAGGGAAGCCTATTAAATGGACACTGTAAATGAAGAGATAAAGATCCTACTGTTAAGGCAAACCAAATAGAAAAGATTATAGGCATTAAATATGTATTATATTTGTAATTAATTTTGAACATTCCTGATAAGACTAAGGAATGTCCATATATATTGAAAGTCAAGCATTTTGAAACTAGCATTTGAACAACCAATATTATGGAATAATATTACATAAAGATTTGTTTTTATATGAGTTTAACCAGCAAGATTTTATATATGTGCTGGCTGCTCAGATATCCCTCTTAACAAGCCTATATTTGTTGGGTAGAGTTCACAATTCTTTTGAATGTTTACCTGCAAACTATCCAGGGGTGTAGTGACACCCTAAAAAGATTGGAAAGTTCTCAAGTAATCCATGAAGAAATTTTCAATAAAGTACATGAGTTAACAAAAAAATAAAGTCATTGCAAGAGAACTGTTAGTCACAATAAAATTTGAAATGGGAGACCTATAGCAAATGAGATGTTAAGCGCATGGCTTGCTAAGTAATCAAGAGTACCCTTGGTTTAAAGCTATATGATTAACTGAACAAACTCCTTCACTATATGAGTTTCATTTTAAAAAGCATATAAAGCTTTCTGAAAAGCCATTGACAATGACACTGGGACTTGTTTCCTCTGCATAGACTGGATTTTGGGGATCCAGTCTGTTTGGATGCTCACCTTCCTGGACCTGGAGGGAGGGGGGAGGAGCTTGAACTACCCACAGGGCGGGAGACCCTGACTGCTATTGGGGATGGAGAGGGAGGAGGGGAGGGAGTGGGGGGAGTGGGAGGGTGTTGGGAGGAGTGGCGGAAATGGAGACTTTTGTATTTTAATAAACTTTGAGAAAAAAAAGAAGTTTCTAAAAAAATAAAAAAATAAAAAGCATATAAAGGTATTCAATATATTTGCTGTTGCTGTGCATATTCAATATTGTACATTATAACCAAGTGAAAATAATTTAATTCATGATGAGTTAGGGTGAAGATTATCAAAAAATGGAGAATCAATTCTTAAGACTAAGCCCAAATATTAGTCATCTTTACATAAACTCTTCTGTTTTTCTCTGTTTTCACCCTTTTCCTTATATGCATGCTGTTCAATGACAACATGCCACTATTATAGGACTGACGAAGATTATAGACATTCCAATCATGCTCCAGTATTGCAATTTAGATACATGGCTCCCAAACTAATTTCACAGCTAATCCTACTTAAAATCAATCTGCATGTCTTAAACAGGCCTGTCTCTTGCTCTGGCACTTTGTCATTGCAAGGAAGACAAACAAATGTTTATCTGTTCTCTGAAATTTTAAGCTCTAAATCCCACTCTATGGCAGTATGATCTGGTACCTATATTTCTGTCCTACCCAAAAGGACAGTGCGAGAGGGTGTGATTCTGCTTGTAAGACAAGCAGAAAGTGACAAACCAAGGGAAGGCATTACTACAAAGGAGCAATGGGGAAAAGCTCGCAAAATGGAGGCTGGAAGAGAACATTGGATCCCATAGAACTGGAATTACAGACCGTTGTGAGCCTGCCACGTAGATTCTTGGAATAGGACCTGGGTTCTGTGGAAGGATAACATAAGCTCTAAACTGCTGAGCCATGTCACCAGTCCTGTAGTTTCCATTTTAAATATGTGAGTGTAGCATTCCAGTGACTATACTGAGATTGTGTTTACAAATGGAAAACATATTGTGCTGAAATTTAGTCACCATACATTGGAAAGGCCATAGTGGTTATTAAAATACCTTCATGTGAGTTAGTAAAATTCCATTGTTGTAAGAAATGTCAAAATTTGCAAACTGGGACCAGGCCTTCAATTGAACATAAATGTATGGAAATGGGAATAGAGTTATGAAATGTTCCTGTCTAGGGAGCAATTTGTCTTTGAACAGACACTCATTAACGACCTGAAAAAGTGTAAAGGACCTGCATTTCAGATGTAACTCAGTAAGATTACTAGCTCCAAAAGTATACATTATCTATGTGAGTTCGGGAACTTACTGAATTTTTATAACTGCTGTTTCAAAAATGTAAGAACCATATCTATCTCATAGACTAATGTTTTCATCAAGCAGGTACAGGCTATTCCGAAAGAGTTTCAATTGTGGTTAGGAGTCACAAATACTTTCTTGTCAGGAATTAGATAGGCAGAGAAAAAGATGTTAGATACACACTTGTGCCATTTATGACTTGGCGACTATCTGACCACATGCAAACTGCTGAGGATTGACACACTGGGTCAGGAAAGCATTTGTCACCTTCAGTCTACAAATACCTTTCATTTCTAATCCTAAGTCTGACATGCAATCATGTTATGACATTCTAGTATCTCAACAGTTAAAACATTTCCAGAAAGGTAATAGAACATTAAAACATGATAGCACATGAAATTTGCTATGTTCATCATGATTCAAGCAATTAATTTTGTTCTGTATTGCAGAAAAGACTATTTTTTGGTAGGATACAAAGCACACACACACACAGTCAAAATTATTAGCAATAGTTAATTCAGAGAACTTCTACTATCACAGCCAAATGATTTCTTATCTTCCTTGACATCACGCCATGCCTCTGGCTGGAACTGCTAAAAATCAAAAACATTAAATACAACTTTCAAGAGGACGATAACAGGAAAGAATTAGAAATACATTTGGTAAAAGAATACACTTTTCTTAATTCAATTGGCCTGTTATTTGGATATATTCTTTCAAAACTGCGTTGAAAGTGGTTACTGGGAATTACACTTTAGCACTTCTGGGTGTGATTCAGTTGCAGTTCTGAAGGCACAGGCACATTAAGACAAAATACAGGTGCCTTCTGTTCCAGAAAAACTCGGGAGACTTCTAGTTTATTGTTGAACTCTGAGGGTATAATTTGACAAATTAGTTTTCCCATTCCCTAAGCTTTACAACTGAGTTCTTAATCAGTAAATAAAATTTTCATACCCCATAATTTTGTTTGCTTTCTTAAAAGCAACATTCTGATGTGGGTTTTAAATCAAGAGACTTTCCCTTTCCTCAGAGTAAACAGTAGAAAAGGACAGCCTTTTTAGATAGTGTACACGACTGGTTGGCATGGGTAATATTAACACAACATTCACCTTTTGTGGATTTATAGATTATAGGAAAAAGCTTTGCATTATACCATTTTTCTACAGACTATGGTCAACTCTGATGCAAATATCAATACTTTGAATTGAGCTTTACATTAACTTTTCTTATATGTCTTCTAACAGATTCCACCATTCCTAAGTAACAGATAAGACTTCAAGACAAATGCATGAATTTCCATAAGTTTAAAGAAATCCTTGAAAAAAGGGACCAGGGAGATCTATTCAATCAAGAATGATGATAAATAAAGCAAGCAATAATGCTATTAATCTTTTAAAATCAACTTCTAAAAAAGAACTTGTTCTAGATGGATTATGGTATTTCAAAGATGTACTTATAAATAAAAATCTATCACTTTCAAGAAATATTTTATCTACATGGTTTGTCCCATATCTATCTCAAAAGCACTATTAAATATAAAACAAACCTAAGGAGGTGTAAGGAGTTTTACTCTCAGAACTGAGTTTAAGGAAATGGATCATCAAAGAGAAAGTAGAAAATATTCCAGTTTAGGAAAAATTTACACAAAGTCAAAACACATTATTGTATTGCACTTTACTTTTTCTACTACTGAAAGCACACCTGCAAAATAGTCTTTACTCAGCTTAGATTAGTGGTCGCTGAAAGCTATACAAAGAGATCTGGTGGTTTTAATTTTATTCATCATGTCTCTAGCTCAGGGACCTGGGGAAATACAGAGAAGTGTGCTGCATATTTATAAGGCCTCTGGGACCTTAACAGGCTTCCAAATGCCTTGTTTGTTGCAATCTGCTTGTCAAACTATTAAAGAAGTAAAATCCACACTCTATCCCCTATTGCATATGCAGATTTTCTCTGTTAATTAAATCAAAACTATGATTGCAAGGAGAACTGATAGAAATCTAGTGTCTCCCCAGTTTCTCTAACAGCTAGAAGACATAAAATATTTCTAGTACCAGACATTTATTTAGAAAAAAAATTGACTATCGTGTTAAAAAAAAAATGTGTTAACCCTGATTGATAAGCCAAACTGTTCATTCAAAACTTTAGATTTAGTAGGTTTGCTATTAAAAATGTCTTCATGTAACTCCTTAATTATAGTTCCTGTAATATAACTCTAATGTGATATGGACATATTCGCCTCTCAGATCTAAGAGCTGAAACACTAAAAGGACTGAGATCTTCTTGTTTTAAAGGTGATATTTAAGTTAAAACATGTATTCCAGTACTCCATGCAGAGTTAAGCATCAGTATGAGAAAAGTATCTCTATAGCTAAGTCTATGTCTTTTTGAATGCAATTATAATATAGACAAAGGGATACTGGAAGTCACGGAAACTGCATCCAAGTCAAGGGGAAGGCTGACTCACTGACCTTTCTTACTGGCAACTTAAGCCCCAGGTGATTTCACTGTAGTAAGTCTGTCACCTGACTAGAAATAGTGGTACTAGCTTGAGAAGCATATTCTTCTACTACTCCCAGTAGACCCATTCTTCACATGCTGTGCTGGACAGAAAGAAATATTCACTATCCTTTTGGATCTGGCTGATTATGTGAGAATAACTACCTCAGCGGTTAAAAAAAAACTTGCAAAATATTAGTCTTTAGAACATCAGATAATCATATATGTTAGTGTTTCCTGAAGGAGTTCCCGCAACATTTTGGGAATAAGGCTGGGTGGATATTCACTATGCAGTCAAAGCTCAAATAAACCAGTAAATGTAGTTGCTCTTAGTCTCAGCTTTTAGATTACATAATTAACCAATGGCACATAAGAACGGCAAGTTTTTAATATTAAAAAACAAAATCATACAGGATGAAAAAATTAGGGAATAAAAGGTAGACCAACAGCAGAATCTAGACCTCTAGTGCAAATAATACCAAGATTTGTTCCACGATCTCATTTAGATCAGTTCATTTCTGCTTTGTTTTCTTTTTTTCTTGTAACACCAGGAGGTGAGCTGAGAGAATCACATTTCAGAGTTCAGAGATACTATGCAAACCATCTTGCACCTCCGTTCATTTTATAGAGGGAATGACCAAAGTCAAAAGAGTAGAACTAAGACACCCAGTAAACCGTTGAGCATAGAGAGGAACTTCGGATGCTTAAAAGCTTGTTCTGTGTTCTTGAAAACACAGTTGATTTGCCCAGCAACCCATTACCAAGAGTCCTTCCTAATCTCAGGGGAAGTGACACCATAGTGATCCACTTCAAATTGGTGCCAGAGTCCAAGCCAAACTGGAACATGTCTTGAAAGGGTTATTTTGGTTTTTTTTCCCATTGATTGGTACTTTCTAGTCATATATACAATGAACTATTATTAATACAAAATAAGCAATACGGTAACAGCCTTGTTCGAACCTAGTATTGTGGAGTCAGGGCCAGGTATTTTTCAGTCCATACACCAGAAAGCTTGAAGTAGTGTCTTTCTTGAGGAACCTTATACTCAGTTGTGCAGTGAGTGTTCTACGTGTATGACATGTGATCCCTGAAGATGTTCACTTTCCTTTGTTTTTACCGCAAATCTGGAGCTGTTGTATGATAGTGGGATGAATAAAGTTAAAGGTGAAGTGGAATGACAGAGCTTAGGCCTGAAACAGTGGGGATTGATAAGCAGTGACTTGGGCCCGGTCTTGCATGAATATAACCTCTGGCACACTGGCATAGTGATGATCTGTTTACTAAAACCTTGAGGGCAGCCAGGGTAGGACACCAGCCCTTGTAATTAGTTATTGAGAAGGATGAGGCAGGAGGCCAAGACTGAGCAATTTAGTAAAATCAACAGGGGAGGTGGGCCTGTTAGCAATGTAGTTTAGTAGAGTACTTGCCCAGCACATGTGGTGCTTGGGATTGGAACACTAGAATGGGGGTGGGGGTTTAACTCATAAAGCCTTTATTATATCTGAAAAAAGTAAAAGAATTCTTAGTTTTTGCATAACTGAGAGCTGTCACCTAGCCAAAATGATATACCAAATCAGATATTTTAAAATACTACAGAGAATTTTGATTGCTCTCAACATCAATAAAGTTATTTGAGAAAAAAATAAAAAAAGCCATTAAGCAAGTCTCAAAAAGACATGGGGTGGGGAGAGTTTTTGACAAGTTTCCTAGTTAATTTCGGCTGACAACTAGACATACCCCAGAGTTATCTGAAAGAATGCAACTGGAGGGTTTGCCTGTATCAGACCAGAATATGAGCACATCAGTGAGTCATTCCTGGATTGGTAAATAATATAGGAAAGCCCAGCCCACTGTGGGCAGTGCCATCCCTAAGTGGGGAATCCTGCGGGGTATAAAATAGTTAGGGAAGCAGAAGGTAGGAAGCAAGCCAGTAAGCAGCATTTCTTTGTGGTTTCTGCTTCAAGTTCCTGCTTTGGCTTCCTCTAGTGATGAACTGTAATCTGAAATAAACCCTTTCCTCTCCAGTCTGGGTTTGGTCAGTGTTTCATTATCATCACAGCAAACAGAGAATAAACTAGGACAGGTGAACCGGGAAAGGTTGCATACGTATGATTTCAACTTCTGAAAAAGTCAAAAGTGTGGGCGCATTAAAATAATCAGTAATGGGGCTGAGTAGTAGAGAACACATCTAGCACGTCCAGGACTCTGGATTTGGTCATCAGACTTGGAAAAAGAATCTCCAAATAAAATAAAAGGTTACGGCTGCCAAAGACTCCAAGGACTACAACAGCAATCTATTGAATGTACAACACAAGAAGTGAACTGCTATGTAAACTACAGACTTTAGCTGATGAACCCATGTGTGCATATCTACTGAAAAAAAGTAAAATGAAC
The DNA here is from genome assembly GCF_982192425.1 of Myodes glareolus. Taxonomy (NCBI): domain Eukaryota; kingdom Metazoa; phylum Chordata; class Mammalia; order Rodentia; family Cricetidae; genus Myodes; species Myodes glareolus. The sequence continues at coordinate 59,155,486 of NC_142053.1, forward strand.
GACAGCAAGGTACACCATTAACTTTTTCATTGTAATGATGTTAATTTTACTTGTCAAATTTTCTTTTATGAACTTTAATGCAATTTCCATACAACATTTACACTGAAAAAACAAAGAATATTTAGGATGCCTGGGAAGAGAATAGAGTTACACAGAACTCAGAGAACTATCTATTTCAACTTTGTTTTTCCAGATACAGAATCAGAACTATAGGGACCAACAGATTTGCAAAGAACTGTCCATCTAGGTTTTTATGAGCTCAGAATTTGAATCTCTATCTTTTACTAATATTAAATGCTTCTTAAGTGTCAGCATTTTTTTTGCCTAGAAAATTAAAAATTAAGAACAACAACAACAAAAATACAGCAAACATTAACTCAAAGAAATAGTCCCATACAATCAGTCTGTAATTTAGGGGCTTGCTGATCAGAGTAACAGACCAATTACTTCATAATAAGTGTCTCCAGACCTATTTTGGATATGCAGACACATACCGTCTATCATACTATTATTAGATATGGCACAGAAGTATCAGGGTTCAAATACAGCTCCATCATTGAATGGATATTAGACCTTGGGTATTTTTGTAATTGTTTTTGAGTATAGGAAATCAGAGAATTCATTTAATAGGATTGGCTAGTAGTTTGTATTCAACATAAGATACTTTCTTCACAAACCTGTCATTTGGATGACATAATTAGTGATTTTCTTTCTAAGTTGCACAAAGCCGAAATGCTTATATGAAGAACCAAATTCAGAACCCCACCACATAATAAACTATTCTATCATGAGACTATGCTTGACAAGATAGTTAGCCCCTTCTTTTCCATGCTTGCGTATTTTTCTATAAACCTACAAATGCAAAGAACATATTTTGGTGGAGTAGGGGATTAGATGTAGTCAAATCATGTTACAGTATTATGTAGTATTATTTCTGGTCTCTGAAATATTTTCCTGTCTTCAGTGGTATTTTCTGCACCCATTAATTTATTACCCATGAACTTAATTAAAGTGTTGTTTACTGATACTCCTTGCAGATCATTAATGGAATGTTAATTAATTATAGCCTAACACTATCAAAATCTCCGACATAATGAAAGAACCTCTCCCATCCCATTATGTCTTAGTGTTGCATCGTGGAGTTGCTTCACTGAGGTTTTTGCCTAATGCAATACCAACTTCTTTTTAAAATGACTTAAAACTACACTACAAAAAGAATTTCTATCAAAGCTAATTATCAGTAAAGTTAAAAAACACATACTGTTAAGATTTTATCAAATGAAAGAGCAGAAAAGATAACCATCTATTCACAAATAGATGCTGGAAGTTTTCGAACACAGGCAGGATATTTTATTCATTATTCATACATAATGAAAATACATATGTATTTTCAGACATAAAATATTATGTAATATATATATATACAAAAATATATCAGTCATAGAAAGCAATAGCTAGGAAATTAAAACATTTCAAGTCACACACTTGAATGTGTGACTGTGTGATGCTTTATACAAAAGCCACTGTATGGTCAGGGTACAGATTCAGTAGTTTTATTGCATTTTCAGCTAGGATAACAATGTCATTCAGGATAATTGGAACCATAGGAATACCACATAGTGATAAACTAGAAAATGTTTCTACTGTGATCACGTGGTGGCAGATAGCTACTCAGATGATAACAGCAAGTCTTTCAAACAGAGTTGGGGACTGATCAATACTATAAAGACTTATACTTCTGGCTGATGAATTACCTTGCTGTCTTTCAAATACTTCATTCAGATATTTCTGGGGAAATATATAGTTCTCTAATTTTTAAACCTGGCAAATAAAGCTTTAAAGAAATTTGAGCACATAGTAGAACTGTCTTTCTTATTAAATAGAATTCATAGGGGCATCACATGGACAACGATCTGAAACATACCATTAATTAATGTTAAGCTGTAGTCTTTCAATCACTTATCTACTTGCTCAATCATTCATTCATTCAAAAAATTTCCATCATTCTTTATGTTGCAAAAGGGCTGGTGCTAGGTACTATGAGAAATACAAGAGTCATTAGTAGTCTCTGCACATACATTTGTAACCCTGTGATGCACCTAGCAAGCTGGTGTTTATTTAAAACCTGACTTAAATAAGCACAGGCAATAGATCTACCCATCAATTTGTATCTTAAAGATAACTGCACTATCTTAGCTAACAATAAAAAAGCAGAGCACATGCATGTTTATAGATATGAATATATATGAATCCCGTTCTAGTCACACTCTCTCCAAATTGCAGCATCTGCTACATTTTTACATAAATATTCAATGAAATAATTGAATATTCTAATTACTTCTTTAAAATATTTTCATGTACATTTTTCCTGCACTTATGTCTGTGTGCATCATATCATTAACATGGCCATGGAGGCCAGAAAAGGATATCATATTTTCTGATCCCCAGGAAGTTACAGATAGTTGTGAGACACCATGTAGGTGCTGGGAAGTGAACCTGGGTATCCTGGAAGAACAGGCAGTGTTCTTAACCTCTGAGCCATACCACAATCCTGCCTTCCAGTTATTCTTTTTTTAAAATAAAATTTATTTATTCTATGTGCTTTTTCACATCATGAATCTTGATCCTTTCGTATTTACTCTCTGTGCCTGCAACCCCCACCAGAATAAAAAAATTCAAGAGAAAAATGTAAAAAAAATGAGAAAAATAATAAAAGAAATGAAAAATCTTGTCATGGAAACTGCAGTGTAATCAAATGCTGTATACCCCTTTTTCCATACACCACTACTTGCAAGTGTCCATTGCAAAGAGTCATTAGTCTGGTTTGAGGCCCCAGCATCCACCCCATCTATGATCTGCTGGAGCACGTGAAGGGACCTGACCTGCAGACCCTAAGGTGCAGGATCGGTATAACACAGGGAGGGTCCTAGTGAGGACCCAGCATCGAATGTGTAGTGGAGACCCTGAACTAGTCCAATTAATCTTAAAAGCCTTTTTAAAAATATGGTTACCCAAACAGATGTAAAAGGGAATGCAGAATTCAATGACAAAAACTGGGTGATTTTTAAAATAATTCTCTTACAATTATCATGTGGAAGAAGGTATATTCTGAGGGAGGGCAGCAAAGCAGACACAAGATCAATAAGTAAATGTTTCAAGGAATGAAGATTTGGGGTTAAATTCAGAACTCATACAATGAAAGTTCAAGAGGTACTTTGGACCTTTTCAGTTCTCCCAGTAGTCAAAAATCAGGATAACTACATGTCAGGACATCGGAGAAGGGGCTCTAGTAGCAGATTCAAACAAAGGAATCACTTCTTAGTCGATGGGTAGTGGTGAAGCACCTTGGTTAAGGTGTTATTTCTAGACCTTCTTAGTTCAAATCCCAGTTCTACCACTAAGCTGAACAACCGTGGGCAACTAAGATTCCATGGACGACAATATTATCAAGTAGGAGAAATGTAATTATTAGAATTACTGGAGCCAGGAATAGTATTAAAGAGTTTACTACTGGAAAATTGTTAGGTGCTTAGCATAGAGAAAATATTACATAAATGCTGATACTGCTGATAAGGTTTCTGTTTTTGAACGAGCTCTGTACAAGATTGCTTTATTATTTCTTATACCTATTCTCCAACTGCAGCATTAGTTTAATATTTGCTCTTCCTTCTGCATATTTCACTTGAACTACTTACTCTAGCAGGAGTTTTATCACAGTCATTGCATTCAAGACTCTCCCTTATAGTAACACTAAATTTCACAAATCAGGCATTTTATTTTGTCATCATTATCTGTCATGTATCTGTTAGGGCTCAAAAACACAAATGTTGCTCCACAATTTCCAGTTGTTCTACCTAGTACTAGCAATAGGTATTTATTGCATTATTATCACCCTATAAAGTTAGAGAAAATAAATACAAAGCCCTACATTTTTATGAAACTTAATTTTTGAAACAGTCTCATTACAGAGCCCTACAGGTCTGAAACTATGTAAGTCAGGCTAGCTTTAAATTCATGACAATCCTTTTTCCCCAGGCTTCCTGGGTGCTAACATTATAGGCATGAGATACAGCATGTGGCTCTAATCTTTACATTTAAATCTGAGTAAACCTGAGAAAGAAATGGCAGATGACTTTCCCAAGATCACATAACTGAGAGAACTAGATACAAAACTAGAAACTCTGTGTTCTTTCCCAAAGTACCATTGCTTGATGTGTTGCTAATTCAGTCATTTTCAGGTGTCTCATAAATGTTATAATAACACTCAATAGAGTACCATAGCACAGAATATGTGAAACAGTGAGTAAAGACAGATCTTCATCAAAACAGGGCTTTGGAAAATGCACATTTGAGGTGAATTAGAATGAGTTAAGACTAAGCCAATCCACATGGTTTTGGAAGTAGGTAGAGCGTAAATAATAAATAAAATAAATGAAATTCTTTGTAAATTAAATTACTCGAGCATGTGTAATAGCACAATTCAAGGGTCAATGATTTGTTTCATTTTACAAATTAATAACAAGGGGTGAAGTAGAAGAGTGGGCTACTCATAACATAGGGAGCTGCCAAGAACAACACTGAAAAAAACACAAATTAGCCAGAATTCAGAACTTGCATATTTTATGCTGTAACTCTTCAATTACGGTAAATTGTCAGGTCCAACAGTGCTTAATTTTTCAGGACACAATAATTTATTTGGCAAATGGCTGTAAGTGACACCCAAGTGTCTTTCATTTAGTAGTTTTATTAGAGTTGCAAGCCACAAGGGAGCAAAATTAGCCTTCTTTCTTAGGGCAGGGAAGGCGGTGGCAGAAGAGGGGTCGCATTTTGAACCAGATCTTGTCAGAAAAAGAAAGGTCAACTCCAGGCAGTGTGCTTCTACGTGTGTATTCTAAGCCCCACGGTACTATCTTAACACAAGGAGAGCAATAGGGTTCGCATGTTCTAAATTCTACGCTGTGCCTACTGTACACAACAGAGACTATAGTCCTCACTAAGCAGGAATTGATACACTATTCCATGCAGTAAAATCAAGTCCTTATTTCATTCCACCATTACTTCTAAGAAAAAGAAATTTCAGAAACATTATTTCATGGCCAAATTTATTTCTAGTCTGAAAAAGTTAATGGGACTTAATAGCAGCGACACTTGGAGACAGGCATGCTCTTATTTCTAAGGACTGTTACTGTTTGTTTTAATGAGGGCACAAAGTTCTAAAAAGTTAGACTAAAACTGAGGACATGGAAAAGGTGATAAAAATGGTCAGAGACTTGTTCTTACAGGTTTTTCACTGTAGAGAGAGTAAGTTACGTTTTTTTTCTTTCCTTAAAGGAAAAAAGACATGCTTAATGGATTAAAATATTATGCAGAAAGAGTGTGTGACAGATGGCAAAGCTGAGTAACATTTACTGCAATATTTAACTTGGATTCAGCTGACGCACCCCATTACATTTTATACACAGCATTCTTATTATTGATAACTTGGATACTGCAGATTCTTAATGTGTACAAGTCAGATGGAACCATCGATAATTGTGGAGTTAATTTATAATACAAATCAACTTTACATTCTATCCAAGAGGCAGCATCCTGTGTAAGAGAATCAGCTCCTTTGTATGTGCGTATTTCTGGTGAAACACATAAACTCTTAAATTGATAGCAGATATTGGAAAGCTTATTCTTGTAAATTAGCTATACTTTGAAACCTCAAAATAAGCAGTCTCTTCTGTGCCATGGAATCTTAACTACAGTAAAGAACGTGTCAAGAAATAAGCTCTGCTATACTTCAGGAAACCAACAGAAATCACATTTCATGTACACTGGGTTCAAAGAATTAGCCTGTCACATTTGACAGATGCAGCAAACTGCAGTAATTTTTCTTTAAAGGTAAAGCTGAAATTGATTTGGCAATTAAAGACATGTGCTAGTGAAAGAAAATGCCTACCAACAGGAAAACATAAAAGACTGTATTTATAATCATATTTTTGGTTTTATAGTTTACTGAAATGTGAGGTGCTTTATCAAGATAAAGGATGAGCTCTGAATTTCTTTCTAAATTTTCTTTTTCTTTCACTCCACTAGGAAAAATTTGATCATGGCAGAGAATTACATGAGTGTAGATGTTGCAGGATATCTAATGACTAAATTTGTTCAGATAGATACAGCATAGCTTGCTTTATATATTAGAAATCTTGCCAGATGTCCTGGCAATGTTCCAATAACGATGATGACAGTCATTGCACTAATTCTCAGGAACTGCACATAAAGATAATACTGTACAAATCCAGAGTGAATGAAACTCACTTTCAAAGTTCATTATCAAAATAAATGCTTGCAAGAGATTCTAACCAGAGAAAATAATCTAGAGAAAAGAAATCAAGAAAACAGCTATTACTTGGGTTTTTTTCCATGTTGTGGAAGAATTTTTCTTTTAATCTAGAGCATTGATGGGTCATGTAGACAAGCAGAAAGGAGTAAGAAAGCAGATACAGGAGAATGAGAAATCTAATGAAATACATGTATGAAAACCTTGGAAATAAAAATTATTTTAAAAAGGAAAAATTGAAAATATATAGCATTTGTACTCTAAGCATCTCAGAGCAAATATTTAACATACTCCATATTAGGTCTCAAGATCTCAAGCTGCGAACATAATTTTTTGTTTATTGTTAAGGAAATAATATTTTTGAAAAATGGGCAAAAGTCACTGAGAATGATCCATCTCTTCATTGTGTGTGTGTGTAGTGTGAGAGGTGGAACCCAGGCAAGCACATTACCAGAGATTTAAACAGTGTCCCTCAAATACATATACATACATTCATGCCTGCATACATACAGACACACACACACGCACACAAACACAAACACCTAATTTGTTTTTATTAGAAAAACAAATATTCTTTGAAAAAACCCAACTAGACTTATTAGTTCATTGGTATCACATTTAATTGTATTGGTTTGGTTTGGTTTTAAGCAGTGAGTTTCAAGGAAGTCACTAGATGAAAGCAGTGAGAAGCAAGGGAAGTCACAGATACAGTGATGCTATATGGCTTATTCCTAAATCCTGGGTTTTTGAAGTTCTTCAGCTCTGGTCACACTTCCTATCCTGACCTGCATGGATGTGCACATACCCACACACAGATATACACACCCTAACTGAAATAAATCTTTTCAAAAAGTACTAATAATGCAAATCTCTTAACTTTCTTATTTCAAACCCAACTAATCAGAGTTGCTACACTTTAACAAATTTACAATGTAAAGCTATGACCTTGCAATCCAAAACCAAATCATCTGATATTTTAAAAAAGCCATCATTTTAATACCTAAACTGTCCATACGTAGCAGAGTTGGTTTCTCTAGTATAACTAACCCATGGCAGCTGCATTTCATTTTTCTTTAGAAAGACTGATCCAGTGTTTTTATAGCCCTCGATTAAGCTGTTTAAATAAAAAAGGTAAATGTTGAAAGAGGAAACCATTGTAGTTAAGCTCTATGTAAACTAGTACTAGGTAAATCTCAGGTGCTTTCAGAATTCGGTTTGGATAAATACCTAAATCTACTCTAACCTTTTTAGCTGAAAAATTCCAGCTCCCACAGGGTTAACAGAGCTTTAGGTTTTCCAGTGAATCTGACAAAGCTTTGCAAAAATACTCACACTCAATCCTAGCTAATAGTCAAAGCAACTTGGGGGAGGGGGAGAAGTTAATAGACTTTCTCAAATATAAAATGTCTTCAGTAGTTGGCTCAGTTTGAGAGATTTCCAACTCCAACTTCGAAATTCCACTAGAGATATAATTCTCCTAAGAACACAGACAAGAAAATATATGCACTGGAACTAGTACTTAACATCTAACTGTTGGGACCCTAAACTGCCTGTTAACATCTAACTGTTGGGACCCTAAGTATCTGGAAATAAACAACAATAAATCTTCATTCTATTCAGTGAAATTTGTCCCCCTAGGTGCTGGACATTGAACCAAGAACCTCAGGCATGCTAAACAGTTACTGTATTGATGCTCCATACTTCCAGTCAGGCCTGCAACTCTTGCCTCTGTCTCCCTAGTAGTTTAAATTATAGGGGTATACCATTCGGCTCAGCTGAATTAATCCTTATCTATATTTCCCCTCTCAACTTAAACATTAACTTTTTGAGGAGAAGCCTGGTTGATGGAAGTGGCTTTCTTTATTAATCTATTCTACATTTCCTGCCATGCATGCATATGCATTTGTCTAATGTTTTTATTTCTTCAACCTGTTAATGATTCCAGGGTAAGGATTACGTTTTTGTAGCTGTTCACTACTGCATATCAGCTCATGCAGAATTTCTTTCTGCCTAGAATGGAGAAGTCCCATTATAAAATTTAAGGAACACAGAAGTATTCTGTATTGACTTTGATGTGAAAGGCAAAGAAACAGTGGAAATTATTTCAGTTTCTAAAACACAGTTCATCTGATGGTTTTCATTACAGAATATTTCAGAGTAGACTTGATAAAATAGTTTTCCTAAGCTTTGTAAGGAAAGATTGTCATAGCTGCATTACAATAACCACTATAGGGAAATAGAATGCATTATTCAAAAGAATGAGATATTCTGTCCCCAACACACACTTGTGTGTCTGTGCTTCTCTAATAGTTCTGACTTACTTTGACCACTAGTTGGCAAGAGGAAAGAAACACCATCCGGTAGATGGAAACAGGCAAGGATGGCAATGACAACCTGCCAAATATGGATGGAACTCTTCACAGCAGTATTCTTTATCTTTTGGAACTTAGACACTACTTTCTGCTACTAAGAGTTCTCATGCCTCACATCCAAATGGTCAACCTGATGTTTTCATCTTTACTGACAGAGGCTTTGATATGTTTTGACTATACCTTGTCCTAGAACCTTCTTCCAGGTCTTCACTCAGAATCGATCTAAGCATGCTCTTAACTGTTACTAAAACAATGTATTTGAATACTATATAGACTGAAAACTTTTGCTGATCAACTAGGTTTCACTACTAAAGAGAATGAATTATCCATAAAAATATCTGCATTTATCATACCTTTATCCTGTATATTGTTGATTTTGCTTTCTATAGTAAGATTTTGAGAGGAAATATGCACGTAATGTTTATGTTTAACTCACAATTCTAATACTTTGTGAATAGGTATATCCAGGCATTACAAAAATAACTAAATATGTGCACACAAAAGGGAAATGAAATAGCACAGAAGGCAAAATCTGCGTGTTAATTATGTTCTAATCTATGAATGTCTATGGAGATTTGTTAGATGACCTAACATATGCCTCATCGTACAGTACTTTAATATGTTTAACCAATTCACCATTTTTAACACACTTGATGAGTTTAAACTATCAAATTACATAAAATGAAGATTATAAAACTAAACAGAGCTATAGATTTTGAGATAGAGCTTATATGTTGATTGTTCATTTTGAATCTTAAATTCTGAGTTCTTCAATCTAATTCAGCTAGGAATGCCCCCTCCCAGTGGTAATGATTAAACGCAGAACTTCATATACACTAGGCAAGTGCTCTAACATTGAGTCATAACCTCACACCCCCAAATCATCTTTAATATTCATTGAATTGGGAGTTTTGATGAGCTTTGGTTTATTCAACTAATGGTGGATATCAAATGAATTGCCAAGTATTTTGAATCATATTTTGGATGATCTATGAGAAGTCATGACAAAATAATTTTAATTATGACCATAATATGTCAGTAGAGGGCAAATCATGCATCGTTTTCTTCAACAGAAATATAGTTTGTCTTACTTTATGCTTGGCCTGAGAATCCAGGAGGCGATCACACAAAAATCAACATACTGAACATTTCTTTCAGGCAGACAAAAATGCCAAAAAGCTTTGAATTTCATTTCTTCATTGCAGTGGTTCAAAAGCACAATATCCTCTGCTTATTAACAATTATAATGATGCCATATAATTAAACTCACACACTCTGTTTTTATTCTTGTTGGTTCTTAACTGAGTGTTAATCTTTGTCACAGCTTCCAGAGTGCTTTGCACTAGCTATATCTGCTCCAGTTCTACGGCACGTAGTGTATTGCAAGGGACTGCTATAGCTTCTTAATAAATGTACGTTGCTTGACTAGTAGAAACATGGAAAGAAACATATTTTTCAACCAAGAGAATTGTTAGTATACCAAATTCTTAATTATGTGTGACAAAGAAGATAGTTAATTCACAAAAAAACATAATATTCATTTTTATTTGTTTTTGAAATGTATTTCCATACGGAGCTGCTGTTCATTTGAGTCCCTCAGTTGGCTTGACAGTATATTTCTAGCCATATAAAGAAGTTGCAAATTAATTTTCAGCTGTGCTCAAAGCTGAGGAGTTATGTATAACCAACCAAAAATGTGTCAAGGAATATTTGAAATGGTCTATTGCATTTTTAGGCTACACAGTTTATATTGATTGTAAACTTGACAGTATTTTGAAACATCTAGTAGGCAGAGCTCTAGGCATACCAGTTAGAGATGCCCAAGATCGGGATAACTAAAGGAGAAAGACCCACCACAAATACTGGTGACACAATACCAGGGGCCAGAGTTTGGACTGATTATAAAAAAAGAAAGCAGATCTGAGCACAAGTATCCATCTTACTTTTTGCTTCTTGAGTACAGGTTTGATAAGACCAATTACCTTGTCACTCCCTTCCATGATAAACTGTATGCTCTAAATTGTGAGTCAAAATGAACCCTTCTTTTCAAGTTGTGTTTATCATATATTTTGTCACATAGAAAGTAACTGGTATACTTGTATTATTTTTGCTACCAGTTTTATCTCTCACATTGCATCATTTCTTTTTTTAAACATTTATTTATTATGTACACAGTGTTCAGCCTCCATGTCTGCCTGCAGGCCAGAAGAAGGCACTCATTACAGGTGGTTGTGAGCCACCATGTAGTTGCTGGGAACTGAACTCAGGACCGCTGGAAGAGCAGTCAGTGCTGTTAACTTCTGAGCCATCTCTCCAGCCCTCTGAGCCATCTCTCCAGCCCTCATTTCTTGAAAGTAGGAAACATCATCTCATTTTATAAGTACAAGAAAATATAGAATATTATATTTCATATTAAACAGAAACCTATTCAAATTCAATTGTTTGACTGTTCTTTTATACTAAAGGAAAAGGGTTGCGATATTTTTAAGGTGGAAAATCTGGACACTATATGAATATTTTGCTTCTTCCATGCATTTTCAACATTTGGAGGAATGTACCTTTTATTTCAATTATTGTAAAATAAAAAAGCAGACTCCAAATTTAGTATTAATAAACAACTTTTCAATTTTACAAATCATTTAAAGACTCATTGCTTTATTTATACTTGTGTGTGTATGTATCTGTGTATATACATACATGAATATGCAGGTACATGCATTTGAAGTGTGTAGAGACCAGATAATGGAGTCAACTGTCTATGTATTGGAGGCATGGTCTTTCACAGATAGAGGAACTTGTATCGTTAAGTAGGATGGGCAGGTCCATTTTTTCAGCTGTGTACAAAATATAATTAGATGTTTTATGTTCTGGGTCAGACCCATGGTAAATGAATCTAGGTATCTACTCAGAGAACATGAATTTTATAGGTCCAATTCTAATTCACCTTCTAACTGCTGACCTCTAGAAAGTTTGCCTAAAATTCTATTAAAAGTTTCCATGATTTTTCCCACTCTTACCCTTAAATAAGTAACTAACATGTAATCTTTACAAGTTCTAAAACATATCTTATAATACATACATATATAATCATACCACATACATGAACACACACACACAAATACACTCACCATCAAAATTTGATAGGATAAGTAGTGATAAATCATGGGCTTCCATTTCTAGCACCATATATGCATTTTCACAACACAATAACTTATCTTTCCACTTTTGCAATACAATAGTGTCATTACTACATATATTCCATTGCTTTTTATATTTGTGTCTAAACTTTTATTTATTTGTATGTGTGAATATATGTGCATGATGTGTGTGTGTTTGCACGTGTGTATGTGTGCACACATGCACACAGCGCATGCATGCACGCATGTAGATGTCAGACGTGGATATCAAGTATCTTCTCTATGACTCTCCACCTTATTCCCTTGAGACAAAAATTCTACTGAGCCAGAATTAGGCTGTTTGCCAGAAAGCCATAGTGGTTTTACTGTCTCCACTCCACAGAGTGTTACGGTTAGAGGTGTACATGGTTAAACATGTGATCTTACACAGGTTCTGGAACTTCAACAGGTCCTAATGATAATACAGCAAGTGTACTTATTCACTAAACCATCTTCCCAACTGAAATTTATTTAACTAAGTAGTTTTATTAATTCTTTGAGAATTTTACACAGTGTGTCTTGATCATATTCATTTCCATTTCTTCTCCTTAACTCTTCCCATATCCACCCTTACTTCTTTATCCACATCTTAATATATTCTTGTTTAAGATTTCAGGAAACCAACAATTTTATAAGTCATGAAACACACACACACACACACACACACATAGACACACACACTGAATTTAATTGGAGTAACTCTACACAGAAAATTTTTTTTCCCTTAGAAGCCAGAGACTGACAAATAAAACCCCAGTTATAGGTGTAAGATATCTGCCTTCAAGTTATTGGTTAATGGTATCGCAAAGAAAGCTCCCTCAAACAAAATAGGTTATTCCCATTGTTCTTGCATGTTCACCAAAATTTGCTGGTAAGACCCAATTGCTGAGGATAGCACACCAGTTGTTTCTGATTAGGAGGTTTCCTTCCTGCTGGCTAGCTTTCACAGTCCTATAAGGTGCATTCAGGTTTCTGGGGGTCATCAAAAGTCTAAGCCAGACATGAAACCTGTGAATTGCAATAATTACCAGCATGACCAGATAAAACCACAGGTGCAATAATGGCAAAAATATTATAGGGACAGCCAACTGCTTTCAGATTAGATTTAATGTCATTTGTATTTTAATCATCACCTAATAAAATGAATTTACTACCTATAACATAACATTTAAAATAAGTGAAAATAAAAGGGGTTGTTCAACAGAAGCCTTTACTTGCTATACATTCCCTAAGACATATCAGGAACTGATAAACCAATAACTGAACAGTTGTCTCTTACAAGTAAAAATACTGATTTGACTTTCTACATTATGAAAATAGTATACGTTTGAGAGTTTTCTGTAAGAGTATATTTAAAGAAACATACTAATATTACCACTATTACCTATAAAAACTGTGTATTTTACTTAACATAATTATAAAAAATTGATAACATTTCATTTTAAAGTTAATGTAAAACTAAACAAATTCCTTACTCCATTAATATATCTAACTTATGATTCTGTAAATGTGAAAATAGTTTATCTTTGTGATTATGAATAGATGTATGCATACTCTAGTATATGTAAATTATACACATGAATGCCAAAGTTAGAGTATTTTTTTCAAGCTTTTTGTATTATTTCCACATCATATGAATGAATCCCATAGACAGGTTTTTAATCTCTTAAAATGTAGCTTCTGGTGGCAAAATGAGAAATTGTCAGGTTGAGGGAACATTAACTCTTTCAGACAAATTAAGTCGCGATTCATGTTCTGAAAAAGATGATTTCCCAGACGAGTCTCCTGTGGCTTGAAAGGATTTATGCACCCTTTAACCAGCGATACATTCTCTTCTCACCATTACCATCATGCACCAAATGTCTATCAAATTCTCTGGACAATGTTTGAAAAATGGAGTTCATGCTCAGTCTAATTTCAGACTGAATTTCAAATGAGCAAAGCTCATCAAACAGAGAAGTCTCGTGCACATGGACTCTCAAAAGCATAGGCTCCATTCAAAGAGTTCCTAAGAATTCAATTTCTACAAAAGTGTTGGCTAAGACATAATTTTAATATAGGCACTTTAAAATCAGAACATAGTATAGGACTAGCATTAGATAGGTACTAGGGTCATTTCTCTAACATTCTCTATTTTCTTGCCAGAATGTTACATTTCATATTATTATACACTAAGCTTTAACTTATTTTTTAAAAAATAACAAAAATCATTTACTAAACACTTAACTTTCTAGAATACATCATGGCAGACTTGTTGCGAAATACTTAAAGATGAAAAGGAATGCATACCTCAAAGGTGTTTATGAGCCAGTGTGCAAAGCAGGCATGTGCATAAACAGAGCACAGGCAAATGAGCAAGTGAGATCATCAAAGAATTAAAATATTATGAGAACACAAGGGACAAAGAAATTAATTTTGATTGCTATGATTAGGAAAGGCTTTCTGGAAGAGATGGTGTAAGTGAGCAGCTAATTTTTAAATTAGTTTACAATCCTTTCAAAAAGAACAATTTTTCCCACTTGAGAGAGATTGTAAGAAGAAGGCAATAAAACAGTTTCATGGGGGAACACATGTGGAATTCATTTCAGATTGATGAACCTCTCTGAACTCAACGGTGGTATAACTTAATGGTTAGGAACATGTACCTTGATGTCTGAAAGACCAAAATTTGGATCAAAATCCTCACTATCATATTATTTTGCCACTTCTATGATACAACCACATGGTTGATCCATTCTTGTGTTCTCATATTTAAATGAGTTTAATTAAAATAAGTCTAATAATAGTACTTCACGTAAAGGATTTGCCTTGGAACACTGCATACGGCTGACATAATTGTATAACACACACACACACACACACACACAGAGAGAGAGAGAGAGAGAGAGAGAGAGAGAGAGAGGGGGGGAAGGATGGTGAGACTAGGAGAATGAACATTCCTAACCTAAAAATTTGAATGAAATAAGAAGTACTGCAGAAACAAATCACTTTGAGCATTGACATGATGCAGCAATCAGAAAATTCCATACCTGGTTTCATGGGATAGGTCACAGTTAAAATGCAGGAATATTAAAAATATTATATGATTTTACCTTAGGCATATCATCAATCTGAAACCAAATTGAACTCACTTAGACTTGGGCCTCATGGCACAATATATCTTATGCATATACAAATATTTTCAAATCTTCAAACTACTGTGAAGCTTTAAACTCTGTAGTCTCAGCATTTCTTTTATGCCTATTTGTTATTTGCATTTATTCATAAACATAGTGTTATGTCTCAGAGAAACCTGGGACAAAGGACTCAATTGCCTATTTAACATATCAAAGGGGAAACTGACCAATCTCTCCCAGTCCCTGTTACAGAGTTCAGCTTCTTCAGGGCTTTTCAACCCCACAGTTACCCTAAACCTCTCTAGCCAAATGAGCTTCACTTCCTTTCCCCTTGCTTATCTTTCCCTTCCTTTCTTGCTCCCCCCGCCCCCCCCCTCCCCCGCCTTTCATGGCCTGACCTATTTTATGGCCCCAGTTTTATCTGGGCTTCTCAGATAGCTCTGGCTGTTCTCTACATATCTACAAAAAATGCTTTCCTCAACCATACCTAGAAGTAGTCATGTCCTCATTTTCATTCATACAGAATCTCATCTAGCACAGGTTGGCTTCGAACTTACTATGTATCTGAGGGTAACTTTCACCTTCTGATTCTCATGATTCCATCTCAGGAATGTTAGTTTCTGCTGTGCAATGGACAGCTCTACAGCCTCCTGCTTGGTAGGTGGTCACTCTATCAACTTGTCTACAGCTCCAGCTCTTAGTCTGAAACACTTCACTAACTTCATTATGAAACTAATTTGTATATATATAACTACATATATCATAGTTTAATGATATCACAATCAGTAAAGAGTTAAAGGACTCTTTAGCAAAGCAACTCTGAGTCTACTTTTTTATCTTAGGCTCACCTTTAGGCTCTGTGCCCTAGAATAGCTCAGTTTTATCAAGAATTATTCTATGTCCCTGTACCAATTGTTATGCTTTTGATAAGACGGAGGGAGATCGTGAGCAAGGAAAGCAAAATCAGAGGGGGCCTTCATCCGACGATGGATGGAGATAGAGACAGAGACCCACATTGGAGCACTGGAAGTCAGGACCGCGAAGGGTGCGTTCACCCACTGATACAAGGGGACTGATCGAATGAGAGCTCACCAAGGCCAGCTGGACTGGGACTGAACGAGCATTTGATCAAACCGGATTCTCTGAATGTGGCTGACATGGGGGCTGACTGAGCCCCCAAGGTCCAAATGAAGACTGAGAAGCCATTGACAATGGCACTGGGTCTTGTTTCGTCTGCATGGACTGGCTTTTTGGGATCCTGGCCTGTTTGGATGCTCACCTTCCTGGACCCGGAGGGAGGGGGGAGGAACTTGGATTCCCCACAGGACAGGAAACCCTGACTCCTCTTTGGAATGGTGAGAGAGGAGGAGAGGGAGTAGGGGGAGCGGGAGGGTATTGGGAGGAGGGGAGGAAGTGGAAAGAGTGTTTTCGGATATTTGAATAAACAAAAAAACCCAAACACACACACACACACACACACACACACACACACACACACACACAAAAGAATTATTCTATGTCCCTGTACCAATTGTTATGCTTTTGGCCCTTTAAGGGGAAAGCCACGCCCACTTCTGGTGACCCCTGACCTTTCCCTGCCATCTTGGATCTCTCTCTCTCTTACTGTCCCCTCTTGGAGCATGCGTGTCCCCCCCACCCCGCTTCTCCCCTCTCTGGCTCCTCCTGGTGTGTGACCCCCTCTTCTCTCCTGCTTTTCCTTCTCTTTCTCCTCTTTCTTTCTCTCTCTCTCTCTCTCTCTCTCTCTCTCTCTGCCCCTCCATCTCCCTTTCCCCTCCATAAGTCCCTGAATAAATATTCAACATGTTGTGTCTATCCATGTCTCTGTCTCCTGCCCGCTAGCCCCTGCTGAGAGCCACTCTGGGGTCCAGCATGGGATCCGGAGATCCAGCCAGCATTTCCCTCTGCTAGCTGCTCAGGGAACCGCCGGGGGATTTTGGGCAGGTCGCTCAATGCCCGGGGATTTTGCAGCATTTTAAAAACCAATTCCATTGTTGGTATGTGATCACACTCTTCATGTGGCCAAATACCTCATTCCCACCTTTTATTTCTTAGTACTTCAGCCTGGCTTCTGGTGAAGTCAGAATGTCGATGGCCTTCACTTCAGTCTTTTACTAATAGTCTATTCTTAATTTCCACTGTGTTCCATCATTACAAATCTCCAGTTACCCTTGTGAACATGTACTTCAGTTGCACTATTACTAGTGTAATAGTTCATGAATAAATTTTGCCTGTACATTATTTGGCTCTGGTTTTCTTTGATAATTGCTGCTATCATTACTATTTAGTTTCCATTTCTAATTTTTATTGTGCACATATTACCTTCTATTAATGTTCTAATTTAATTTAAAATCCCCAGATCACACTGAACAGCCTAGAGTCTTGTCGCTGGTTGGACAAAGTAGTCTACTATGGAACTACACCCTTGAATGAAAAAGAAATAAGACAGAGAGAGAAAAGGAAATATGACTGCATATAGGTATGGTAGAGGAGAAAATTTATTAAAGGTATGTGGGAAAGCATAGCCAGAGGCAGGGACATCTGGGAGAGTTTAGAGAGGACTTGTCCCTACCAGGCCATGTGGGGAGAGGAGGAGGGAAAGGGGAGAGAGAGGACCAGGTGCAGCAGCCAGAAGGCCAAAAGTTACAAACAGAGCAAGCAACCAAAATGGTTTGATTATATAGAAGAGAGCAACACAGCTCCCTGGACTGGAAAGTTAGGGGGCAGGGTATGCAGGCCATACCCTGTAACAGGGAGGGACTGATGCAGGAAGGACCTTGAAGCCAGGTCTAGCTTTGATATGATAAACGGGCACCTCAACCATTTGTCCCAGGTTTGAAACTTTATAATCCCAACCCCAAGCGTATTTATTTTTTAAAGAAGCAATGATAAACTATTTGGATTTTGAAAACAATTTTCTTTTCAATGCAAACATTATGTTCATGGGCCTCCTCCTCTCCCCTTAAGAGAAAAAAAAAATTCTATACTTTCTCTTATTCAAGCTGTTAAATGAAACAAAATTTCTTAGCTTGAATTTCCTAACTTTTTTTCAGTTTGGACAAAGTCAGTTGTGCTAACACTTTCTTTAGTAATGCCTGAAATTCTGCAATGTCCAATCATTAAAAAAAGAAAAAAAGAATCCTTGTTCTTTGTTTTTATTTTGTCAATTCCATATGGCATTTGCTTTACAAAGAATGGATTGTCTTCTCACTTCCCTATTATTGGCTTGTGCTAAAAAGTCTACTATGTACGATGTGATACTTCTGGCTGAATTATAACTGAATTTTCCATCAATTTTAAAATATTCTCCTAATAGAGAAGAGTGTAATAAAAATGAACATAATGAAAGCGCTGTGGTGACCCCAAATCTGTTCTGAATTGTCTGCAAAGGACAATGTGCTTCCTCAGGAACTTGATTTGTAACTACTTCAAATGACTCTCCCTCACACCATGAGGAAATCCCAGGTGTTGATAGTTA
Organism: Myodes glareolus; assembly: GCF_982192425.1. Lineage (NCBI taxonomy): Eukaryota > Metazoa > Chordata > Mammalia > Rodentia > Cricetidae > Myodes > Myodes glareolus. The sequence goes on from NC_142053.1 coordinate 59,173,971, forward strand.
GTTGACAGGGTGTTAATGTCATTAACATTCTGTCAGCTCTTCTTGTCAATGTGTTAATGGTGCTCCTGCTGCTCAGTCACTCTCAGTTCTCCAGTTGGGGAAATGATTTAGCTAGCAGTCAATCAAAAAGCTAAGCTGATTTTGGGCCAGAGACAGCCTTGCCATTGACAAAATCTCTGTGAGTACATGTGGTAAGAAATTTGTCAACAGAGTATAAGCAGTAAGGTCAACACTGAGATTAATGTGCCTTGTTAGACAGACGTGGATGTCTAACACAGCACATACATAAAAGTAGAAGAAAGCAGGGCATGGTTCTACACAGCTTTAATCCTAGCACCCTAGAGGCAGAAGCAGGCAGATCTCTGTGAGTTGTAGGTCAGCCTGGTCTATGTAGAGTGTTATAGGCAGGACAGGTCTATGAGACACTGTCTCAAAACCAAAAACAAGCAGTTTGACTAAAAGTACAAACATCTCTCTTTTTAGGAATGAGTTTCTTTCCTGCCTGAAAAAGCCTGGTACAGTAACTAAAATAATTCTTTCTTGAGAATCCGAGAAGGAAAGAAGGGGGAAATGGAGGTGATGAGAGCAAATACCATGTATCAGGTCTCAGAGCACATTAACACAGAGCAGGATGCTTTAGGAAACCAATAGGTCACAGAAACAAGGTCTTTTAGCCTTTCTCCTGACTTAGTCCAAGGATGCAGATCAGTGAAAGTAAAATTTACCTCCCTCAACGTATAAAAACAAGGAAGGTTAATTGTTTTTGCCTTCACCACAGGTGAAAGTAGTTTATGTTGCTTCATAGTGTATCTTGAGTGGGGGCTATCAATGGATACACAGGAAAGAATCTTGTTAAGCCTCCCCTCCCTATACATGATTAACAACATTTCATACCACTTTTATCTAATCACTTTTCTCTAGAACTAGACACTGCTTTCATCAGACAGTATGCAAATGGACATTTCCTCTGGAGCTTTCTTGTCTGCAAGGCTCCTTTGACACATAAAGCAGTTAAACAAATTTCTCATGTTCTTCTCTTGTTAATCTGTCTTTGGTTACAGTTGTCAACCATCAATCATATCACAGGTATGCAAAAATTATTAGGTTTTCTTTTCTAAACACAGAAACAAAACAAATAACCTAACTCTTTCACAATTACAGTGTTGGCCAAAGTTACAATGTTGCACATAATATCAATGACACCACAGGTCTTGGAAGAAAAGGCCTAAGGATTGGCAAATTTATTCTCAGAGCACTATCTCATGTCTCTCAAGCATGGGTTATTTTTCAAAGAATAGTTAACAGGCTATGATTCTGAACTGCCGGTAACCAATATCCTCAGTTGGCTTCATATACAGACACAGACCTCCTGGTAACTTTAAAAGATGAAGAGAGAGGACCTTTGAAATGAATTAAGAATGTGGGCCTACGGAAAGTAACTTTATGAGTTATTGAAGTTATCCTGATATAACTGTAGATACATACATAGGTATAGCTAATTTTATCAGTAGAGATAGAAGTTATTCCCCACTTAATAAACAAGAACTTTAAAAATACCAAATATACAAAATTAGGTCATCAGACAAATAGTAAACACTCAATCAATGAGAGTTAATTATCAACACTAATTATTTATGAGTTTCCATCCCCAATTAAGAAGCTATCTTCAATTGTTACCTGCTTACAGAGGAAAATTTGTCTTCTCCAACGTTGTCTTGTGATCATGTTTTGTTTGTGCTATAACAAGAAAAGCTTGCCTGAGGATCAGAGTGTGGAGCAAGCCACTAGTTAGTCATAGAGGCCAGGCAGTGGTGGTACACACCTTTAATCCCAGCATGGGGAGACAGAGGCAGATATATCTCTATGAGCTCAAGGCCATCCTGGACAACACTAGATTGTTTCAGTCTCAAAGAGAAACATCCAGGCGGTGGTGACTCACACCTTTAATCCCAGTACTTGTCAGTCACATGCCTTTAATCCCAATACTAGCCAGGTAGAGACAGAAAAGGATATGCCTGGGCAGAGAGAGGAATATAAATTGGGAGGATACAGAAGCTCATCATATTCAGTTTGAGGACTTGCAGAGTCAGGATACCCCATTCCGTCTGAGGAATTGGTAGAGGTAAGAACTAGTGGCTGGCTGCCTCTGCTTCTCTGATCTTTTGGCATCTACCCCTATATCTGACATGGGGATTTTATTATTAAAATCAATTAGAATTTGTGCTACACTTCAAGATAGGTCACATACAAGAATTAGATGGCCAAAACAAAACAAACTCAAGGGTATTTTAATAGACCTTTTGTTTCAGGTTGATTTGTTCCATCTTTTTTTTTTTTTTTTTTTTGTCTTACTGGCTTTTTGCTCATATAATTTGGTTTTCAATTTTGTGTTTTTGTGGGGTGTTTTGTGTGTGTGCATGTTTGTGTTTATTGTTTGTTTTTTAAAGGGAGAGAGAAAGAAAGGTTATGGAATTGGGGTGTAGGGAAGTAGAGAGGATCTGGGAAAAGCTGATGGAAGAGAAAACCCTAATCAGAACATTGGAAGACAAATATTGTTTTTCAATATAAAATAGCAAAAAAAAAAAAAAAACAAAAAACCCCAGCCAACCAATCCAAAATCAAAACAAAACCACACTATTCAATGATTATTTTTTTAAAAAAACCTAAATAAAATCCTATTTATTTCAACTCCCAGTTAAATAGATATACAGCTTGGTCATATAGGACTTGGTTAACATGCAAGTAGCTTAGAGCTAGATCCCCAAAACAAACAAACAAACAACAACAAAACTTCCAAGACTAGGATTGTGATGAACGTATTAGCATTGAAGAACAAATATTTCCATGAAAGATGATTGTTCAATTTTATGGTTATATTTAAATGTGCATGCTGAATCTATTTTCCTTTTTTGGAGACTCATGTTTTATGAGGAACAAGTTTCACACGTCAAAGAAGAGTTCTTATTCTTACAACTAACCACTTTCTAAAGGCATCACTGCTCTATACTGTTACACTACAGAGTATGTGTCAACAGAAACTACGGATGGGACACAAACTATATGCAGGCCATAGCAAGAGGAATAATGAAAGGTATACATTGAAGGAGAATGAGGTAAACTCAGAGGACAGAACTTTCTCAAGTAGGTCACAAAAACTACTTGCCTAACTCTTCATCTCAGGAGCTGGCCATAATGAAGCTACAACAATCATTCTCTTTGTCTTCCCCAATCCTCTGACATGTGACAGGTGTCCTGCTTCTACTTAGAGGTAAGCAAAGTTATGCAAAGAAGGCAAGAAGTATCTAAACAAATATCTTGCTAGATCATTTCTCACCCCTGCAATTAAGGTTGAGCTTCCAATTGTGTACATTGCAGTAGTAAATGGACTGATAATGTCTAGATATAATAAGCATTGAATTTATGTTGTAGAAGAGTAACAGTAAGCATGAGGCAGTTGAACATAGCCTGACTTGGTGATCTAGTGAACATTCAACTCACTTGTTCCCCAGCCATCCTCATAGTGCTGTTACTATTTACAGAGACCATAGACACGGGAATGCTGTCCCTGTCCATTTTTTTTTTTAAACTCCAAGTTCTTACAGAAAGATTATAGTTAGTTAGGTAAAGTACTACCATATTTGCGCTGTAGTTCCTTAAAGGGTCAGTGATCTGAAACAAAACTATTGGAGGTTGACAGAACCACGCAGAATCCTAGATCACACATGGGAACATGGTATTCATTGTAAAACAGAATACAGAGGCCAGAGAGATGGCTCAGTGATTATGAGAACTGGATATTCTTCCAAAGGACCTGAATTAGGTCTAATGTCCCATGTCAGGCATGTTTTTCATCTCTTTGATCATTGGACAGAAAAGTACCAAAAATACTTAAAATACAGCATTCATGTGATCTTTCTGCATTTTGCTTATGTCTTTTTAGAAGAGTGAACTTCTCCCTAAGCACTCCTGAAGAGTTCCGAAAAAGACTAATCTGAACAATAATTTCACTAGTATAATTTATTAATTCAAAATTTTAGTATACTAATATCCCCCTTTTCTGTAATAAATTCCCATATTTTTCTTGATATGAACTACAAAGTGAGAGTCCTATACATCTTAATACATTTCCAATCCCCTTGTGGACAAAAAGTCACACTTGAGTAGCACTTAAATGAGAATAGTTGTTCATCTTTAACATACAGATATAGAAAGTTGTGAATTTCAGAGAAATAAAATAGAGAGTCCAGGCCAAGCTCATGAGGTTTTTAAATTTGTTCTCTTTCTTTCTTTCTTCCTTTCTTTCTTTCTTTCTTTCTTTTTTTCTTCCTTCCTTCCTTTCTTCCTTCCTTTCTTTCTTTCTTTCATAAAATGAGCAACAAAGACTCAATGTTGCATGGTATTGTATGGACATAAGCCAATTTTAAAAGAAAATACTCCATAGAAAAAGGAGTTCTCAAACTGACTTTAAAAAATATGAGAAAAGAGTCAAAATTAAAAAGTGAAAAAGGTATGCTTCCGGCCAATGAACAATATGACATATTTGAAATAAAAATAAGTCTAATCACCAATGAAGCAAAAGGTTCATATTAAGTATTCCAATGTAGCCAGTTATATATAAAACCTTAGGCTAGACAAGGACTTCCTGCTCGTAATGGTTCACAAAATTGTCCATCCAATATTCCTATTAACAAATATAGCATCACTAAAGGACCACACAGCACTACTTTATGAGGCAAAAAAATAAGAGTGGAAAATAAATTTTTATATAAATGCCAAGTACCAGTATTAAGTAATTTTTAGGCTTAGCACCATAATGCCTAAGTTGGTTAGGAAAAAAACACAGGAGAGGAGAAAAAGGCAATAGATTTAACCTTGAAAGAAGGTGACTGCCATACAGTTGTTGAAGGAATTTACTTATTATCTGATAAAGAAATTGCAGTATTTATTCCCTCTAGAGATATAAACTAGTGAATCAATCTGCAGTTCAAGATACTTATTTAAACCCAGAGGAGGAGGATAAAGCTTTTACTTCTGAAAATCCAGAATAAAAAAATAATAAAAAAACAGCTCTGAATGTAGTTTATCTTCAAACAACAGCTTGAACATTAAACAAGTCAAACTAAATGTAGTTTCTCACATTCTCCTTTAAAATACATATACACATACACATAATTTACCAGTATATTGTATATAAAATATGAATTTCTTAAATGTCTATGTAGCAAAAAATATTTACTCTTTCTTTCTTTCTTTCTTTCTTTCTTTCTTTCTTTCTTTCTTTCTTTCTTTCTTATAGTTACAGGTCAATTTGTTTCTCTTTCCATTCATATATCTACCCATTTAGTTTTCAGTCTACTGATATTAGTCATCCTCTCATCGCTTCTCAAAATGCATGTATATCCTCAGAAAATGCAAGTGAACATACCCAAAGAAGATAGAAAAATTATAAACCCTTCCCCCAAAATCATTTTCTCATGATGATTCTATCCTTAAGCATAAGCAAAGAGGATTATTTGCTTGGTGCGGGAGAATTATCTGTATTCTGTCAATCATATATTTTAATAAAACGCTGATTGGTCAGGCAGGAAGTATAGGCGGGAAAACCAGACAGGAAGTAGAGGTGATGCAATGAGAACAGGAGAATTCTGGGAAGCAGGAAGCTTCCTCTGCTATTCCTGCCCAGATCACCGAAGAAGCAACATGTGAGCTGATAGCTGGAAAAGGTACCAAGCCATATGGCTAACATAGATCAGAATAATGTGTTAATATAAGTTACAAGGGCTAATAAGAAGCCTGACCTAATGGGCCAATCAGTTTATAATCTTATGGGGTCTTGTGTGTGATTTTCTTTGTTGCTTGCCGGCTGTGGTATACTGGGAGGGACAGATACCCCAAGCAAGCCGGCCCTCATGTTACATTTGCTTTGTTCTTTCAGGTATAATTAGACATCCTAAGACTTACCTTGTATATCTTGTGGGCTTTGTATATTTGGGCTTTCAAATAAAATTTGTCTTTGAGCAATGGCAATTTTTCTGATCTAATTGTTCCCTTGCTTACTCTACCAGGTTCAAAACATTGTGAAATAAAATTTATGTTGCTAATATAAAAAGTAGCTCAGCTTACACACAAATTCATCTACTGTTGTAGACTAGTATAACTAACCACACACTAAATAGACGAATAGACAGCTACCCAGACAAACACATAAATAAATGCTTAAATAAAGGATATCATCATCTTTTCCACAAACTTATCATGGTGACTTTCTGCTTTGGGGAAATTCTTGATGTCACGCTCCAGATGAAGAATGTTTTGTTCCATTGCTGCAAGGTTGCTCTTGAGAATTTGAGCTGAAACTAGAAAACAATGTGCAAAGTGTTTAGCATCTAATACTAGATATTCTACTAAACAACTAAAAACATTATCTGCTAAAGGCTTTTTTTAAATATGAAGAATTGTCCCATAAAGTCACTTCACATTTTTCTGAATTACAGCTCATAAAAATTCTACTCTCTATGAAGTAAATGAAAATGTGTAATGTAATATACCAAATCATCATATTTAATATGGGAATGTCACCATTTTACTCAGCCATTAGTTCAGACGAACCCATTCCTATTTAAATTTATTGATGAAACACTTAATATTTCATTCTTTAAAATCTAAATTGAAGATTAAAGAGAAATTAAGATAATAAGAACTTATCTTATTAATGCATGTCCTTGGTTATATAAATGATTTAAGGTTAAATTATATAAAAGAATGAAATGTTTGCTTTTTTGGGAAACCCTGAGTTTTATAAACCAATACCTGTGGTAAAAATTCCCATCTTTAAGATTTCATACTTAACAGAGATATGTAAATAACTGTTGATACGAAAAGCAAGTTTAGAGCAAACCATATGCATAAACATATAAACACCCACAAAGGTACAGCATGCCCTCATATACTATCATTAGTCACTTTAATAAACCCTATTATTCTCTGCTCTTTTTTCTTTTCTTTCATTGACAACTAATAATGTTATGTATTGTATGCCAAACTGCTCCTAAATACAGGTACACTTTCTGGATCTCTCATGGTGCCGTCATTTCTGGAGTAAACTAAAAAAAGAAGAAAAAAATCTTATAACAATTTTCTACTATATTAGCATATTACTTTGAACTTATTGTGTACAGAGACACTTCTCTCAGTACCAACAGAATCTGAGGAAATTCTAGTTGAGGATACAAGTGAATAGTTACAACTTGATACATATTCTGTGACACTGTTTTTTAAATCCATACCTCTGAAACACTGTTGCCACTAAAGAATATGAAATACACAAAAAGAAAAACAGATTTTATTCTAGTAAATTTTGTCTGTTTTAGAGATACATCAGAATCATAATGAAAAATTTAAGAGACTGACTAAAACTGCCCTCTGGCAAAATTCAGATTATTGTGATTCAAATTCATCACCCTGACAAGTTTACCTTTATAATTCAACAAAGAGAAATCAACTTAATATACATGGAAGTTCAAGAGACTGAAAATCAAATACTATCACTGAAGATTATTTTTTATATTAACCTGTCAGTATAAATGGTTCTGTCCAATATAGTTCTTTTTGTCTAGATCTGGGAAGTTGGAAAGTATTCCTTATTAGGGAAGTTGAAGAACTGTTCTGCCTTATCAAAACAAAGGATGAGTTTATTGAAAAGCAAACCATTTTAATTTTTAAAACTAAATTTTTATCATATGTTCTTACTCTGTAGTCTCCCCAACTATTCAAAAGGTTTCTCTTTTCCCATTCTAAGAGATTCCTGGAAAAAACAAAATGTGTGAAATTGATTGGGTATTGAGTCACTTGGGTTACAAGAACATGGTGTGTGTGTGCATTAAGACATAGTAGTCTTATCTATGGTAGTGACATTTACCCTCTTTGGAAGCAGAGCTAAGGAGCATTATGATCTATGAAGAGGAACAGAGGGAGGAAAAAT